>NW_019154102.1:4060728-4598846 GCF_002288905.1 Enhydra lutris kenyoni | reverse complement strand
GGCTCTTTGCTCAGCAGGGAGCCTGCTTCCCTCTCTCCCTCGCCGCCTGCCTCTTTGTCTACTTGTGATCTCTCTCTGTCCAATAAATAAATAAAATCTTTAAAAAAAAAAAAAGTTGAGATTTTAAATGAAAAAAAAAATTAATTTATGGAAAACATATTTGCTGCTGTAGCTTCACAGGTTCCCAGTGAATAAATGCTTTTCTGATGATATCTATGATTATATCAACAAATATAGTTTTTAAATAATATATGAACTGTGTTAACATTTGGAAAATCTGGATAACTCATTGAACAAATATTTTCTATTTTTTAGTAGATGTGCTGCTGAAGTGAGCACAAACAAATATTTTCTAAATGACCAACATATGATGACATAAAAGTATGCCTGGGTAAAACATCCATACAATGTGCAACACAGATGAATGAATTTCAACATATCAGAGTAGGAAAATTTATTTATATGATTTTGAATTCCACATTGCAACTTTTTTTAAAAGATTTACTTATTTGATAGAGGGAAGAAGCATGCCCATGCATGAGAGAACAGGGGGAGGGGCAGAGGGAGAAGGAGAGAATCCTCAGGTAGACTCCCCCCATGAGCTTAGAGCCCAACACAGGGCTCGATCCTAGGAACCTGAGATCATGACCTGAGCTGAAACCAAGAGTCCAACACTCAACCGACTGGTCTACCCAGATGCCCTGCAACTGTCTTTTAAGGAACTACTGTTTTTCAAGTTTGGGTGTAATATCAAAGAAAATTTTAGTTATATGAAGTAGTTATTAAAATACTCTCCCTGTTCCAATTTTATGTCTATGTGGAACCAAATATCAACCAAAATAAGATGTCATATTAACTGAATGCAGAGGCAGATATGAGTATCCTGCTGTTCCCTTTATGCAGGATAATAAACAGATTTGTAGATATGTGAAAAATGACACACTTCTCATTGATTTTTTTATTGCAGAAAATACAGTTGTTTTTATAAAATGTTATTTATATTAACATGCAATGAATTTGTTATTAAATTAGTTAATAAATTACTGATTTTTAATTTCCTAATTTTTTAGTTGGCAAATATTAGTTAATAAAAGTCAGGCAAACAAAAGGTCTTTAGAGTCTTCAATATTTTTTAGGAGCATAAGTGTTCTAATATGAAAAGCTTTGGGAACCGTTACTTTAAGGGATCCTTTACTTCCCTAGTTATGCTCACTCTGGCATCAAGGTCTTGAATCCAAAAAGCAGGTATCTAACTTGTGAGAAATTGAATTTTGTACGTGTAATATATGTGTAATTAATTTTATAGCAAATGCAATGTTTTCTGAACTTGGACTTTGGTTTCCTTTCATTGAGACTGATAAACCCTTGACCTATAATACAGACATGGGGATGTCCAGGTCGCCTCTGCTCCTCCTCTATGAGTGGAATTTTGTCATTCTTAATATCTTTATCCTTCAGTGTAATTATTCACTGGTTCTTTGGTTTTGGGTTAGTATTTATATCTTCAAACCTCACAATTACTGAATGATGTCAGGGTTGATGAGCCTGGTTCACTGCTCTGTCAGTGGCTGTGAAGTGAGCTGCCTCTGCAGCTTTTTCTGGAACATGTTCTAAATGCTCTTGGGCACTTTTCTCTCAACATTCTTTTGACAACTGCAGCAAATAAAGGGAGTTATATATATAAGAGGACATGTGGTACATCAGTGTTTATTTCCTTTTGTTTGGGAGATTTCTGTATATATTACAGCAAAATGAAAACAAATTCTTATCTGTGGATGAATACAAGGATGAAGCATGGATGCCATTTTGCTTCCTGTGCTCTCATTAGTCATATCTAGTAAGAAATAACTATGGGTGTCACTGTTGAATCACTTTATGGTGATTACCATGTGGTTTATATGTGCGAAGCTATGGATTCAGTGTAATGGTTTTAAAAGTACATTTATCTTGGAAAATAAATTATTGTAAGCTGCAATTAAAATTTTATAGAAATATCATCAACTATGTTAAAAGTATAACCATCTTCCCACTTGGAAAAAAGGAAGGAAGGAGGGGAGGGAGGAAAGGAGGGAAGGTGAGAGGGTGGAAGGAAGAAGAAGAAAGAAACAATGAAAGAAACTAATGAATGAAAGAAAACAAAAATAAAACTTTTTGCTCTCACTTTTCCTATGAGAAGGCCAGTCCTGGTCAACCTGTGGGCATTTTGGTGGCAGAAAGAATTAGTCCTTTTATTTTCAGGTCTTCATTTTGCCTCAAATGGAGTGATCTATTCCTAATGCAAATTTGACTACTTAAAGACAACTTATCATGTATTCTCTAACTGGTTCTTTTCTAAAGATTTTTATTTATTTGAGAGAGAAAGAGAGAGACCGAGAGAGAGAGCACCAGCAGGGGCAGGGGCAAATGGAAATGGAGAAGCAGACTCCGTAGGGAGCCCAACAAGTGGCTTGATGCCAGGACCCTGGGAACATGACCTGACCCGAAGGCAGATGCTTAACCAACTGAGTCACCCAGGAGCCCCTCTCTAACAGGTTTTTATCTTTTGTCACATACTATCCACCTCCACACCCCCTGCCCTTTGTCTCTAAGGTCAAAATTATTTAGGAAGCTAATCCTGATAATACTCAAGAGTTATAAACTTGCTTGTCAAAAATAATACTGGAAAGCAGATTTTAGTGAAACAATGCTGACATCCACTGACTACTTAAACTAATGCAAAATCTGTAAATAACATAGAACTTGAGAGAGAGTGTTCATTTAAGGTCTAGTCAATGTGAAATACTACTGTTATCTGACTAATCAACGTATTTAAGTCAGAATCAAGGAAATACCTTGCATAGTCAATCTTTCTGAAGTCTCTGGATTATCAATGACTGCTATTCAATATGCCTTTAAAACAACTGATGTTAAAGTTATTGTGCCTACCATGTACAATATAGTCAAACTTTCTCCAACGTAGAAGTGGAGTTAAGAAGATATATAAATAGATACTCATTTTACGAAAATGTACTCTATCCCCTCTAAGAAAGAGAGAAAAAGGGATTAACATTTTTTCATTACAATTATGAAATATGTATATATCAATTAGTAATTTTTATTTATTTGACAGAGAGAGCACAACCAGAGGGAGCAAGAGAGGGAGAAGTAGGCTCCCCACTGAGCAGGGAGTTTGGCACAGGGCTGGATCCCAAGACTCTGAGATCATAACCTGAGCCAAAGGCACATGCCTAGCTGACTGAGCCACCCAGGCTCCCCTAGTAATTTTATTACTAAAACCACGTATAACTTATCAAAACAGCCACTTTATGTATTGAAAAAAGATTCATTCTTGCTAAATTAAATATGAAAGCTATTATCAAATATACTAACAAGTTTATTAACTGAATAATAAATTTTAAAAACACTCAGTTCTGGTGTATCCACTTCTCATAAATAATCTAGAGCTAACATATAGATTTTAAATAATTTTATAATAGCAAACTAATTTTAGTGTTTTTTTTTAATCTTTCACTTTATGGGTACAAAAATCATTTTATATAGAACTTCTTATTTGTTAGTTAAATATAGAATATGCTTGTTAATTGCAATACTTGCATTCTGAGTTAATAAATGCTTTTTCTGCACCTATTATATGCCAGGAGTTGTACAGACTTCCCACAAAGAAACCTGGCATTAATATTAGAAGTTAGTTCTTTGCTTTCTTACATTTCCCATGCAATTAAAAAAATTGAGTTCTAGAGTTATTCTGTTCCTTTTTGTCAATGCTGATAGTTGGAAATCATTAAAGCAAGCCCTGGTAACTGTTTTTAGGATGTCAATTCCTGTTAGACAGGGATGGGATTCTTCCAATATTTCATCCATGTTATGTCATTATTTCTGGTTTTAAAGATTTATGCTTTTACATTCAACCATTGCTACAGATAAATGCTTTTATCATTCAACTGTCAATGCTGACATATATATTTTTGGGTGTGTTTTATATATCATTATATATACATATTATATTACATATATATACACATATATATCATGTTATACATAATGTTGGAAAACTATCCATGTAATACCTTTTTATTAACAGCCTTTTAAAAATAAGAATGAATAATTTTATCCAATTTTTGATGCATAAATGAAGGTGGTAATATAGAATGTATTCCTTGACATTATTATAATTAATCTTATTATTAATAGATTTTATACCAGTAAATTATATTTCCATACATAGGTTAGTATTCTTAGCTAGTCTGCTACTTAGAAAACACCCCAAAATGCAAAAAAAAAAAAAAAAAAGTGAATAGCTAAAAATATGGCCTAGAAAGCATGGCAATTTTTTAGAAAGCAGAACAAGATGGATTTGTAATAGGTGGTAGCCTAACTCAAGCTACAGGGAAATTATCTGGCATGCCTTGTGCCATGACAGAATTTGTTTCTTGCTTAGGACCTGTTTAAAGTCAAGGAATGGTAAGAAATTTCTTCTGTTTAAGTAAAATACTATTTATTTTAACCAATGGCCTGTGGGAAAAATGACTAGAAAAGGTTAACAAAACAAGCACAGAGTGGAAGGCACCTGGGTGGCTCAGTATTGTGAGCATCTGCCTTCGGCTGAGGTCACGATCCTGGGGCCCTGGCAGAGAACCCACTTCTTTCTCTTCCTCTGCCTGCTGCTCCCCCTACTTGTGCTCTCTCTCTCTCTCTCCACTGGAAAAGTCATCATTACTCTTATAAAGAATGGCTTTTTATTTTCAATCCAATCCAATTTTTACTGTGTGAAAATGTAAAATGTTAAGGACTTTATAATACTAACCTTAAATTTTGGAACAGTCTACAAATATTTGCTTTGTTCATTAGATTTCCCCTGATATTAATATCCTTTCCTAAATCCCATAAAACGTACACACCAGCTTTTAAAGACAGTGTCTTATCTATACACAGTCCACAAATCCTTTATGTTCTCCAGCCTACATTTGAGTCATTATTTCAAAGAAAAGTCATTATTTCTTTCTCATTGTTCTGTTCTTCCTCATATTACATGAGAAAAAGAAAAAAAATGAATGACTTTGCAATAAGTGCTACAATTCTCAATAAACTGTGAACCAGTAGTGAACAGCTGTCAGTACCTTACTCATCAAAAAATATAACACTATTTCAAATTTTAAAGTTGTAAGATATTTTACTACTATCTATATATGCAACTTTTAGACTTTTTAGACAGTCTTTTTGACTGCCTTTTAGAATGAAAAATAAGAGAGATATAAACTCTTGTTAGTTCTTTAAATATTTGAGATAGCATTGCAAAGGAATTGGTAAGAGCTTATAAATGAAAATGAGGATTTTTAGCAGTCATTTTAGTTCTTTTGTCCATATAAAGTTATATATTTAAAGCTAAATCATTGACAATTGCAGTTTTGAAAGTTCTCATATAGGTACACCATTTCCATAGCACATTCTAAAGAACAAAGAAACTTTTTATAGTTGAAGTGAAAATAACTCCTTAGTCAATGAAACAAACCATAGTCTTTATTCTTTATTACTTATAACAAGAGAGACATAAAGACTCATTCTACGCCATCATTATTCGCCTCTTCAGTAGAGCTGAGAAGAGTTCATGAAAATTCATGTTCACGAAAGTTAAGTCTTAATAATTAGAATAAGGAAGAAAAGAAGACTAAGACATCAATATAATTGCCTTATCCTCAATCCATTCTTACTTGCAAGGTCTGACTGTCATGTTGATTAGTTCTCAGCAGCCTACAGGGCACAAGGGGATAATAGACATATGGGTCAGGAGGTCCTACCTCGATTATGATATAGATTTGTCCTAGTGCCCAGCAAATGCCTAAAACTAGCAAATATTCAATAACTGAATGAAGAGATCATGCTCTATAGAACAATATTTTTAAAAAAGAATTTCCCATGTTCCTGATTTGAGAGTTTTTTGTGCTCTGGATTTTTTTCTTAGTTGCCTTTATATAGATAGATGCCTGATTTCCTAATGGGAAATTCGGTTTTCTAAAATTAGGCACAATGTTTTCTGCCAACTTTTCATAACAAAAAAGCACACAGAATCTATTTGACAATGATTAGTTGGATGGCCAATAATTTTGCTGAAAAGAAAGAAATAAATTTGTATATTCTGACTGATATTATGAATAATAACAGATAAATGAAATTATGAGTAAAAATTCATAATAGAGTATTTATTTACAATTTATTATATAGATCATATACATGGGCCCCGTAGGAAATACCCATTTTACCTAATAAGTTAGATGGATTATTTTTATGCTTAATATATTTTAATTTCCAATTAACTTTTCATTATACATTTAATTATATAACATCATTTTAATTGCTTAGGAGTGGTAATGGATTATCTAGTTTTCATGGTACTTCCCATAGAATTTCCAAATAAAAGGTTATTCTTTGGTTTCCTGGTAGAATCTGTCTCTAGTTATAAGTGCTGAATTCTTTCTTAAACTAAACCAATCTTCTTTTTCAAATATTACAGAAAATATCTCTTGTCTTGACAATGGAAAATGCCCAAGATGCTGACGTTCATTAATGAAGTAATTTTGAAGCGTTATCTTGCTTTGAATCAATATTAAGTCTCCAATGTTTTCAAGAGTACATTAGTATATAATTTAAAGTAAGTTTAGAGCTAAAAGTATGTGAATTTAGTTTGACATGCTGTTTTACTAAGAGAAGTTCTTGTCTGAATGGCAAAGAGATGAAGCTTTGACTCTCTTAAGATTAATTTGCACACTATCTAATATTTTCATGCTGAGAAAGCAAAGGCATCATCCCAATTTAGAAGCATTTAGTAGTTTCTAAACGCAAAACCCAGGAAACAGGCAAATATCCATTTTTCCCCCCAAATGGAGCTTTAGATGAAGGTTTGGCATGCACTTATGCTATTTGTAAAAAATAAAATAACTAATTGATTAGACACTGTCAAGTCACTGAAAAAATTTATTCCTTAAATGCCTAATTAAAATAATATAATTTAACATTTGTATATATGAATATTTTAATTTAATTAGGTGACAGTAGAAAAAAATCAGGAGGAAAATCCCATAGATGTTTAAAAAACCACAGATCTTTAATAAACATTTGCTACTTGTACAAAACATTAACATAACTCAGCCATATTTCCATAGAGTCAGAAAATACATCTTGTGTCAAAAAAAAAACCCAGAGTGGGGTCCCTGGGTGGTAATCAATCAATCAATCAATCAATCGGTAAAGCCTCTGCCTTCAGCTCAGGTCATGATCTCAGGATCCTGGGATCAAGCCCTGTGTCAGGCTCCCTGCTCAGCGGGGAGCCTGCTTCTCCCTCTCCCTCTTCCCTTCCCCCTGCTTGTTTCCTCTCTCTCAAATAAATAAAATTTTAAAACAAAAAACAGAAAAACAAAAAATAGGGTGCCAGACAACTTAAAATGCAGAATCTGGAAGCTGATATAGAATAATAAAAAGAATCTATAGAAATTGGATTATTAGAAGATATGACATGATGACAATAATAAAAATAACATAATAGTTCATATTTGCTATGAATTTTTGATGTTTCAATTATCTTCTCAAGAGCTTCTCATTGTTAATTTATTTAATGCCAGACAACCTTATGAGATTGGTTATCTGACTTTATAGATGAAAACAAAAGCAAAAGGACATTAAGATACTTGCTTAGAATCATGTAAATAATAATTTCAGGACCCTGGACTCTCTAATAGTGTAGCTTAACTATTTCTCAATATTAATAAATAATATAAGATAAGCTAATAATGAGATAATGCTAATAATTTTTAAAAATATTAATCTGGTACTAATAGTGGTGATCTTTTTAACAGTAATACAGACCTGACGGGTTTGTTGTCAGAATTAATAATACTAGTGCTTATTTTAACATTTTTATGTATCCTAGAAGTGATCACTCACTCTTATCTTTTTTTTAAAAGATTTTATTTATTTATTTGACAGAGAGAGAGATCACAAGTAGGCAGAGAGGCAGGCAGAGAGAGAGGGGGAAGCAGGCTCCCTGCTGAGCAGAGAGCCCAACACAGGGCTCGATTCCAGGACTCTGAGATCATGACCTGAGCCGAAGGCAGAGGCTTAACCCAGTGAGCCACCCAGGCGCCCCGATCACTCTTATCTTAATATGTATTAATATGTATCACTCATAAAATTGTCAATGTGCCTACGTAAGTGTTTGTTCCATTAGTTAGATTGGAGGTTGGCAAGGTTTTATCTGCAAAAGGCTTTATGATATATACTGGGGCTTTGTGAATCACGAAGTCTCTGTCTCAAATTACTCAACTCAAGCACTAAGCTGCCATAAACATATGTAAACAAATGAGTGACTGTGTTCCAATAAAACTTCATTTAGAGGGGCACCTGGGTGGCTCAGTGGGTTAAGCCTCTGCCTTCGGCTCAGGTCATGATCCCGGGGTCCTGGGATCGAGCCCCGCATCGGGCTCTCTGCTCAGCAAGGAGCCTGCTTCCCTTCCTCTCTCTGCCTGCCTCTCTGCCTGCTTGTGATCTCTCTCTGTCAAATAAATAAATAAAAATCTTTAAAAAAAAAAAAACTTCATTTAGAAAAATAGACAAGTCTGATTAGGTTCACAGGCCATAATTTCTCAAACCCTGCCTTAGATAATATTGGTTTAGATATGATAGAGCTGAGATGTTATATTTAAGTCTACGTTTAGATTCTATAACTGATATGTAGCTGCAGAAGTACATTATACTGAATCTTACCTAGAGTATCTCCATTATAGTATCTTCTTTAGATAGAGCTGCATGCCAGCCTGGTAACTTCCCAGCATGGTTCACTTATGGGATTCTGAGTATATGGTAACTATCTCAACAACTCACATGACAAACATGTATTTATAAAGTCCCCAGTGAGCTAACAGAATGACACCTGAATTAATGATTAGATGAACAAATGCTACTTTCACGTCTACGTTCTATGCAGCTATTTTAAGTTGTACATCAGACAACTAGAAGATGGAAATTTTATACACAATGTCAAGAACCACTTTGGAAAATGTGTTTTTTCTGTAGAAGCAAATTTCTGGGGACGTCTCTATTATACTTAACTGGCAGCTTGACTGCTGAGCAGATGATACTAATGCAGAAGGTGCTGCATAAATTCCTCATTAAAACAGAAACTTGAACTTTTTATGTGAAAGCAATTTAATTCCCTATGCCTGTATCTGCAGTTTGTTTCCCAGTGAACATCAAGTTTGAAAAGAGAGACCTTACATATATTTTTATTGATATGAATGAAAAACTAAAATGATACATTTGAGAAAACACATAGAAAACAAATATTGTATGTTTTTACATGTACAATGATACTTCAGGAAAATGATACTTTATTCTTCCTATGTTCAGAACATAGATGCAATTTCACTTGGCAGTTTCAATACCAGGGATGACTTCACTTTCCATTAAGTTATCAGAAATTTCAAATTTTGGACTTCTTTATTCTCAAATGTCCTTGCCTCCAACTTTACAAAGTTTGTATGTAGACTAAATCACCTTTGTGTCCTTCTGAGAAAAAGATCTCACCTACATACATACATATATATGCACACATTCACTGTGAAAATGTGCATTTGCCCCCAGCCTTTCTTGTTTTGTGTTCCCTAAAAACAAAAGCAACTCTTCTCATGCAAAGTTAATGCCTCTCCCATCTCCTTGCTAGTCCTTTAATCTTCTCAAGGCCTAATGCTAACTTATTCTCTTCTTGAATCTAGTTTCTAGCTCTAGAATCCTGAGTCTCTTTTTCCCTTACTCATTCTCCTCAGTCTGAAAAACTCAAAATTCTGCTAGGTCTTCTGTCTTAAATATTGAATCACCCCTAGTTGTTATTTTAATTTTGTTCTTTCCTTCTTTGCTAAACATCTTGGAAAAACAGTGTCTGTTTTCTTACTACCTTTATTTTTTCTTCTTACTGCCTTTAAAATAAGGTATCTTCTAGTGCTGTTCTTACTAGCACCGTATCTGTAATACAGCTTCTTAGCTATTTCAGGACTTTGGATCCTTTAACAATCTCATGAAAGTTATGGGTTTGCCCCTGTGATAATGTACATACTTGGAGAATTCCTTATATAAGTTTAGGGTATTCAGACTCCTTAAAGCTCTTCTATGATGACAGGTGATACATTCATCTCAAATGAAGCATCCCTGCACTCTTTCCTGTAATAAATCCCCATAAATTTCAATACCACCCACATAGTCATGAATTGTCAATCCATGAATCCTTCCTCAACCTCCTTCATAACTCCCAGGTCTTCTATTGGACTTCTCTCCTTGTACACTGCACATTCAATATGTCCATAATTACCTATAGTATTTCCTCCAAATCTATCCCTACCCTTACTTCCTATCCTGATGAAATGCAGCATCATGGCCAAAAACTGGGGGGACTATCTTTGCCACTTTCACCCTTTATATATGATCTGTGAGAAAGTCATTTTGACTATAGTCCTAAATTTCTCAGATCCTCTCCGTATTCTTTCGATTGTTTCAGAATCTGGATGTGCCATTTTCAATGATATAACCACAATTCCTATAACCAACCATCATCATTATGTCCATATCTCCATCTAGAGAATAAAAAGGGTCTGTTTTTTAAGCAGCCATTATTGTTCCCCAATTACTTGTTTCATCCTTCTGTTTTGGCATTTCTTCTTTTCAGTGGCCATTTTAATTGTCTGTTATATTCCCTTTTAGTTAGAAGGGAAATTAGTACATCTTTTGGTTGGAGGTAATAGAAATATAAGAAATTTGTTCAAGAGGTTCTTATGGACGAAGAGAAACTTAAAGGGTGAAAAATAATCCATAATCTCTGTATGCAATAGTACTTGCACAAAGTTAGGAAATTCACAAAGTACATAATACAGAAGTTTATTTCCACCATGTCTTATCTTCTTCTACCCCCAGTTCTTCTTCCCAAAGATACCAGTGTTACCATTTTTTGTAATTCCTTATAGAAGAATTTAAAAAAGAAAAAGAAAATATATATATCTATTTTTAATTTTATGAAAAAGAGATAATTGCCTACATATAATTACTTAATAAAATCATTTGGAGTTCATTTATTAAGCAAATGTTTTCTAAGTGTCTATCATGTTTCTAGAATTGAATTTTAACTTTGTCATTTACGACTCTGAGCAAGTTTCCTAAACATTCTTTGTCTCAAGTTCTTTATGTTTAAAATAGGGGAAATAGTTGTCCCTACTCATAATTTTTGTGAAAACTAAATAACGTGCTACATGTAAAAGTGCCTACAGTGTCTCGCTTGGTAAATTAAATAAGCTTCATATAAATGTTAGCTCTTATTATTTTTTTCTATTATTATATTTCAGGTACTGTTTTAGACACTGAGAATTTATCCATAACAATGTTGACAAAGACCTTGATTAAAAGAAAACTAGATTCCCATGGTGGAAGGAGCAAACAATAAACAAGAAGATTAATAAGTACAACAATAACATCAGCTATTGATATGTACCATGAAGATAATATGAAGTTGATATAACAGACTAGGACCAAATAGAGATGGGGAAGGTAATCAAGAAATTCTGGTACAGTGGTTGGGGAAGGCCTCTGACATATTGATATTTGAGCTGGGATGTGAGAAGTGCTAGTCCCACAAGAATGAGAGAAAATGTATTCCATGTAGGGAAAAGAAAAAGTTAAAAAAAAAAAAAAAGGCTCTGACTTAACATGAAAATGAGTTTGATGTTTCATGTTAAAAAAAAAAATGTAGAAGTGTAGATTTTTAAAAAAAACATTGAGCCAGGGAGAGTGGGTTAAGAGGTTACATAAACATGGGGAGAATGTCTTTTGTTGGCTACAATAATATAGTAACTGGTACCAGACTTGTTTTCCTATCATACACAACTATAAACTGGACGAGCTCTGTAAAGTACATCCCGTTGTTGGAAAACGGTCATGTTGAGTTGTATCTTGTGTTCAGATAAGATGTCTGACAAGGGGCACTTTCCAAGGTGGTGGAGCACAATCAGAGTGGCTGTGTTGATAAGCTGAGAAGACAGACATCATAGTTGGGAGTGGCTCAAAAGCGTTGTCAAGAACAGAAACCTCTACAGGAGGGTGAAGAGAGGTGGAGGGGTGAACTTGGAATCTGTACATGGGATCCAACAACAGATTTTTGACAGAGAGCTTATCTTCAGGTATACTGGATAAGCCTCCATAAGGCCCAGCAGAGAGCAGTCGTTATGGGGCTGAGAGCAGAACTAAGATACCAGAGGTCATGCGTTTTGTAAAACTTGGAGTTCCAGCTTAGTACCTGGAGGGATCCTGCTGAGCCTCTCAGGAATTCACATAAGACAAGGAATGGAAGACCAGGATTTTGGAGAAAGAACAGGGACTACAGCCCATAATAGGGTTTGGCAAACATTGACCATAAAGGGACAGACAGTGAATATTTATCACATATTTCATCACATATTTTAACTTGTTTTTTAACAAATCTTTATCAATTCAAAAAATTTTTACAAACCACTGGATTTTGTCACCTGGCTTTAGTTTGCTAACTTCTAGTATAACATAAATCTACATTCTGAGGCTAAAAGCAAAACTAAAATAGACCCACCAGAATAAAGACTAAAACGAAGTCTGAATGAACAAAAAGATTTCCCCCAAATTTAACTACTTATCAGGAAAAGTCAACATTAACATTAACATTACATTATGGTTTATAACTGATCATACTGTATCATCAACAAGGTAGAGCATAAACTCAAAAACATATGTAAAAGCAAGAAAATGCAATCTAAAATAAAAAAAAAATGAAATGAGCCAATAGAAACGGAAGCCAAAATTACCCAGATGTTGAAATCAACAGACAGGAATGTACAACATGTATTATAAATATGTTCATGGACTTAAGAGAAAGGATAGTCATATTGAGGGAACATATGGGGACTCTCAGCAGAGAAATGAAAACTATTTTTAAAAGAAGCAAACTGAAACTTAAGAACTGAATTATAAAATACAGGAAATGAAAAATTTACTTGAGCTTAACATCAGATTGGAGACATGAAAGTGTTGGTGGCCTGGAAAACAGATCAATAAAAATTATATGAATAACAGAGAAAACAGTCTGAAAAATAAATGAATAGAGCCATGGTGACAGGTAGGACACTACTAGGTAGTAAAATCATGTGTTATTAGCATCTCGAAGAAGAGGAATAATACACAATGGAGCAGAAAAATATCTGAGGAACTTATGGATAAATAATTCCCAAATTTGATGAAAAATATTTGCAGCTTAGAGATGTACAAATTTTAGCGAAACTCAAGCAGGATGAATACAAAGACAGTATGCCTAGAAATATCATAGTTTAGTTACTGAAAAGCAAAGATGAAGAGAATCTCTTAAAAATTAGCCAGAGAAGGACACATTGTGAAAGAGGGAAACTAACATCCTTTCCTCTAAAAAGATTTATACAGCTTATATTCAGTCACCATGATTCATACACCACTTTATAATGCCTCTGTCCATCTAGGCTACATGAAAGAAGATAAAGGATAAATTATACATGCACATGTGTACACCCACGCATACAACATATATAACTATATGACTGATGCTGGAGAAGTGCTTTGCTTCTTATGTTTCACTGAATTTATCCAAAATGTTGAATTTGCATTAGACAAAATTTAGGTGAAGTATTTCCTAAAGTTTGCCTTAGTATACTTTACTTGATTTTAAGGTGTGTCCATGTTCTTACCCACCTTGCTAAAGGGAAATAAAATTTTATAAACAAAATGGCATTTCATTTTTTTTAAAAAAAAAGTGCTTTGTAAACCTCATATATTTATAGACAAGAATTCTCTGTTCTAATCCTTCTAGTGGAAGCTTTTCACATAAGCTAAAGTCAGATCACAATGGTTTTAACCAGTTTGTTTAAAAAGTAAATGATTGCAATTTCTGGTTATTTTTCAGATTTTATTATAAGCTTCACCTTCACAGCAAATAAAGCATATGTACAAAATCTATAAAATATTTCTTTGCTTATTGTATAAAACAAGTTAATGCCTCAACACTTATGTTATACTGAGCAATCTCCAAATGCTTTTATCAATACATTCCTATTTTGTATTAGTTTTCAAAAAGGTCATCAGTCTATAAGAAGTTGAGAAAGACCTGCCAATTTTTATGTCTTGGATTGGCATCAGCAGACACACTGTCAAATGTGGCCTTTAGAGAGAATTCTGGCCTACTGGAAAACAGGCAGTTCAACTGGAGCTTCTATGGAGAAGTCATTTGATGGGCAGGTCTAAAACAGAAAAAAAGAAATCCTTTCTCTGTCTACTTCTCAGAAAGATTCTTTACATGCTAATTTTTCACTTTCATTTAGAAAAAAAACGAACAAAGAAGTGAATATATTCATTCAGCAATTATAGTCATTATGCAAACTCATAAATTTAAAATCTTTAGAGCATACTTCTCAGTTTAGTCTACTCTATTGTTCATTAATTTGAGTGTGATAAAAAAGGAAGCTTTGGAATAGGAAAGGAACACAAGCTGAACATTAAGGTTTGTATTCTGAGTGCTCCGTTCACGTTAAAAATGAGATCATCATGATTTTGAAAATCTTGACTTTGAAAAAAAATTATCTAAAATAGGTAAGTGGTATTACTGGGAGAATCTTCTCTGTATAAAGCTGATACTTTAATAAACATGTTTTTCCTTGCTTAATTCTAGTTTGTTTTTTCCAAAAATGAAATATTTCTTCTTACTTTCTAAATATATTCTCTAAAAATGTTTTATATTAAAATTCATAAACATGTTTTACATTAACAATTATACTTTTTCAATTTTTCTTTATTTGTTATATTTACAAAAAATAAAATTGATAATATACTGATAGGAGATGCAAGAGAAGAAAAGTAGAATGCTAAGAGGAAAAGTAAGTATTGACAACTTTTTTTTTTTTTTTTTTTTTAATAAGCTCAGCAATGGGCATGTCTCTGCCTCCTAGGGCAGGGCTTGAACTCACTACCTGAGATCAAGACTGGAGCTGAGATCAAGTATAGGACACTTAACCAACTGACCAACCCAAGCAACTCTTTTGAGAATAAAATGCCCATACTATCCAAAGTCTCCTACTAATTTGATGCAATCCCCATCAAAATACCAGAAGTATTTTTTTGCAGAAACATAAGAGACAATTTAAAGTTTGTGTAGAAGCACAAAAACCCCAAATAATCATTAGCAATCCTGAGAAAAAGAACAAAGCCAGACAATATCACACTTCTGGATTTCAAACTATGCTACAAAATCTTAGTAATTAAAACAGTGTAGTACTTGGCTAAAAATAGATATATCAACCAATGGAACAGAATAAAAAGCCCAGAATTAAACCCCAGCATATATGGTAGCTATTTGACAAGGAGCCAAGAATACCCAAGGGGTAAATGATAGTCTCCTCAACAAGTGGTGCTGGGAAAACACATGGAGAAATACATAAAGAAGATGTCACACACACACACACACACACACACACACACACACACACACACACACACACAGAAATATTATGCAACCATCAAAAAGATGAAATCTTGCCATTTGCAACAACATGGATGGAACTAGAGGGTATTATGCTAAGTGAAGTAAGTCAGTCAGAGAAAGACAAATACCATATGATTTCACCAATTTAAGAAACAAAAAAGCAAAGGGGTAAAAGAGAGAGAGGGAGCGAGAGAATGAGAGAAAGAGGCAAAACAAGAAACACTCTTGAGAATAAATTGATGGTTATCAGAAGGGAGGTGGGTAGAGGGATGGGTGAAGTAGGTGATGGGGATTAAGAAGTATACTTGGCGTGATGAGCATCAGGATGTATGGAAGTGCTAAATCACTGTACTGTTACCTGAAACTAATATTACACTGTAAACTAACTAGATTATTTTAAAGATTTATTTATTTATTTAAGAAAGAGAGAGAGGGAGAGCGATAGAGAGAGAGGGGATTGGCAGAGAGAGAGAGAGAGAAAGAAAAAGAATCTCCAGCAGACTTTCACTGAGCATGGAGCCCAATGCAGGGCTGGATCCCATGATCCTGAGATCATGACCTGAGCAGAAATCAAGAACTGGGCGCCCAACTGACTGAGCCACCCACATGCCTCTAACTTACTGGATTTTAAATAAAAACTTTAAAAAGTCAGGGATTTTTTGTGTTTTTTTGGTCTTTTATCTTTGTTCATTTTGTTTCTTAAATTCCACATATGAGTGAACTCATACACTATTTATCTTCCTCTGACTCAGTTCACTTAGCACAGTACCCCTTAGATCTATCCATGTCATTGCAAATGGCAAAATTTCATTCTTTTTTAATGGCTGAGTAATATTCTATTGTGTGTGTGTGTGTGTGTGTGTGTGTGTGTGTGTGTGTGCCACACCTTTATCCATTCATCCATGCATGGATGCATGGGCTGCTTCCATACCTGGCTAATGCAAATAGGGCCCAATAGACATAGGGTGTATATATATTTTAAAATTAGTGTTTTCACATTCTTCTGGTAAATATCCAGCAGTAGAATTACTGGATCATATGGTAATTCTATTTTTTTCTTTTTTTTTTAGGAAACTTGATACTGTTTTCATAGTGGCTGACCAGTTTGAATTCTTACCAACAGTACATAACAGTTCCCTTTTCTTCACATCATCACCAACTCTTGATTCTTGAGTTTTCTATTTTAGCCATTCTGACAGGTGTGAAGTGATATCTCATTGTGGTCTGATTTGCATTTCCCTTGATAATGAGCATCTTTTCATGTGTCTGTTGGCCATCTGTATTTCTTCTTTGGAGAAATACAAGTGTCTGTTTGTGTCTTCTGCCTATTTTTGAACTTTTTTTTCTTGGTTTTGAGTTGTATAAATGCTTTATACATTTGGGAGGCACCTGGGTGACTCAGTGGGTTGAGCATCTGATTCTTGGTTTTGGCTCAGGTCATGATGACAGGGTAGTGAGATCGAACCCCACATCAGGCTCCACGCTCAGCACAGAGTCTCTTGAGATTCTGTCTTTCCCTCTTCCTCATCTCTCCCCCCACATATGATCTCTCTCTCTTTCTCTAAAATAAATAAATCCTTCAAAAATACTTTATATGTTTTGAATACTAACCCTTTATGGAATATATCATTTGAAAATATTTTGTCCTGTTCAGTAGGTTGTCTTTTACTTCTATTGATTATTTTCCTTGCTGTGTAGAAATCTTTTGTTTTGATGTAGTCTCAATAGTTTACTTTTGCTTTTGTTTCTACTGCCTCAAGAGACAGATCTAGAAAAATTTTCTATGGCTGATGTCAAAGAAATTACTGTCTGTGGACTCTTCTAGGATTGTTATGGTTTTAGGTGTCACATTTAGGTCTTTAATCCATTTTGAGTTGATTTTTGTGTACAGTAGAAGAAAGTGGTTCAGTTTCATTCTTTGCATGAAGTGGTCTAGTTTTTCCAACACTATTAATTGAAGAGACTGTCACAAGCGCAAGTCCCCCAAAAGATAGATGACTAAACCTTTTACCTAGAATCAAAAACAAACCCTCCAGTATGATTTTTCAGTCACTGGTAAGGTATTTATCAGAGAATCTTCTAGAAGCTCTCTTCAATAAATGATATTAGGTTAAACTATCTCCTAAAAAAACAGGTAAACTACTGAGTTGCAAGACTTCTGACTTTATCCATATTAAATAAGAATGAAAGAGAGAAGGAACAGTCAATAAGTGTAGGTGAAATGTGAAATTAGTCTTTGTAATGTTAGTCTAGTATCTGATTCCCCAAAGGTGGCCTACATACTATTATTTCCACCATCACATAGGTTCTTTAGTCTCAATGGCATTTTTAAGTTTCTGCGTTGTTTAGGACAGGTTAATTTGTCTAATGCCAACAAACCAATCTGAAATTTCAGTGAACTGGTATCAATTAGACTTCTTCATTCTTATGAAGCCTGCTGCACAACTAAATGATTGTTCTCATGATTGCAACTAAATAACTGTTCTCTACACTTACACAGTCAAATATCCAAACTTCTGGGGTGCCATCACCCTACTGCTGAACAATTACACATCTATGGCCTATGCATTTGATATGGCAGAGAATCCTGTATGAAATTTCCATTCCCTCAACCCAGAGGTAGAGGATATTCATTCTGCTCATTGCTTATTTTATAATACTAGAGATGAGGCTATAAAATACTCTACGTTACTAGCAATTTCTTCCCCAAACAGGTCAGTTATTTATTCCCAGGTTTCTCATTCAGATATGAGTTATTTTTTTTCCTTGCCATTGGGAATTTCTCTAATCATCAGCCTACATTTAATGCATGTAATTCCATTTATCTGATGTATAGACTCTGTCTTATAAATCAAAATTTCCATTTTGATTATTACTGCAAATAAGATGAATATTCAGTACTGAAACACATATCCTCATATCACACTAAGGTATATTAAAACACAAATGGAATAAGTTATCAAATAAATTAGTTATCACATCCACTTTTACATATTCAAGCTCAGATCAAACCATGTAATAATGTAAAGTGAATCACTGGACAATAATAGGATTAATTTCCAGATTCTGGTCACTAGTTCCTTCTTTTTCTTACAGATCCCCAACTCAAATACTTATAAAGGTCCTGGAAAAGGTCTGGAAAAGCCCTGGTGGTTATCAATACTGAGATTTTTAACTTACTTTTTCACAGCATTATAAAGTTAAATACAGATTTTTAAGATTACAGTAAGAGCCCTCATTTCCCATGGGTTTTATTATTTTCAGAGACATTTTAAAATTAATAAATTGTGTGATTATAAATCAAGATATATATTTAACCTCTAAAATATTAAAGGATTGGACTATGAATATTAATTCACTGAATGAATATTGGATTATGAATATGGATTCATGTAACCCATATGAACATTGGATTCACATAAAACTAGTAAATAAGAAGAAAAATGGAATAACATTAATGTGAAAGAATGGAAGAGGAAAAAAACTATAATACAGCAATACAGTAGATATAAATTCAAATATATATGTTATTACATATTCTCTAAAATATTAAATATTTGAAAAAATTATGATTGTAAACTGGGTAACAAATACGTGCTGCTTCTCAGAAACATCTTTTATATGAGTATGCTACATGCTTGAAAATGAAAGGATTTTTAAAATCTACTAAGAAGGTGAGCCTAGGTGGCTCAGTGGGTTAAAGCCTCTGCCTTCAGCTCAAGTCATGATTCCCAGGGTCCTGGAATCGAGCCTCACATCAGGCTCTCTGCTCAGAGGGGAGCCTGCTTCCTCCCTCTCTCTCTGCCTACTTGTGATCGCTGTCTGTCAAATGAATAAATAAATAAATATATCTTTAAAGAAATACACTAAAGAACAATTATCAAAAGAAAATTGGTTAGCTATACTAGTTCAGACAATGTAGATATTTTATCAGAATCGCCAAAGATCAACATTTCATTATAATAAAAGAGTCAATCCACCAGGTAGATACGATGATTATAAACATGTATGCCTCTGGCAGTTGAATATAGAAAATTATATTTGAAATAAGTAAGTGAAATGAAAATAATAGTCATAATCAATGTGGGAGATATTAAATCATATATCTCATAAATCTTGTACAAGCAAACAAAAATGCAGTAAGGATAGAGAAAATATAAAAGCACAAATAAAAATGTGTATAAATAGGGGCGCCTGGGTGGCTCAGTTGGTTAAGCAACTGCCTTCGGCTCAGGTCATGATCCTGGAGTCCCAGGATCGAGTCCCACATAGGGCTCGCTGCTCGGCGGAGAGTCTGCTTCTCCCTCTGACCTCTCTCCTCTCACGCTCTCTCTCTCTCTCTCTCTCTCTCTCATTCTCTCTCTCTCTCAAATAAATGAAATTTTGAAAAAAAGAAGTCTTGGTTTAAAAAAAAAATGTGTAAATAATCATATATAACACCTCTCCAGAAAAGACTAAAACATGCTTACTTCATAAGTACATTTGAAATATATTTTCCATGTATCATGGATCATAAAGTATATCTAAACAAAATTCAATAATGAAATTGTACTTAGGATGTTTTCTGACCAAGGAAACATAAATAATAAAAAGATAATTAGAAAGTTTCCAACTGTTAGAAATTAAGCAACATACTCTCAAACAACTTATGTCTCAAGGAAAAAATCACAATAGAAATTAGAAAATATTTTAAACAGACAGATAATGAAGACACAGCATATGAACATTTATGGGAAATAGCAAAAACAATGCCTAGTGGGGAATTTATAGGCTTAAATACATATATTGGAAAAGAACTAAGACCGAAAATCTGTGATCTAAGACTCTATCAAGTCTCTATCTCTATCAAGATGCTCAGAAAAAAAAAAAAAAAAAAGATGTTCAGAAATATACAGAAAACAAAAGAAAGGAAATAGAAGAAAATAACAGAGATAAGAACACTTAAAGAGAAAAAATGCATAGGAGAGCATATTGGCTGAAGTGGTTCTTTGAAAATATGAGTGATCTTAATAAAATGCTAATAAGACTAATCAAGGAAAAAATAAACATTTACAAGTTACTAATATCAGATATAACGTAGTATTACCTCAGACTCTATACACATGAAAATGGAAATAAAAATATACTTTAATACTTTATATCAATACATTTGACATTTTTTGAGAAGAAAAAAGTCCTTGAGAAGTAGACTTCAAGAGTGACACAGTAAGAAAAGGAAATATTAATAGTCCTACATCTATTGAAAATAACCACATGCATATTCTATTATTAAAACTCTTCAGAAAGATTTCTTGACCACAAAATTATTTCAAATATTAAATAAAGAAATCAAGTCAAACTTATAACAATAGTCCAGATCGTGTGTATGTGTGTGCACAATATTTTATGAGAGCTGCATAATCTTATATCAAAATCTAACCAAGAAATTTCATTTAATTTTTTCCTCATGCAGTTCTCCAATTTTTCATCTCTTTACTTTAGTATTTTAATAATAATTATTTCAATATTCCTATCAGTTAAGCCCATTAACTACTCATCTGTGGGTATATCTATAGGTATCACATCTATAGGTATCATATAGGTGACAAATCTCTGGATTTTATTCTTGATTTCATCACTCTTGGTATTTCTAGTTTTGTTTTGTTTTGCTTTGCTTTTCTAGCCATGCTGTATAATAATGTAGAGGCTCCATATTATGCAGACTTCCACCAGAGGAGGCCCACTCTTCCCTTTTCTAGGTAGACAGAATGTCAAGCAAATCAATTTAAGCCTATTTTGTATGGAGTCTATAGGAGACAGGGTTTCAGCTGTAGGAAGGCTCTCACTCCAATCCTCAGGCTACAGATTCCAAAGTTTTCAATTTAGAATTTTGTTGATTCACCAGGACTACTTCCCTAGGACATCTAAACTCTATCTCATCACCACCAGGATACTTTGGAAAACTATTCTCTGCTTTTTAGAATGTTTCAGCTAAAACTGTGTCACCCACTCCACCCAGACTCAGATTTGGCTAGTGTCTTGAAGGAGAAACTGACATTTGAAGCCGATCAAGTGTCCAAAGTTGTCCATGCAGCCCAGAAATCAGCAAATTAGCCTATGGGCTTACTCCAGCCTACTAATTTTCTCTGTAGCCTAGGCGCTATCAAAAGAACATATTATGAAATGTAATATTACATAAGATTAAAATGTCAATGCCAGTATTATTGGAACACAGCCACACCCTGGCATTTATTTACTATCTAGGGCTACATTTGCTATAATGGCAGAATTTAGTATTTACCATAGAAACTGTATTATAGTAAAGTTGAAAAAAGAAAATACCATCCTCTGCTCTAGTCTATAATACCAACAAAAATTCTGAAAGTTTCTGTGTCTCCTAGGAGTTGTCCTCTGCCCAGGTGAAGTCAAGATTCTCATTAATAGCCTACATGAAAAAAATATGGTTTCAGATTGTAAATTTATCACCTGCAGTCCTGTCTCTTCAAAATCTTAACCCTCAAATCCTTTTCACTTAAAACTGCTCTAATTCATTTAGAGCAGTTTTATATATAATATATATAATATACATATATATTTTTTCTATTTTATGTACCTTTTGTTATTTTATCTAGTTTTTCTTGATAGGAGCAATCAGATACAACAAACTACTTCATTCTATTTGCAAGTGGAAGACAACCATTAATTTTAAGAATCGACACATTGATATATTTTATTTTGCTTATTGTTGGAGTTATCCAGAAATTTAAAAAGGTAAAAGTTGAAAATAGTTGGGTCATCAGAGAGTATCTGGTTTGAAACGAACCAACAAAATCTTCTAGTTCAATTCCTTATTTTGTAGATTAATAAATCACAGCTTAGAGAGGGGTATGAGCAGGGGTGGCTGGCTAACTCAATCCGTAGAACATGCAACTCTTGATCTTGGGGTTGTAAATTTGAGCCCCATGCTGGGTGTAGAGATTACTTAAAAGTAAAAAACCTTTAGAAAGAATTGTAAACAGTTTGTCAGTATGTCTCTCTAGATTTTGATAGTCAGTATTTGAGTCCTAAAACCTCGGATCTAGATTTCCTCTGTTGCCTTCTGTCTTCTGTGTGACCTTCACTGTACATGTTCGTATGTGTGTGTAAGTTCATTTGGAGTGGTAGGCTGTGTGTGCTTGTGTATACACCTCCCAAAACCTATGTGTATTTGTGTGCCTGACACAATTAGATAATGCTCTGATATTTGAAGTTATTGACACTTATCTTTAAACTCTTTGACCTGTGCTCTTCCCAAGAGAGAATATTATCTTCCTGCCTTGTTTGGTACAATGAAATCACCAAGGATATTTTAGGTCAGTTTAAATTTATCCAAAGTGATTTAAATATTATTTTCTGAAGTAAAAGTATAATGTGTCATTTTTAAAAAATAGGGTTAATGAGAAAAATGCTGACAGATTCATCATTCTAGTGTCACCGCATACAACATTTTTATTCAATGCACCAATTAAGTACAAATTTACATTTAGCTTGTCAAAAAGTAGTCTTTTAAAAATTGTATTTAGCTTTTATAATTTTAAGCAGAACTTATCCTCTAATACTAGATATATATGCTTACATTTGCTGGCATATCCTTTATAGAAAACAATGGAAGCACTAAAATAAATATATTTGTTATTGCAGAAAATGACCAAAAAATTAGACCCACACCAAAGCACACAGATGTATCTTAAATCTAATCTTCTCATTGGCATTAAATATTTTTAACCAAAATTGTTAAGTTGAATAAATTTTAACATCCAGGACAGATATATCAAACTATCATTGATAAAATATATAACATATGTAGGAGTATATCTATACTTAGAAATTAATTCAAATTTCAAGTTTTTCATGAAATCTTTTGGAATTAAATATTTTAACTCCATGTTGCCTATTAATATAACTTAGTATAACAAGGCATACCCCAGAACTGGGTATGATAAGCAAACATTTGTTTTGCTGGTAATGTCCTTCCTACTGACCTTAGTCATCTGAAACAAATACATATTATTTAAATACAGGTTTTCAGGCTTATCCAAATATTTCTTTATTTTCATGTTAATATTAATTTGCTCCAAAGGTTATCATTATATCAGCATTGTAGCTTAGTTAGAAAACAACTGATAATTCTCTATTATTTGCCATTTTCATTATATTGATTTGTTATTATTTTGTTATTACAACTGAGCATCTCATTAATATTTGTATTTGTTTGTATGTATGTATGTATTTTGAAAGAGAGGGTGGGAGGGGCAGAGGGAGAGAGAGAATCTGAAGAGAGAATCTTAACCTGTGTGGGGCTCAACCTCACAACCCTGAAATCATGACCTGAGTCAAAATCAACAGTAGGATGCTTAACTGATTGAGACACGCAGGTGCTCAGATATTTATATTTTTAAAAAGATGTATAACAAAAATGTTTGAGATTAAAATAAATTCTTTCTTTAATTCCTGTATAAGTTTGCAAAACCTCTACATGTCCAGTGTTTGGAAAGAAAAATATCAAACTTCCTTTTTTAGTATTAATCTTCTCGGAAATGGAAAAGACAGGAAGAAATAAAGCAGAGCATGATTCTGTATAAAATGTGCATGTAAGATAGATATACTTGGAATAAAGATATAAATTTTTAAAGTTATTTGAAATTTAGTTAATTATTTCCCATGGTCAATATGTTTTGAATTTGACCAAACAATTTTCTGTTAATATGACTTTCTTTGTGAATAGCATAATAAGCAGGTGAAGTAGACACACAATAAACATTCATTGGAGGATTAACTGAATAAATGAATGAATACAAATTATGAAGAACAGGATAATTATAAAGGAAAAAGGAGGATTAGTAACAAAGAAACACTTCCTAGTTTTGAGTTTTGTGATTCATTTTAAATGTTAAGCAACATCTGGATAATTCAGAAGATGCTAGTTATGCAACATCTAGATAATTCAGAAGATGCTAGTTATGCTGCCATTAAAAATAATGATCATATTTTAGTGGCTTAAAATAACAAAGCTTTATTCCTAGCTTATGGTAACTGCCTAATACATACTTGCTGAGAACTCACTGTTTCAGACTGACGAAAGTTTCATCTTATATGTTCCCATGATCATCATGCAATGGGAACAATAAAGCTATAGGATGTAGTGCCTGCTACTCAAAGTTGGGTACACATCTATGTCCAGGACTAGTCACATAGTCCCATGTAACTTTAAGAGGCAAAAAAGTATCACTACCTGGGTGTCAGGAAAAGAGAGTAACAGGATATTAGAGAGAGTGGTAATGTCTGCCATGGTGGGGAAATTTTCTAAATCAGGAGGGATAAGGCATAACTGAAGGTTAAAGGTTAGAATTAACTAGGAGCAGGAAAGACAGACAGAAAGAAAGGAAGGAAGGAAGGAAGGAAGGAAGAGAGAGAGAAAGAAAAGAGAAAGAAAAAGACAGGGAGGAAGGGAGGAAAGGAAAAAAAATAAACAAAAACACCCCCATTAAAAAAAAAAAAAAAAACTTTGGCCATTTTGCAACTCAACATTACATGGTTTACAGTGGTTTGAGAAGTTCCCATTATCAATTATGAGGTTAATGGATTTGAATTTGATGTTATGAATTACAGAAAACAGATTTTTAAAAATAGTGAATTATAAGGATAAAAATATCAACCAGTACTATATATATTCAGTGCTTGATAATTCTGGCATTTTTGCTTTGGATAATTGGAACAGGAGAAGGCTGAGTTAGAGTAAGAAGATCCAATAAGCTAGTTATGATAATTCAGATAAGGAGCAAGATTTGGACATGGGCTTATAATTCTGCTGAGGAAATGGAAAACACACACACATACTCACATCAGGAGAGAATCTAGACCTTTCTAAAGAAGGAGATATCCAGAACTATAACATACTTAATTTTAAGAGAAAAACAGAATTGGAAAAAAATCCATGGTTATATATTTTAGTGATTGATAGAAGTGTATTAGTATGTCTACACATAAGTACAAGAGAGATAAGAGAAAACAATTTTTGAAACAAATCAAAGCATTCGAACAACTTCACCATAGTGAAAATTATATCAAAGTAGAAATAAGGTAAGACAAACAAGGCTCTCTCTCTGCCTTTGAATAGCAATATGAAATTAAGGGTGAGATAATTTCCTATTCATGGAAGCTATTCTGCTTTGAAATTTACTCATACACTCAGATATGTTAGAAAGGTAATGCACTCTGTAATGTGGTCTTTAAAATGCACAGTGTGACTGGCATGGTTTAAATAAAACGTTTAGTTGCAATATCACCCCAAATTATCCTAGCAGGAAAAGCTGAGGCAAACCACCAATTTTGACTCCACATGTATTCCAGATACAGAAAAATGGATAAATTGGCTTCTTTTGTGCTCTCCTTGCTGCTTGTCTTTATGAGCAGTAAAATTGTGTGGATGGAGATTTCAGCTCACAGAGAGGCTTCCAGAAGAAAGCTGCAGGAGTCAGCACCTCACAGGGTAACCTGGATTGCAAATGGAACCCAGCAATCACCAGGCTGAAGACGGTGGGTATAGATGAGAAGGTAGGGGTTAGTTATTTTAAGCAGCAAGCCCCAACTGTATGAACTCCAGTGGAGGAAAAGGAGAGCCCATGGTTAGTGGGCAGTCCAGGAAAGATTAATTTGGCTTTTCAGAACAGCTTTTACTCAAAAGATTATCAATGGGTTTCCAAGACTTAATAAAGAGTCATTTTACAGTTTTCTAACACTGTAACTGTACGATCTTCAGTGAGTCACTTAACCTCTCTGTGCCTCAGATTCTTTCTCTGCACAATGGAGAGAATGTCTAGAGATCACAGGCTAAGTTAGAAGATCACACAGGGTCTCTCCTCACTTTAAGATGTATAGTTCTATGATTTGCAAAGGCCTCTACGTAGTGCACAAAGGCCTCTAACTATAATGACTTGCCACTGTAATTCTTTAACCTTTAAAATTGTGGCCACTTACCTCCTACAGTTCAACACCATTTTGGATTCTAGGCTAGTTGTGTTCTTACTTGAAGATAATTTAAGAAAGCTTTGATCAGTAATGGCTAAGAATTAAGTACCTATATCTTGGGGTGGATATGGGACATGAATGTATTAATGTCTTAAAGTTCTTAACCTACTATTTGACATATATAAACTATCCAATAAATACTAGTGTTGGTGGGGTACTGATGATAATCACTGAAATGGCCCATTGTGCTAATGGTGTCCTCAAACTTTCTGCTGATCCATTCCAACATATTACACTAATTCCTTTATACTGGTAATAAGTGCTGTTAAGTTTCTTGTGACCAAATTCCCACTGTCCATTATTATTTTGTATCTTGCTTTTCTTTTGTTCCTTGGTCTCATTTCTTGTGCTCAATCTTAAGCTTGACTAATCAGTTCTTCAAGGAATAAAAAATCTGTGCAAGAGCTGTACGGTATGTGATATGAGTGGATTCTCATCTGCTTTCTCCTGATGCAGGTAGCCATGTGGACCTCTACTGGCTGGAGTCTGCAACATGATGCTCTGCTCTTCCCTCTGTTGCAACATCTTCCCTCCAATGGGATATCAGTCTCACTATACCTGGCCAGTTTTTATGGTCTCCAGTGAAGCTTCTAATAGGTCACATTTCCTTCTTAATTTCTGACAAATTTAGAAAGTAAGAGAGAAGCCAGAATCCCATCTTTCATATGGGTAGGTATTGGGGAGCTTGGGTTTAGGTTAAGAGATCAAATAACTTCCTAACATGGAACCTCAGAATTAGGCAAGAACAGATGGTGATGATGGCTGCTGCAGGATATTAGACTGAAAAGGAGAACAACGTGGAGCTGAGTTCAGGATGCCTGCATTTCTCCCCAAATGTGCCAACTGGAGAAGTGAATAAAAGAGTGCTAACAGATTAAAAGTATCTTAAGAGAAAATAATCCCTCCTCAGGGAAACTAGAAGTGGCTTTTTCCTGGTTGTCTATTTTCCATTGTAAGTAGTGACCTCTAAGTCTTGGCCATATTTGGACAAAATCCTGACAGTTACTAAGATCTATATTTTATTTGGGGTAGCACTAGAGAGCAATATAAGCCCTCTGTAAAACCTTTACTTTTTTGAGGAGTTCTACATTAGAGTAAATGGAATACAAGTTTGTGTTCATAATATAAATTTAGCAAACATAATATTTGGTGTTAATTAAAAATAGACCCTGGAGAGAGATGCTGAAAGTGCAGCATCCTCCCTTAAGACAAAATAAAAGAACATTTATTTCTAAAAGATAGGCTTATTTGATCTTGTATATAAAAGCAGGAGATAAAATAATTATCTATGTAATGAGCATTAATTTAGTATTTGTCATATTTCCCCAATGTTATGATCATGTCCTTTACAATATGTGACATATATTGTTTCTTTGTCACAGTATTATGTCCGCTAAGAACTTCTGCTGTTTCTTTGTCAAGGTATTATGTCCTCTAAGAACTTCTCTTTTTCATTGTGTAGGATAGTGCTGCTGGTCATCAACAAGCACTTCCAGGATCTGAATTCATTAAAATAATATGGATGAAAAATATGTCATTTTGGAGTGTATCCTAAGGGTCCCAAAAGGACCAGTAGGAACAATAAATTAGCAGAAAAGGAACTTAACATAATGTCAAGCAGTAAAACAAGGCAAATAAATGACACTGGTCTCATCTCTAGTAATTTTGAGTTAGAAATATAGAATGGGAAATCTGATGGTATGTGCTTTTTTTGCTTTCTTCTGTGAGAATCTCAGTAGCTGTGTGGTGGTAGTGGTAGTGGTGGTGTGAGGGTCTCTTTTTGAAAAGGAGAAGGTCAATTCTGTTTCTACAACTATATTCTTTTACGCACATTCACAGCTGTAACCAATATTCCAGAGTTGTTGCAGGGGCACACAGGACTCTTGCTGACCTACATCAATAATAGGTAGGCTTCGCTGAGTATCTATCCTGAGCAAAGCATGTGCTGAGCAGTTTGCATGGGATCTCTCAATCCTTCAATTATTCTATAACATTTATAAAATGTTTTTAAACTAAAACTTTAAGAGGTTATATGTGTCTTATAAAATAACATGCTACTAGAAAAAGTAGTCAAAGATAAGATTTTAAACTCTTGTCTGTCTGGCTCCTTAGCCACCTTCTAAGCCAGTGGATTCCAAATCATTCATCAGGGTATGAGCAAAAAGATACACTGGGGAGTGGACAGAAAACATTGAGATATATATTTCTTAATTTATTCATCCTTTAAAGTTTTTATTTTTGCAGATGTTTTAGAACACAAATGGCATGAATAAATTAGTATATTCAGATACTTATAACATATGTACATAAACATAGTGCACTGGCTCAATTTTGACTACATTTTTGTTTTTATTTTATTGATATGGATACATGATAAACCTCGAGAATGGCTCTAATTGATTCAGTCGTATTTGCAAAAGGAACAAAATGCATTTTTGATGTTTGCCCTACCTCTTTCAGCTCTTCGACTTTCTAACATCCTTTCTTCCTTAACCTCTAGGCTGCCAGTGTCCTTATACTATGTACCACAAACCCAGAAATGACTTTAGTGACCTATAACAGTCTCCCTCAAGTTCAGGCTTTCCTTTCTTGACCTACTTCCTCACACAAAAAATGCTAATGAGTAATGGCATGACAACTTCAGAGTATGTATCACGTAAAAGTGAAGTCTTTCACATTAAACAAAACTTTGGAATGGAGACTAGATGGAAGACTCATTTTTCTTCTTCTTCACTCAAAGATATGAATTATCAATTAAGTGTAATATGTCAAGAAGTTTAGGAATACATGCATGTTTTTGGTGGTGTTTTCACTTTGCAACATTGGTGAAGTTTGAAAAATAGACATTTTAAACACAGGTCATTAAATTTATTTTTTTTATTTAAACTAGGGGTTATCTTAAATTCTGTCTTCCTTTATATTCATCTTTTCTCCAATGACTATTTTTTGTTATTTTGTTTGTGAAACTTGATAATTTCTATATGTGAAAATATAATAGTGTCTTTTGCATAAAAAATATTTTTTTGCCAAGGGTCAAGCAAAAATATTTTTAGCTGTACCCTTCACATGGCAGAAATTAACTGCCAATATCATTAAGGTCCTTAAAAAAAAGTTTATAACCTCTTTGAAATTCTGATGTTATGTTAGTATATACTAGTTGTGAAAATGATCACAAGGCTAAAATAAAAACAACAAGTAGATATTTGATATATTTTGTTTTCTGCAAGTACCTCTTTACTTACAAATCCATCTCTCTGGAGGGATATCAAAGCTATGCAGTGAAAACAGCATTTGTTACATTGTAGAGGGTACAATGAAAGAGAAAAAGAGCAGAAGAAAACTGGAAACTAAAAAGACTTTACAAGAAACGTGAGTAAATTCAGCTTAGATCTGGTGAGTTTGTAGGTTTTCATAGGTTTTGATTTTTTTTTTTTTTTTTTTTTTTAATTTGGGGTTTCCAGAGTGGACACTGCCACTTTATTTTTTTTTTTTAAAGATTTTTTTATTTATTCATTTGACAGATAGAGATCACAAGTAGGTAGAGAGACAGGCAGAGAGAGAGGAGGAAGCAGGCTCCCCGCTGAGCAGAGAGCCCGATGCGGGGCTTGATCCCAGGACCCTGGGATCATGACCTGAGCCATGACCTGAGCCAAAGGCAGAGGCTTTAACCCACTGAGCCACCCAGGTGCCCCATCATAGGTTTTGATTTTAATGTGATTCTGTTTACTTTATCAAAAATGAACATTTCACTGTCATGCACTCAGGTGATATCCATGGTACACTGACCTATCACAGTGAGCGTTTATCCTAGCACTCTACATAGCCCAGAGAAGCCTCAAAGAACTGGCAAAACATTTCCACACGAGGCTGTGCACAACCCAAAATGTCTATTCTATAATATGTCAGAAAGGTAGACTATAGAGACAAACATAGAATATTAATGCTTAGTCTTGGGATGAAAGCATCACACAGGTAGAGATGTTGAATATTATGCATTCAGTATACAAAATGAATATGTGGTAAATTACATTACAAACTTACTTCAATATTCCATTGCTCTATTAGGGTTTGTCTGTATCAAAATATGAACTACACTAATCCTGTAGGTACATTCAAGCTACTTAATTTACTTTGCTTCTGCATCTTCAGAGAAATCAAATTACTCTCTCAACAGATTTAAAGCATCACACATTTATTCTGACATATTCATGTTTTTATTACTTTAAACCTTAAAATATTAAGATTTGAGTAAGTTTTTTACTTTTATGTCTCAGAAAAAATAGACAAATAAATTTTAACTAACTTCAATTCCTTATAGAGTAACTTCCCCTTTTTTGGTTTGACACTATTTATCACTAAGAGAGTGTGTGTGTGTATTATATAGTTCTGTCAAGATAGACTGGAATTGAAAAGAAAAAAATCATTCTATAGTCAATCTCTCTCTCTGAAACAATGGATTTTTCTATATTTGTTTGCTGAATTAGAGGTCAATTATCTCCATTTTCATGTACTTACAATTTATTAAACTCTGTGTTGAGCACAAGTTGTAGCCACATTATTTTATAATATCATCTTGTTTGTTACAACCTTTTCTTTCCACTAAATAAATTATACACAAAAGAAGAATGATTCCCCTCCTAATTTACTGATGTGTTGGTGTAAGACACATTAATAAAAAACAAACTTTGAAAATATGAAGACAGACTGAAAGAATAGAGAAGGGCCAACTGTAAATGGGAATCATCAGTATTTGTTGGAATGAACACTATTTATTTTGAAAAAATATGCTTTTATTTATTCAATTTCCATGTGAATAAGCTTTATAAAACCAGAATTTATATAAGGAAATAAAAGAACACAAGCAACATTGTAACTTCAAAATATCAGTTTTTTCTGTTTTCAGAGATGTTGAAGTAAACCCGATTGAACCTATTTCATATAGAGTCAGACTTAAATTTTTTCACTCTGGAAATTGAAAACATTAAAATGTGTTTTCCCAAAATAAAAAACAAGGTCAATTTACAGTAAATATTTTTATGATCAGTTTTCTTTTTGTCAGCTTCTGCCTTGGGAAGATTCTAACTAGATTCTAATTAGAATCTATACCACAATTGTGAAACAATTTCATCAATTATAGAACAATGCTGTGTGCAATTTCATTAACCTCTAGTCTTAACAAATCCCACTCACTCCCAGTTATAGATCAGCCCCCTTTCTTCCTACTACCTTCCAGAAAGTTTTTTCCTATCTTTGTAACAAAGTTACACTGTTATGTCAATTCTGAATTTTTCCTGGGATTTACCCAACTTCCTAAATATGTTTTAAAATTGCATTTGTTAAAGTTTGCTTTGTGCTGTAACTTCTGTGAATTTTGATAAATAGATAATGGCCTGTATACACCAATACAGTACCATACAGAACGGTTTCACCATGCTAAGAAATCCATTGTGTTTGACAAAATCAACTCTCGTGTCCAAGCTTTGAACTCTCAGCACTACAGATCCTTTTTGCTCTACAGCTTTGCCTTTTCCAGAATGTCATATATCTGTAAACATACTATGTGTACCCGTTTATATATTTTCTTTCACCTAGCAGTATGTGGTTTAGGTTTATCCATGTCATTTTGTGCATTGAAAGTTGATTTCTCTTTGCTGCTAAAAAATTATCCATTGTATGGTTATACCACAGTTTGTTTATCCATCTACCTACTGATAGCTTGGGTCCTCCCAGTTTTCTTCTTTCTTTTTTTTTTTTTTTTTTTTTTGCTTCCTCCCAGTTTTTGACTCCCATAAATAAAGTGGTTGTAAGTAAAGTTGCAGGGATTTGAGTGGACATTTTAGGTCAATTCAAATATCTAGAAGTGTGATTGCTGGACACACAGAAAGACTGTGTTTGGCTTTCCAAGAGACAACCAAACTCTCTTCCAAAGTGGCCATACATTTTGCATTCCAAGAGCAATGAATGGGTTTCTTTTGTTCCAAATCCTCACCAGCAACTGGCATTGTCATGGTTTTTTAAAGTATCCCAATAAGTGTGTGATTGTACCTCACTGATGTTTAATCTAAAGTTCTCTAATTATAAATGATGTTGAATTTCATTTGTCATATGGGTATTCGCCATCTGTGTATCTCCTTTGGTGAGGTGTCTGTTTAGATCTTGCCCAATTTTTAAATTAAACTGTCTATTTTTTTACTGTTTAGTTTTAAGAGTTCTTTGCATTTTTGGATACTAGTACTATATCTGACATGTGTTTGCCAAATATCCTTTTCCCAGTCAATAATTATATTGCCATTTTCTTAACTGTCTTTTTCAGACAAGTTAGTATTTTAATGAAGCCCAGCTTAATGATTTTTTCCTTCATGGATCATGCTTTTTGTCTTTCATTGAAAATCTTACTGCCACAAAGTGAGATAACACTTCACATGCACTAAGTGACTATAACAATAATATTAGGGAAAAAATGGAAAATAGAAGGTGTAAATGGTACAGCCACTGTGGAAACACTTTGTCCATTTCTCAGTAAGTTAGACCTACCAATGTGACCTACCAATTTCACTTCTAAGTAGATACTCAAAAGAATTGAAGATAGGTACTCAAACAAATTCTTATATGTAAATGTTCATGGTAACACTATTTACAATATCTATCAGCAGATGAATAGATAAATTTAATGTGGTATATCCACAGAATGGAATATTATTCACTACTAAAAAAATTAAGTACTAATACATGCTGCAACATGGATGATTCAAGAAAACGTCATGCTGAGTGAAAGAAGCGAAACACAAAAGCTCACATAATGTATAACTCCATTTATATAAAATATACTGAATAGGTAAATCAGTAGAAACAGAAGCAAAGCAGTGGTTACAGGTGAATGGAGAGGGACAGCTTAATGTGTACAGGATTTCCTTTGGGGTGATGAAAGTATTTTGGAACTAGGTAGAGATGAAGGTTGCACAACACTGAATGTACTAAATGCTGCTGAGCTGTACACTATAAAATGGTTAATTTTATGTCATTTGAATTTTGTCTCAGAGAAAATAAAGGGAAGAAAAAAACCTCATTGTTCAATCCACCGTCACTTCATTATTCTCATATGTTTTCTTTTAGAAATTTTAGAGTTTTGCCTATTTTTATTTAGTGAGTTTAAAATTAAAAGATATATATAGTTTTAAAATATGTATTTATTTTAGACACAGAGAGAGAGCAGGGGGAGGGTTGGAGGGAGAGGGAGAAAAGCAGACTCCCTGATGAGCACAGAGCCCAACACAGAGCTCCACCTTGAGATCCTAAGATCATGATGTTAGCCAAAATCAAGAGCAGGATGCTTAACTGACTGAGCCACCCAGATGTCTCTAAATTAAAAGATATTTTAAATGATTATAAATGTTCTAATTTACATATTTTTCATGGTTACCTAATAATGTAAGTTTGTAAATTCTTTTAAAAACTTTAACATTAACTAAACTTAGAATTTAATAAAACATTTTGTATATATGAATTTCCTTTTTCTATCTCCTTTCTTTATTCTCATATATTTATGTTTGTTTTTTTGTAACTAATTTCTACTTTTTTTGTTCAAAGATGCACTTATGGGTCAACATGGAATAAAAGCAACAAACTAGTTAATATACAATGCCTGATATAAATTAAAATATATAGAAACTGACTTTTCTTTGTTGCTATAATGAAAGACAAGTTCACTTAATACTTGTTGATAAAAAAGTGTTACCAAAAAAAGCTTTACATAATTTTAAATCTATGTAATTATTGGACTGCATTACAAGTATGTAAAGTTCAAATTTGAATTAGTTACACAGAAAATTATATTTTAAAATTTTATGAAAGTCAAACCAATTCAGGAATCATATTTTTCCAGCTTGACTGTTCTCTCTGAAAAAGAAAAAATTATAAATACACAATGCATGTGCAGAGGGATCAAACCAAATTTCCAAACTTTATATTGAAACCTGGAAATTAATACTAAGATGTTGAAGCTCTCCACAATGTGGTATTAATAAACCATTATAAATGAGTTTTAATATTTATTATCCTTTGGCCACATTTTTTCATCTTTACTATAAATCCTTGAATTGTCTAATGTGTTTTATTTTATTCCTTGGATAAATAACTACATTTATTAAAATTTGAAAGCAAGCAGCCAGAATAGAAATGACTAGAAACAAAGAGCATGAAGATATTAGTAATATCAACAGAGGGACCTTCTGTATTACATTCTAGCTAGACTGGCAGCTCTTCACTAGAATGCAACAGCTAGCTCCCTGGATGACTTATATGTTCCACTGAATATTTTATATAATATTAGGCTATTTAGGGTATTTGTATATTTGATTCGATGTCTGTCAGATTTTCGAAGTCATGGAGCTGTTGATGTAATCAATTTTTACAATATGTGATTGGTATAAAAGAATACAATGTTCAACAGGAGGCTGTTTCATCATGTATAGAGAACAAAACATTTCAAAAATAAGGATAGTTTTATTATGAATGAATATGAATGGATACAGTAGCTTCAACAACAGGAATCACTGCATTTAGCTGTATCTGAAATCCTTAGAAATATTATCTCAGGATACCTTAGATTTTTCAGACTTGTTTTTCTCTATAAAGTTGCTTATTTGAAGCACTCTCTGACATGTTGGGCCTCATTAGAGCCTTATGTACCTCCTTTACTTATTCTGTACCATGCTGCCCTTGGCACAAATCATATTGCAATCATATTGACCCAGAAAACACCTGTGTTTGCTTGCTTCCTTCCCCCAAGTCTTGCCTCTCTTTGTTTTCTAGGACCACCTTATTATTAGAACTCCTAGGTCATTTAAAAATAACAGATTGGTTTCCTTGCTAAGGTCTAAATACACAGTGCCTTTAGAAATTATCCACTCTGATTTTAATAATACAGGAAGCTGTTTTCCTGTTTTACTCCCTATATTGTTCCCTGGCATAGGTGCCTCATATCAGGGCTTGTGATCAGAAATTAAAATGTGATCAAATCCATAACACTCAAATTTTGTTTTGAACAAAATTCAGTTCTGTTTCTAATACATGCCTATTCTTGCTCCAAACTCTCAATCTTTCAACAACCACTGATGTTCAAGAAAGCTAACTGATACCAGTCTTTTCTCCTACCGGATTTTAGACACAGAGAGATAAAGTCACAGGTAGAGGCCATGTTCCTGATAAAGAAATTCACACACCCCCAGCCCCCCACCCCCACACCGTTGCATTTTGTAACTACTGAGATTGGACTGATGGACTGGGATCTAGCATGATAGCGTCAAATAAGGACTCTAGCATTTCTCACATTGAGACACTGGGGCTTTCTTTTGGACAATAAAATAATGTAGTAACACAGACTAATTTCTCATAAGGTTGCACATGATAGAAGTTTCAAAAGTAGCAATGACTGATCCAGACACTTAAAGGTTGGAATGGCTATTAGCTCCATGTTTGGATTGACTACCCAGAGGTAAAGTTCAGCTTTCTAAAGAAATAGGCTTGAAAAAAGGAAAGATTATACAGTAAACATTCACATTTCCGTGTATTTTAAAGATGGGGGACAAGATATTTTAATTTCTAGGGAATCACTTCTCGTCGGATCAACTGAATGAATGACACAATCCTGACTCTGAATCTTACACTTGATCATGCGTAAGCAACAATGAACTAAGCGCTGCATGTGTCTACGGGAGGAGAGAGGTAGAGATCTTTACAAACCAGGCATCTGTAGCAGGTGTGTCGATAGAATCTACTTCCTGTTCCTAATACAGCTGCACATGTTTCTGGCAGGCAGTTTAAATTTATGCCCTCAACCTTAGTGATTTTGTCTTGCTTGGCTCTAAATCTGGCATGTCTATACATAAATTGTCAACTTTATTAGAGTTATAAAAGACCCGAGTGTTAACATGAAGCATGCAGATGCAGCCCTTGCTTAGCCAAGCACACTTCCTGGATCACCAAAATAGTGCAGCTGCAACCATTGTGTGCCACGAGTGACATTCTGCAAATCTTAATCTGTTAAACTGTGGCACCACATAAGTTGATCCAAGGTAAACATTTGCTAGTTCAATTAGCTAGTGGGAAGATTCCTACAAATATGCTATTTTTCCCCATAGGGGCTAAGTTATATATCTAAAGTCAAAATACTATTTATAAGAAATCGCTGATTTGTAACTGCTTTTGGCAACAATTTGGTGACTTCTTTTATCCTTTGTCCTTTGATTTCTCAAAGTGTTTTGTGAAGTAACTTTCAGTTTAGGACTTCTATTTCATCTGTGTCTAATGCATACAGATGTTCATTATAGGTCCTCTAATGATACAGATGTTTTTTGTGGGTCCTTTTTATCTTTTGATTCCTTAAAATTGACTCACATCTGTTCACATTATTCAGTTAAATTGCACCATGAAGAACAGAATCATCCCAGATATAGTAAATTACTATCATTTCATGATAATATCAATACTATGAGATATCACTGTTAAACTTTGATGGAGAAGCAATAAGCCAAACATGAACATTCTGCTAATTTATTTCAAATATTTACTAAAAAAAAACCAAAAAAACAAAAAACTGGTGTTAAGATGCCTGAAAAAATAATATTATTGGCCTGAGGGACTAAATCTTTATAAATAGGAGTCACTAAAACAGAGACATTTGATATATTAAATGGGTGTCATAAAGATCTATTATTAGGGCATCCTTCTCAGTTCTTTTAAATCTGGTAAGTGTTATTTATGTATTATGCCCAGGGGATACAATGGTAAACAAAATGTATGGCATCTGTCCTTCCTCATGGAACTTGTACTCAGTCTTACGGTCTACCATGGTTACTAAACGCACTTTGAAATTCACAGAATGTTATTTCTCTAAATATGACTATAGTCTCAACTGACTATAGTTATTTCTCTAAATATGACTATAGTCTCAACTATGAGTAGGGATTTATTTCTTTATAACTTTTCTATTGCTGCTATAATAAATTATACAAATTTAGTGGCATAAAACAACACACATTTACCCTACAGTTCTGGAGGTCAGAAGTCCTAAAATCAAGGTGCCCGCATGCTGTGTTCATTCTATACACTCAAGGGAAGAATCTGTTTTCTTAACTTTTTTGGGTTCTAAAGGCAGGCTATACTCCTTGTTTTTTGGCTTGTGACCTCCTTCCTCCATATTCAAAATCAGAAGCAATACAGCATTTTTAAATGACTCTCTCTTCCTCTCTGCCTCTCTCTTTCTTTCATTTTGGCTCCTATGGTCACAACCTCTGTTCGGACTTTGACCCTCTTACCTCCTCTTGTAAGTGCCTTTTGTGATTACCTTAGTCCCACCTGGATAACTCAGACTATCTCCTGATCTCAAAAACTTAATTTAGTCACAACTGAAAAGTCTCTTTTACCATGTAAGGCAAAAATATTTGCAGGTTATAGAAAAAGATTTAGACATATATATATATATATATATTTTAAGATTCTATTTATTTGACAGACAGAGATCACAAGTAGGCAGAGAGGGAGGCAGAGAGAGAGGAAGGGAAGCAGGCTCCCCGCTGAGCAGAGAGACGGATGCAGGGCTCGATCCCAGCACCCTGGGATCATGACCTGAGCCGAAGGCAGAGGCCTTAACCCACTGAGCCACCCAGACGCCCCTAGGCATCTTTTAAAAAGCTCTTATTCTTCCTATCACAATCTCTGCTTATATTAGGGTGACTCACTAATTTGTAAATTGATAGCCTATTATGTATTATACAACATGCAGATGAAAAGTCCAGTTAACTAAATATTTTTCTTAAACATCACACAATCTGAAATTATTTTGAAAAATTTGGATGATGGATTAATTTTTAATTTTTTTCTCACAAGTTGGTGTTTTTATATTGTATAATTTATTTCCATGGAGCTTATAGATTTGTATCCTGAAATGTTAAGAAAAACATGATGTTTCAAATCTTACTCTTTAATCATCATAATCATTGCCTTGTTGTGTGATTGTACCATTTGTCTGCTTACTTACCTAGATCCTTTCTGTAGGTAGCTGAGTATGAATATAAGGAAACTGAATCATACTCACCATGTCTTTCATTAATACTGGATGAATTCAGATTTAAGCTAATCATTTTATTTTATTCATTTATTTTTTCTTACCACATAGTATGTGTTTATTACAGATTAGAAAATATGGGTGAGCTAAAACAAAACAAAAACTCACCAATGCCTATACCACACCCAGAGATAACCAATAACATGATGTAAATATTCCATTTATTTTCTAGATATAAACAGCTCCCTTTTTCTTCCCCAAACAGGATCATATATAGTCAGTCTGAACATTTTTCAGAGCTGTTACTGTTTATACATAAATTTATAAATGACACATCACATTCTATTATATAGGTATGCTATATTTATCTAATCAATTCCTTTTTGTTGGACACTTCAGTATCTTCTAGTTTCTTTTTTTTTTAACTAATCCTTCTTTTTTATTATCATGGTAGACTATCCATAACAGTAAATTCCATTTTAGCCATTTTTAAGTGTACACTCAGTAGCATTGAGTACATTGACATTGTTGTACAGCCATCACCACCATCTGTCTCCAAAACTTTTTCACCACCTCCTACTGAAATCTGTACCCATTAAACAGTTTCCCGCTATTCCTGGTAATCACTGTTCTAGTTTCTATCTCTCTGGATTTGACTATTCTAGGTACTTCCTGTAAGTGGAATCATATCTTTACTTGTATTTTGATTATTTCATTTAGCATAACGTCTATGAGGTCCATTCATTTGTATAAGCTAATCATTTTAGCTATCCCTAGCTGTGATAGTTAATTTTATGTGTCAAATTGGTTGAGTCACAGTGCCCAGATATTTGGTCAAACATTATTCTGCATGTTGCTGTAGGATACTTCTGGATGAGCTTTACATTTAAATTCATAGACTTTGAATAAGCAGATTGCCCACCATAATGTGGATGGACCTCTATCTAAAGGAATCCAATCAACTAAAGCCTTGGATACAACAAAACTCTGGCCTACACAGGTAGGGAGGAAATTCTGCCCACATACTTCCTTCGGATTCAAATTGCAACTCTTCCACAAGTCTTTAGTCTGCTGGCCTTCTCCATTATATTTTGGACTCACTAAGTTTCCTTAATTGTGTGAGCCAATTCCTTAAAATAAGGAAAAAATACATATATATATATATATATGTATATATATATATACACACATATGTATATATGTGTATATATATTTGTATTTATATTTATATTTATATTGTTCTGGAGAACCTTGACTAATACGCTAGCTAAGAATAAAGTCATCTGCAGTTTTATGATAACCAAGTTAAACTCTTACAAACTAACATAGCAGAATTATTTCTTACTAGTTCTCTATTGCTGCACAGCCACTTACTCCAAAACATAGCCATGAACATTTAATGTTGTACACTCTGTGAATTAAGAATCTGGAAGTAACTTACCTGCTGGTTCTGGTTTAGATCTTCCATAAAACAGCAACCAAGATGACAGTCAAGGCTGCAATCATTTGAGGTTTGACTGGGTGTGGAATTTCTGATTTTAATCACTGGATCGGCTATGGCTGGAAATTTCAGTTCTTTGCTGCATGAGTGCCTCTTCCTATGATTGCTCAAGGTTTGGCAGCTGGCTTCCCCAGAACATGTGGGCTAAGAGATAGAAAGCAAAACCATACTGCGTTATATGGCCTAAATTCTTGCCACATACTGTCATTATTGCTTTATTTATTCATAATAAGCAAGTCACCAAGCCCAGTTCACACTCAAAGGGAAGGAACCACATAAAGGTATAAACACGTGAAGGGCCAGAGATCTCTGGGATCATCTTGGAGGCTGGCTATCATACATACTTAGAGGGATAAAATACTTTATTTAATATATATGCCATGTAGTTTACCATGGTAATAATCAGGGGTTAGTAAACCACATCTTGGGAGTCAAATCTACTCAAGGCTCATATTTTTATGGCCTTCAAGTTAAGAATGTTTTTAAAACATTATTGAAGGGCTTAAAAAAAGACAAGGAAGAATATATGACAGTGACCATATATGGCTAGAAAATGTAAAACATTCACTATATGGTCCTTTATAGGAAACTTTTGTCAGTCCCTGTTCACCAGGAACAGTATCTGAGGCAATACCAATGTCTTCCCAGTTCCCTGAAAAAAGTTAAGCAAATATGAATTTGTTAGCTATATTATTTTGTTTTCATTTATATAATCTAGCAACGAAATCTTTTATTATTGTTGTTTGGTTTTGCTGTTGTTGTTTAAAAATTTTATAATGTTGGGGCGCCTGGGTGCCTCAGTTGGTTAAGCAGCTGCCTTCAGCTCAGGTCATGATCCCAGAGTCCTGGGATCGAGCCCCACATTGGGCTCCCTGCTCGTTGGGAAGCCTGCTTCTCCCTCCCTGTCTCCCCCTGCTTGTGTTTCCTCTCTCGCCGTGTCTGTCTCTGTCAAATAAATAAAAGCTTAAAAAAAATTTATAATGTTAACTCCCATGAATACTTACGCAGATCAGTATCAACTCAAAAATGAAACCATTCTTTTTTAGGAAGCCCTTCGGTATCAAAGTCATACTCAATTCCATTATTTCTTTAGCAAGGCCAACTCAAGAGTGGAATAAGCACAAAAGAACTATAATTAATACTGATCTTAATGTTTTAGAATTCCTTAGCTGAATCCCTCCCTCTACCCTCTGCCATTCTCTTTTTGAGGCTAATGTGTTGATAGAATCTTCTTGTGTTCATTTCTCAGAATGACCATCACACTGTGGATCAAAATTGTTGAAACTTAATTTTTTACTCCACAGAGGTTTATTCCTACATGTCCTAGAGTTTCTACACTATATTTCTCTACCGTAAAAAAACATAAAGTCAGTCAACAAATATTTACTAAAAACAATACATTAAATATTTTATGTACTGTGGAGATCACAAAGCCAGTATAAGTGAAACATTAAGTCAGTTCTGTGGAGAAGAAATGTATGGAAAACTTGTCCTATTGAGTAGCATGCATTTTAAAAGCAGGCCACTGTGTGATGTTTAACCTTATAGTCATGATAGAATTTTGTCAAAATCCATGAAGATTGGGTGGAGGAGTAAAAATGGTGGAGGAGTAGGTAGGGGGACTCTTAAGTTTGTCTCAACCCTTGAATACAAATAGATAGTTATCAAAACATTCTGAACACCCAAGAAATCAATCAGATATTTGAGAAAACAAACACTGCAAGTCTACTGGTAGGAAAATGACCACCATTTGGAAAGTAGGAGGTGCAGAGACTTGAATCCAGTGTGATATAGCTAAAGATACAGCAGAAGGTAGGGAGCCTGCTTAAGGAGTCTACTCCAAAGTAGTATAAGCAAAGGAGTACAAAATCAGAACTTTCAGAAGTCTGGGACATCCCTGGTTTAAAGGTGCCCATGTGGTGAAACAGGGTGAAATCTCAGGAGTGACAGTGTGATCTTCAGTTCCCTGGGGTCACAAGAAAAATGGGTGGTGCCTGAGTGCAGCAGAGGTCCCAGGCACAGGAGTGGCAAAGTTGTCTGAAAACAGCAAGTCTAGGTGCCAGCTTTCTGCCCTGTGTTGTCGTAAACTGCAAACCACTATACACTCATGCAAATGCTTTCCTGGGAGAGGTCCAGCAAAAGGCAGAAGCATGGCAAGACCCTCTACCTCCCCCAGGGAAGAACAGTGCAAGTCTGCGCCACAGGAGTCCCTAAAAATTGGGGAGTTTTGAAACTCAGTCCAGTGCCTGAGATTTAAAAAAAAGTTCCATCACAGGTTGAGTGAACACAGAATTCTGAGGGAAACTGGGGAAATAAACGTGATTGATTGCTTTTCTGTGGGGACTTACTGAACAGTGGGGGGCTAATACCATTTAAAGCATGGCTCTGATTGGCCCCACAGAAACATCTTTTCATTCATTCATTAGCATTCATTTAGCAAGTAGTAGTGATATAACGGCCTTGATAATACTATTAACAAAAACAACTTGCACACATATACAACCATTTATTGAGCTCTTATAATGGGCTAGACGCACAGCTAAGATATACTTATTTCATTTAATTTTTAGAAAATCCTGTAAAGTTGATCTTGAGAGTTGGAATCAACTTGTTCAGTCAAAAGTTAGGAAACGGCTAAACTTTTTCAAGATATTCAGGATATCTATTTTTTTTTAAACTTCAAATACCATTCTAATAATAATTACACTAAGCAGTCTTTCTGTTTCATGCAAGGCAGTGAGCTAGACTCTGGGATAAAAGGAGAATAAAAGACAGCTGATTAAGAGTTCATAGTCCTGTGGGGGACATGACTCAAACTCGGGAAATAATGTTGACACCACATTCATTTTTCTGGGGGTATTGGGGACTGCCTAAGCCAACTCCTAGGGTAGGGATGCTCAAAAAACTGATCTGAGCTGAATCTTAACAGAAGAGGAGTAGGCATGAACCAGGTGCAGAAGAGGTAGAAGTAGAAATCCATCCAGGTAGATGGGCAGCAGGTACAGGAGAAGAGGAGGTACAGAAAGCCTGCTGGAAACTATTGTTCTTATAATTCCTGGTGTAAAGTCAAGTGAGGCTGGAGCTGGCAGTCAGGACTACTCAAAGAGGGAGGACTCTGAAAGGATTTTGGCCACAGAGATAACCCTGGCAGCTCTTTAGAGGAGAAATTGAAAGAGGACAAAATAAAATGGGGATGAGAGAAAAATGAAGACATCTCAGTCAAAAAATAAAGAGAATCTGACCTAGGTTTGTGGCATTAAGGACGGCACAAAGACATTGGACCAGAAATACATTTAAGAAGCAAAACTGCAACTTGTTGCTTGGATTTGAGCAGACTGATGGAAAAGAAGGTGTGAAAGATAGAATTCCAAGTATCTGGCCAGAATGAACAGAGAGGTTATGTTGGCAGAAACTTCAGTACAGAATATAGGGGGAGGAGTTCAGTTTTGAAATTTTGAGTCTGTAGGATATTGAGGAAGAAATGTCTAGCAAGTCATTGACCTTAAGTTTGCAGCTCAAGAGTGAAGGTGGGGCTGGAAGTTGGGATTTCCTAATCCTTAGTATGTGGGTGCTAGTGAGACTAATGCAGGAATTTTAAGGCAACTTATTAGTACAGACATTCTTTTCAGGGGCAGCAAATTACCACAGTGAACTTGTTTTAGGCAGAAGTTCTGCAGGCCTATCCCTCGTGGTATGTTAAAGCTTCAGATGGTTGAAGGGCAAGGGGAGGCTTGCTGGGCAAGTTAACAGACAATTTAATACTTTTAATAGTACATTCCAGCCATTGCCAAGCACCAAAGTTACCTTACACCAGCTCCATGATCTATGATCCCTGAGGCATATATTTTTATAGTGTAGGGAACCCCAATTCCTATCATGAATCTTCAGCCTCCCACATTTCATTCTTCACCTTTTCATCTAATCTAAAATATACTCAGTGTGGGTATTTATAAAATATGGACTTCTCTGCCTTCCTCCTGCTTCTTCCAAGTACCGAGCACCTTCTATCTTTTCTGTTCCCTCACTTGCCAGTTCAGTGACTTGTTATGCCTCATGAGCTTTGTAACTGGTACAGGACATATTCATATCTCATCAAACTTACAAATTAATGAGATTGACAAACCCCTAGCCAGACTTAGCAAAAAGAAAAGAGAAAGGACCCAAATAAATAAAACCATTAATGTAAGAGGAGAAGTCACAACTAACACTGCAAAAATGCAAGCAATTATAAGAGAATATTATGAGCAATTAAATGCCGACAAATTAGGCAATATGGAAGAAATGGATACATTCCTAGAAACATACAAACTACCAAAACTGAAACAGGAAGAAATAGAAAACCTGAACAGATCCATAACCAACAAAGAAATTGAATCAGTAATCAAAAATCTTCCAGCAGATAAAAGTCCTGGGCTGGATGGCCTCCCAGGGAAATTCTACCAAACATTTAAAGAAAAATTAACACCTATTCTTCTGAAACTTTTCCAAAAAATAGAAATGGGAGGAACATTTCCAAACTAATTCTTTGAACCCAGTGTTACCTTGATCCCAAAACGAAAGACCCTACCAAAAAGGGGAATTACAGACCAATATCCCTGATGAACCTGGATGCAAACATTCTCATCAAGATACTAGCTGATAGGATCCAACAGTATAGCAGAAGGACAATTCACCACGACCAAGTAGGATTTATTCCTGGCCTGCAAGGGTGGGTCAGCTTCTGCAGATCAATTAGAGTGATACACCACATGAATAAAAGAAAGGACAAGAGTCATATGATCCTCCCAATAGATGCAGAAAAAGTATTTGGCAAAATACAGCATCTTTTCTTGATTAAAACTCTCCACTATGTAGGGATAGAGGGAACATACCTCAATATCATCAAAGCCATCTACAAAAAACCCACAGCGAATATCATCCTCAATGAGGAGAAACTGATAGCTTCTTCCCTAATGCCAGGAACACAACAGGGATGTACATTCTCACCACTGTTGTTCAACATAGTACTAGAAGTCCTAGCCTAGGGGAAGGGAAGGAAAAATAAAATAAGATGAAAACAGAGAGGGAGGCAAACCATAAGAAACTCTTAACTACAGAGAACAAACTGGGGGTTGCCCGAGAGAAGGTGGGTGATGGAACTGGGTGATGGACATTAAGGAGGGCACTTGATATAATGAGCATTGGCTATTATATGCAACTGAAGAAATCATTAAATTGTACCTCTGAAACTAATAATACAGTATATGTTACCTAAGTTGAATTTAAGTAAAATATTTTTAAAAACCTATGAAGACAGGACACTTTTTTTTTTTTTTTTTTTGGTATAGAATTGGAGGAACTAAAGCTTATTATGTGATTTTGCATTGTTCATCTTTAATATTTCCTTTAGTACTAATGGCCCAGGAAGACTAAAGATTTAAACGTCCCAAATATAATTCCAGTAAGTACCTGGTAATTATATATATCATTAAAAATCAAACATTCAGGGTCGCCTGGGTGGCTCAGTGGGTTAAGCCTCTGCCTTCAGCTCAGGTCATGATCCCAGGGTCCTGGGATTGAGCCCCAGCATCGGGCTCTCTGCTCCGCAGGGAGCCTGCCTCCACCTCTCTCTCTGCCTGCCTCTCTGCCTACTTGTGATCTCTGTCAAATAAATAAATAAAATCTTAAAAAAAAAAAATCAAACATACAAACCACTGCTCTGATGACGCCATGAATGATTTTATATTTTGACCATCCTTAAACAGATGTCCAGCTAATGTAATGCAACTGAATTGCTGAGAAATTAAATCTCTGATTGTTGCAGATGCAATAAATGAAGCCATGAGAGACTATAGGCAGAATGAAAGAAGGGATATTTAAAAATGCCTTTGTGTGTGTGTGATTACATTCAGTTTTAATTTCTATATACAATGATAATGATGGCTGTGTTCAGTTCTTTCACAAAACAGTAAATGAGGCACTATACATTCTTTTTAAAATTATTCTACCTTCTTTCCTTCCTCCCTTCCTCTTTCCTTACTTCCTTCCTCCTTCCTCCTTACTTACTTCCTTCCTCCTTACTCCCTTACCCTCCTCCCCTCTCCTCCCTCCCTCCCGCCTCCCTCTCTCCTTCCTTCCTTCTCTCCTTTCTCTCTCTTTCTTTCAAGGAAGCTCATTCATTTGGTTTCCTAAGGTACAGCTTTTCTGTATATTGGATGCATATGCTTCTCTGAAACCAAACATCAGAAAAGAGCAAGATGGTTGTTGGAAATAGAACTTTTTTTTATCCCCTTCAAAATTTAGTTAACCTCCATTTGCACCTTGTCAAAGCAATGATCTGATACATATAAAAGTTAAACTGGTATAAGTATAAATGCATATTTGCAGGTTTGCCTGAAATTCCAATCTGATTTGAACATTGGAAATGCTTCTTTAAAAGGTAAGCTTTTTTGTGGTCTTCTTAGAAGATTTAATGCCATACACTTTATTTTAGGCAGAAAGAATTTTCTGAAAAGAACACCAAAGAACTAAAGGCATGATGAAGTATTCAGTTCTAAAAGTTCCTAGACAATTTGAAAATGTCAGGACACACATTATTCTGTTTATATTAAACAACCTGTCAGCCCAGCACATTTGTGAAAAATAACAGTGGTTATTTGTTTGGTATTTTCAATGTCTCTACATTTAAATCAAATGCAACGCAACCCCCTCTACCCAGAGCCCACATTAAAAAAAGAAAATTCTTTAACATCATGTAGTACTTTCAAGTCACATAACAACATGATTAATGCTTAAGTTAGGAGAGAGCTAGTGATAATGTCCTTGCTATAGGCTGAATGTTTGTGTTCCACCATAATTCATATGCTGAAAACTAATCCCCAGTGTGATAGTATTTATAAGTGGAACCTTTCGGGGGTGATTTGGTTATGAAAATGGAGCCTACATGAATGGTCTTAATGTACTTATTTTGGGGCAGGACAATAGTGCTCGTATATAACAGACCCCACGAAGTTCTCTAACCCCAATTTGCCATGTGAGGACACAGCAAGAAGACAGCAACATTTGGACCAGGAAGCAGGCTTTCACCAGACACCAAATCTGCCAGCAACCTGATCTTGGACTTCATACTCTCCAGATCTATGAGAAGTAAATTTCTTCTGTTTATAGGCCACCTGGCCTTGAGATTTCTTTCTATAAGCAGTCTGTTAAACTAAGACAATCTTGTAATACACTGAAGAAAGAAGTGCAGAATATGAATAGAAAGTAATATAACAACAACAACAAAAGAGAATCTAAAAAGAAAATGGTCTTCATGCGACATGTAGGGTCTACCTACTGGCAGTATGAATGTACATATACTAGTTATCTTAAAAATACCTGATCTAATTCACCTAATGACATTTTATAATATAAACTGTTTTGTTTTTATTTTAGTTGAACTCCTGGATCTATATTTTCAAATCAATCAATTAATATGTCTTGAGAGTTGTACTCTAATCAAGACATTATACTGAGTAGATAGCATGGAGGAATCAGAACTCTAAGACATGGTGGCTGCCATGTCAATTTGAAATCTATTGGAAATTGTAGAAACCAGAGAGAAGCCAAAAGTAAGTCAAAGTAAAGGTGAGAGTAGTCAAATCTGCAAGTTTCTGAGAAATGAAGTTAAAGTGAATGAGGATATAAGGTCAGCAACTAGATTTCAGGAATATCTGTGCAATGTCTTCCACGACTCTTAATGGATAACGGATATTCCAAAATACCTTCAGGGTAAAAATTCACCCTCAGAAAATGAGTAAATACAGCCAATAGCTGTGCTGCATTTAAGAACATAACTCTATTCACTTTTAAGAACATAACTCTATTCACAAGAAAGGAGGGACTGTCAATCTGTTCAGGCTGCTATAACAAAAATACTTCAAACTTGGTGGCTTGTAAACAACAAACATTTATGTTTCACAGAGATGGAGACTGGAAAGTTCAAGGTAACAGCGCATAACTGATGAGACCAGCTTCTTGTTAATGGCCATCTTCTGACTGTAACTTCACCTAGAAGAAGGGGCAAGGAATCTCTCTGGGGCCTCTTTTATAAAGGCACTAATCCCACTCATGAGGGCCCTGCCAAACTCATAATATATAGTATACAAAATAATTGTATTAAAAACATACATAGTATAGTATAACATTTATTACTATATATACAACATATAATATTGTATGTAGTACATATGCATAATACTACATATGATATATACTTCTATATAAAATTTAGTATATATACATTTATAGAAAGAATTCAACATATGAGTGATTAAGAAATGACATAAAGGTAACCATAATGATCTGCATTAGACTAACAAACAATTCACTGGCCAAAAATAATAAATTTCAAGTGCATATGTGAGTAATTCTACTGAGAACATTTTATGCATGTCCTCTGGGGCATATCGGTATGCATTTCTATTGGATATATAGAGAGTAAGTGAATTACTGGGTCATATAGAATGGGTACTTACATTCATACAGAAGAAACTGACAGTTTTCCAAAGTGATTGCATATACTTGCATTCTCAACATGAAAATTTTAGTCACTCCATATCCTTGCTTACACTAAGTATTCTCAGTCTTATAAAATTTAGCCAAATCTACCATTTGCAATGTGGTCATAATCATACCTTTTCTATCAGTCTGAATATCACTGTGGCCATCTAATAGTCTCAAAACTTGCTACCTTACCCCCCCTATTTTGAATATTTAGAATCTGACTTACACTATTTACTTCAAATTTGTCCATGAACAGTCTGTATGGATAACCCAATCTCTATTCACTCTTCATCTAAACCATTATTCCTTTAACAGTTTAATTCATGAACACAAAAGACAACACATAAAAGGCCTCAAATATTCCTGATATCTAATTTATCCTCCATAAAGTCTTTTTCATTCAATAACTATTTTGAGGCTTTCTGAGATTTTTTCACTATAGAGACCTAATTCTTTCTCGGTAAAATTTCTCATTCTATTACAAGCTCTCAACAAAGGAAAAGTCTACCTCCCCTATCTTACTTTGGATTTCATTCTTTTTAATGCTTTATATGTCTTCAAGGACCAGGTTTGGTATATTTGGGGACTAATTTAATAAGTCAATCTATAAGCTTTATTAGCTATTTTGGAGTTCATGGAAATGAGCTGGCATTTAATGAGTAAGTTCAGATTCTGCTACACTGAAACATCTGGCAACTGCTTCCTGAGACTCTCATTGTTGGAACTTACCCCAGGGGTTTTACCTTGTATCTCTTTCTAAAGATATGCTTGGATCAATAATGAAATGATACTCTTTCTCAAACCTTGCCTAGGGCCTTGAAAAACATACGTGATTTAAAGAAAAACGTCTTCACTCTTCTACACTTTGACTTTTGCTTTGGTTATGATTGAAATAGTCTGAGTTTTAAGATGTGATTCCTTTTATGAAATGCTTAAGGAAAAACATGAAAGACAAAACAATTATTTAAGTCCTATACTGATTTGCCTACAATAAATTCGTATATCAGTTCTATTGAGAATTAATAGAATGGCTTCTGCAAGTAAAAAAAAACAAAACCGGGGCGCCTGGGTGGCTCAGTGGGTTGGGCCTCTGCTTTCAGCTCGGGTCGTGATCTCAGGGTCCTGGGATCGGGCCCCGCGTCGGGCTCTCTACTTGGCGGGGGCCCTGCTTCCTCCTCTCTCTCTCTACCTGCCTCTCTGCCTACTTATGATCTCTCTCTGTCAAATAAATAAATAGAATCTTTAAAAAAAAAAAAAAAAAAAACCACAAAACCACAACCTCTGATGGTACCTGAAGATTTACATAGAAATCAACTGCTAATTTTTTGAAAACTTCTATGTGCCAAGCAATTTCCATTGATTATCTTTTATTCCTCTAATTAATCCTATTGAAGTATTATTGTTCATATTTCCTAATGCCAAAGTAACTGGGCAATATAAAAATGAATAGTTCTCATAAACAGTAAGTAGTAGAGTTTATAAGTTAAATTTTTAAGTTAGGTGTGGGGTTTTTTTTAAATCAGGTTTTTATGTTGAAACTGTTGACTTTAAAGGTAAGAAACTGTTTTCCCCCCCACTATTGTACCCTCTGTGTTTATTTTTTTATTTTTATTTTTTTAAAGATTTTATTTATTTGACAGAGATCACAAGTAGGCAGAGAGGCAGGCAAAGAAGGGGGTGGGGGAAGCAGGCTCCCTGCTGAGCAGAGAACCCGATGTGGGGCTCAATCCCAGGACCCTGGGATCATGACCTGAGCCGAAGGCAGTGGCTTTAACCCACTGAGCCACCCAGGTACCCCACCCTGTGTGTTTAACATAGTGCCTGAAACTTAGTTAATATTCAATAAAAGTATTTTAAGTTAAATAAATTAAATAAATGAAAGATTTCAAATATAGTATGATTTAAAATCTGACAATAGCATGTAAGATGAATGTGAACAGAAAGGCAGAAAAAATAATTAGATCTTTATGGTAGTATTTTGGGTGTGAAAGTGTTAAGAATCTTAACCAAGGTACTTTAAGAATGGAAAAGAAAGGTCATAAATAGATTATAAAATTGGCAGACACAGAAAATCTTTGTGTGACTTACACATTACTGAGGAAAATAACAATTTGAGCTACTAGTTGTTAGTTACATTGATCAGACTGCAATTATTTTGCTATTCTTTACTTGTTTTGGCATTGTACTACAAAGAACTTTGTTCATCACATCTTTACTATGAACTTCCCAAAGACTCTCTTTTTCAGGCAAGGTCTCAGTCTGGAGTATTTCTGTTGCTAATGTAGATACAAACTTTTACAATAATTTACTGGGGTTATAAAATCAGGTGCATGCGAAGTTGAGATATAGCTCCAGTTTAAATCATTTTAGCATTTCCCTACCTAACATAAAGCCCAGACCTTCAAGGAACACATTTATTTATTTTACTTTATATTTGTAATTCCTGGACATAGTGTGTTGTTTACAAAATACCTACAGTTGTTTAAGTGAAATAGTATTTTCTGCTCTTAAGGAGTTTTTTTCAAAGTCAGCTGATTGATGTAAAATTGAGATCAATATGAGTTAAAGCAAACCATTTTCCTAATACCTAAAGGAGTCCACAGGGGTATTCATTATTATCATTATCACTAAGCGGTATGTTGAATACCAGAAAAGCTGGGTATTACTCACTCTGAAAGCTTTGAGGGCATACTATACATTACGTTGTTGCTTTTTAATAGATTTAAACACAGGAATTGAGTGTGTGGAGAGGAAGAATTCCAATAGTTTCCGATATACTCAAAATTTTTAATTATGAATATCATATATTAAATAGACATTTTTCCCTTGTATCAGGAAAGAAATAGAAATAGATCCACTTCACAATGTATTGTTTAGTGTGTTGTCAAGAATGTTAGAATTTTTATGGCAAACAAAGTTAGACTGGTTATACCATTTTGTTGTGAAGTTAAGATTGAAATATAAATTCCTTTCTGGTGTCCACTAGTTATGGCAGAGAAAAAGTGTTCTTTAATTTGCTCAAATTTTAGTAACATTAAAAACTAATATATTTTGGAAATAAGTTAATTTGGAAAAGAAAATCTGGTAAATAAGGCAAATAAGCTATTTGAACAACTTGTCATGATTTTGTTTATTTTACCGTTAAGTTATATATGTTTTGAAATTGACTCAGGGAAGATAATATGTAAACTACAGTTAGCTATTGACTTGGAAATCAACATATTTTGCAAATTTTTCCCTTATTTCTAATTAGATATGGTGGAAGAAGCTCTCCAGTATTTATTTGAACTTTATTTACATTACTCCCTTTCATTTTAGGTCAGTGATTTTCAAGCTTAAATATAAATAAAAATCACCCAGGGAACTTATAAAAATCTTAATGCTCAGACCATACCTCATGAGAATTAAACCAAAATCTCTGGGGATAAGACATAAAAATCAGTAGATCTGAAACTTTCCTAAATGATTCCAGTATGTACCTAAGATTAAAAACTGATGCTAGACTTCTGAATTTCCTCTCTCTCAGCATGATGTGTGTTGTATGAGAATATTAAATGCTTAGTATAAAGCTAAAGGTCTAATTTACATATTCAAGTGAAGTGTCAAAAGCTCTGAACCTTTTATCCAGATGCTCTTGCTCTTGCATTCCTCATCTGCTTCTTCCTAAGGCAGACTTTTTGCTATGCATTTTTCACTCAAGGCATCTGAGATAAAGAAGAAACGTAGTCCACCTTCTTTAATAGAAAAGGATCTATCTACTCTTTGGATTTCAATTACAGTTTTCAGGAATTGATTATATCAAAATAAATGAATGAAATGATTAGCAACTAATGCTGGCCTGAGGCTTGAAAATCTAATTCAAACTGTATTTAATTTTAAACACATAGTGATTGAAATAAATGGCAGATATTCACCACAGTCAAAATATCTATATGTCAAACACCAGATTGCTGATAACTCTTCTTTCTGTGAATATTAACTTTTGTGTTAAAACTTTGAATAAAAATGTAAGCCACCACAGGAAAAAAAAATGCGGAGTGAAAATCCAATATGCTATATGCTATTTTTATAACCTTTAATTATATGGGCATATGTGCTTTAGTGGATTTAATAATGTCTGTTTAGAATCAAGCATTAAGTAAGTGCCTGGCAGTGTGCTCAGGGACTTCATATTAATGAATATTTTTACTTTTATGACAGTAATTATTTCCATTTTACAGGTGAGGAAACCAATGTTTATAGACTTTAAATAGCTTGTGTGCAAGAGATTCTCTGGCACACCTAAAATACAAACTTTAAAAATTTTTTTTAAATTAACATATATTATTTGTTTCAGGGGTACAGGTCTGTGATTCATCAGTCTTATACAATTCACAGCACTCACCATAGTATTTTCTCTCCCTAGTGTCCATCCCCCTGCCACCCCGCTTGCCCTCCAGCAACCCTCAGTTTCTTTCCTGAGATTAATAGTCTCTTATGATTTGTCTCCCTCTCTGGTTTTTTTCTTGTTCCACAAAATACAAACCTACTTTTGTATAATTCTAAAAGTACTTCCTTGCAATAACTATGCTATTCTAAACATTAATTAAGATTGTCAGCTTGCCATAATAAAGTTTGTAAGTGCAAATTGAGGTTAATGAAAAAAGGAGAAAATATGAGATTTTTAACATTCTTTGCAACTTTATATCCTTTCCACTCATTTGTACATTAATTAATTTATTAAACTTGTATTAAGCATCTACTCACAGGCATAGCATCAGATCCTAGGAAATCAGGGTTTAAATACAGGGTCCATTCCATTTAGGAGCTTGTAGTGAAAGCTTAAAAGAACAATTGTTCATTTATGAATTGCTTTTTGTAAAATGTGGAGGAATACAATTCAGATGGCATAGTTAACATAACTTGAAAAAAGTAAGCAGTCAACTACTCCACTGTAGCCTGGTAGTAATGGAGTATACAGGTACAGATCAGCCTCCATAAAAACTTTCCGTATATTGTTAAGTTATTTGGAGGCTAATTGTTGTTTTCTAATGAAACAATAGACACACAAAACTCACACACACTTCCATATATATGGTGAAACATATTTTAAACATGAAATTGGCCATTTGTCTTAATACATACTAAATTATTCTAGAATTTATTTCTTATCTGTTTATTTATTTTTAACTAATGCAAAATTTATGTGTTACAAGTGACCATTTTTAGTGTACATGTCTACGAGTGTTGACAGATGTGCAAAATCATGAACTGCCACAATATTTTTCAAATTTTTATTTTAATTCTTTGTGTCCTCTTCCTTATTACAAATGTTAAAACATAAGACAACAAAAAGTATTGCTTACTTTTTTTTTCAGGGCTTGAACTCACAACCATGAGATTAAGACCTGAGCCAAGATCAAGAGTTGGACACAACTGACTGAGCTACCCAGGCATCAAAAGGTATTTTACTATTATTTGTTTGTTTGTTTGTTTGTTTGTTTAGAGCAGAAGCAGAGATGGGAGGAACAGAGAGAAGGACAGAAAGAAAATCTTAAGCAGGTTCCCTGTCCAACATAGAGCCTGACACAGGGCTTGATCTCACAACCCTGAGATTGTGGCCTGAGCTAAAATTAAGAGTCAAACACTTAACTGACAGAGCCACCCAGGCATCCCAAAAGTATTTCTGATTTTTAACCAAAGTCACAGCAAAAATAACATGCATGAGTTCAACATGAGTCAAAATTCACCATTTAATAAAACAAGTCTTTTCATGGAAATTGACCACAAAGTAAGGTACTAGGACATTAAAGTTGTCTTATATATAAACTGAGTTTTTGTGAGACATCAACAAGTCATCCTAAGCAAATAAAGGTTCCCTTATATTACAGACTTCTAAAAAAGATAATATTAATATGAGCCAAAAATATGAGGTATACCCATGGTCTGATAACAAGTGCTAAAGAGTAGAATTTGCAAGAACAGATTTTTTTTTTTTAATTTTCTGAAGATTTCATTTATTTATTTGACACAGAGAGAGAGAGTACATAAGCAGGGGGAGCTGCAGGCAGAGTGAGAGGGAGAAACAGATGCCTCACTGAGCCAGGCCCAGGACGCTGGGATCATGACCTGAGCCGAATGAAGACGCTTCACTGACTGAGCACCCCAGGCATCCCTGCAAGAACAGATTTATAAGTAACTGGAAATATTATACATTTTTTTTTTTAATTGGAGAAGCCATGGGCCTACATTTTAACATGTGCCATTCAGTTAAAGATTATTTCTGCTCCTTAAGGTATATACGTAACTAAAAGAACGAGGGATTATTGACCACTGCATAGAGGCACATATCCATTTCTGGTCAATCAAAACTGTGCCAATATTCTTTTTCCAATCATTGGAATATGGTTTGCTTTTTAGAAAATAATCAAATCACTTGTTAATGGAAAGTCTCTTTTCTCACATGCTTTGTCTTTGACTTTATATATTTTAGCCCCAAATCTCAGTATTATGTATAGATATACTAATGCTTATGACAAGGCAATGTCTACTGCAGCCAAAGCTACATGCAAGCTCTTTGAAATTGCACTAACATTAACGTGACTTGTAGTGTATTAGGTATACCATCTCTGACACAGGAAGTATGGGACAGAAAAAAAGCTGCAGCCATGAGGAAAATAAGACTATAGGGGATAAAATTAAAATTAAAATATCTTAAACTATGATGCACTTTACTAATGTACACTCTTACAGTAGCAGAGCAGTCGCAAAACTGTTCATTTGATTTCTAACTACTGCTAAGTTTCCCAAAGGGAGTTGAAGATTTTCAAAGAGAGATTTGTCATCTTCTCTGACAAATAATCTAATCATCCTACCCTGCTTCATTATTGTTACTTTTAATTTGCCAGTCACAGGACTTTGCTTTAATTTGCCTGCTCCTGAAATTTTGCACCTATTACTCCCTCATTACAATGGTATTAAAATAGAGCTAGGAATCTTTGCCACTCTTCACTTTAAATGTGGCTTAGGCTTAGTTACTTGGTTCAAGCAAATAGACTAACCATGTTATATGTGATGCTATGTGACCTCGGAGACTAGGTCAAAAATGAATAACTTCTGCTTGTTTTCTCTTAGTTAGCTCATTGTGGGGGAAATGAGTTGCCATATCAGAAGGAAACTTAAGAAGGCCTGTGGAAAAGTTCCTTTGGAGAGAAGCTGAGATCTCCCACCAGTAACCAGCTCCTAGCTATGTACACTGGCCATCTTGCAATCAGATCCTCCAGTGCCAGTCAAACCTCCAGCCCACTGCAGCCCCAGCTGATATCTTGTCTGCCATCTCAGACAAAACTTGCGACACTGGCTGTCCAGTGGCTTCTTCTTAATCATGAACCCACACAAACTATAAAAGATAATTCATATATCTTGGTTTATGACACTAATATGTGGGATAATTTATCCAATAACAGTAGATACAATACAAATTTTGGTATCTAGTAGTAGGATGCTCCTTTAACAAACCCTAAAAATGTGGGGAATGATTTCAGAACTGAGCAGTGGGAAGCAACTTGGAAGATCTTGAGGAGAATGGGCATTGTCCCAGCTGCATCCTCAACTCTCTTCCTCTCAGATGGAGCAACATGGTTTTTATTTCATCTCCCTCACATCTTACATGTCACCTTCTTAGTTTCCTTAACCATCTTATGTAAAGATAAACAACAATAAACCCCAAATTCCTCTTTTTTTCACTATATTATTATTCTCCTTAATATTAAAAATGTTCCTAACACATTATGTATTTTGCCTCTTTAGGATATTTTGTCTCCTTCCTATAGAATATATAACCACAATCAGGGTGGGATTTTGTTTCATTAAATGCTTTACTCTAGTTCTTAGAACTGTGCCTGTTACATAGGAACATTCAAAAGATTATTGTTGAATGAGTCCATGGCCTTAATGAATGAAGTAATGTTGGATGCTTATGATTTCAAGGGCAAAGGCCATCTTCTGAGAGTGGTGTTGTTCTTTACGTGTTTGCCTAGGCCCTGAGAGTAAGTAGGAATGAGGAGTAAGATTGGAGGTGGAGAGAGGCGGAGGATAGATGCTTTCAAGATTCATCCTTTCCAAGTTTAAGGGACTTAACAGCTGGAGAGTTTATATAAGGTCAAAAAGGGAAAAAAAATATTTACATTTCTTATTAACAGAAACACATGCTTAAATTTGTTTCCCACTTAATTTTTAACCAGCTAGTTGCATACTTTCTTTACACAAATACATATACAATATGTATAAAGCAAAAAAAAAAAAGCTGTGATTTAGCCCCAATGTCTCACTCTCCCCTCCCAACCAATCAATAACAAATCCACATTGCTTTTCTGCTAAAAGTAGTAGGACCTCCCCATGTTCTCTGGCCTCAATTACTTCCTTTCAAACTTTAGTCTCTTTAGTCTTTACTCAGATCGTGTGCAGAGAAATTTTTAAACTTATATCTAATTTTATCCCTCTCATGCTAATTTTATCAATGTAGTCATGTTGCTTTGAGCATAAAACCAAAACCTTAACATTTGTAGAGGAACCTGCCTCTTCTTGCAGTCAGTAATTCAGCAATATAGACTTCCTTCCAGGCCTAAACTCTATATTCTAACAATATTTGTTTAAGCCATGGTATATGTATTTTGAATATTAAGTCTTGGCTCTATCATATTTCTCTTGTAATAAGCTTTTCTTTACCTCACCTTATTCAATGACATAAGAATAAATTATTAGGGTATAGACTATGTATCTCAAATCATGTAGGGAATAAGTTAGATTGTAAACAAATAATTTGCTCTAATTAATCTTGTTAACATAACCTAGAAAATTATATCATGTGTGGGTTTTTTATGTGTGTGGACAAAGAGTCAGTTTCTCCTGGTGTCTGCTAGTTGAGACCAAGTTAAATACTTTGGGTGCTCCTGAGTTTTTGGTACTGCATAGACCATTCAGCACATCAGAGCAGAAACTGGTTATAGGGAGTTTGGCTCAGTATGTATTTTTGGAAGTTCTTTTCCTCAATAGACATCTATGGCAGTATTTTAGGGAAAAAGTAGTCAAATCATGGTAAGAATGTGATTACTATTCTTAATATCCCTGACTGTTTAAGAAATTTAATGGTCATCCATGACTATAAGACTTAATGGCAGATTTAGTGGTTTAAATTCTAAACAAAGAAACATACACACACACAAATATACACACACATACACAAATATGGAAATAGAGAAACAGAAGCAAAGTATTGTATACCCATTCCTTTTGATTCTTGAGTGTTCTGAAAATATTTCCTTAACAAAACAAAATGTAACACTTACTTTAAAAAAACCTTCTGATTTCTTTTGATAGGTCTCTCCATTTTTATTTTTTAAGAAATATTTAGAACTTCTTTATTTCAAAGTTTAAAATGACTTTCAATTGTGTTTATTGATGTATTAGTGAATTAATAGGAAGCTAAGTTCAAGGTTTAGTAAAAAAAAAAAAAAAAGAGGTACCTTTAAATTGTGTGGCCAAAGACATTCAGTTATAAGGGGAAAGTTTTCCTTTTTAAAACCACAGCCTGGAGAACAGTATTTCCATAAAAATGCTGCTTGGAAGAGTGTGTACCCTCTAATAAAACATAAGGAAATTGTTCTGGAGTGCGCTCACTGTCTTCTCTCTGGTGTTCCCATCACCCAGTTGTGTTTCTTCCCCTCCAAATTAGACCATTTGGGTCCATATTCTCAAGGAGGCTTTTCAACAAGACTTGGTCACTCCAAAAACTGAGAGGAAATCAACAAAGCTGAAAGGGAATTACAGACACAAAGCTGGTCTTCTTCTGTCTCCTTGCCCCTTTCTCTACCATAATTAACCCATATTTGACTTCAAATTCTATTCTAATTTCTCTTAGTTGCTCTGACTATAAAGGGCATTGAAAAATCTTTTGTAATTATATGAAACAAAGTATATTTCTTTAATCATATCCATCTGAGAACTTCCAGAAATTCTGCATGCACAACTTCACTAACCCTCTAGGTGCTTTTGTTTTGTTTTGTTTTGGTTTGGTTGCTTTTTTTAACCTCTAATTTTTTTATTTTAATTTTTTAAAGGAAGACTTTATTTTTAGAGCAGTTTTAGGTTCACAGCAAAATTGAGAGGAAGGGAAGGAGATTTCTCAATATACCAACATACCTGCCCCCACACATGCATAGCTTTCCTCATTTTCTAGCCCCCCCACCAGAGTGTACATTTGTTACAATGATGAACTTAAACTGAGACATCATATTATCTGAAATGCATAGTTTCCATGAATGTTTACTCTTGGCGTTGTACATTCTATGAGTTTGGACAGATACATAATGAATGTATCCATCCTTAGAGTACCATGTGGTGTATTTTCACTGTCCTAAAAATTCTATGCTTTGCCTATTTATCCCTCCCCCCAGACCCCAACTTCTGACAAACACTGATCTTTTTGTTGTCTCCAAAATCTTGCTTTTTCAAGAATGTTGTACAGTTGGATTCATTCATTCTACAGCATTTTCAGATTGGCTTATTTCATAGTAATATAAATTTCCTCCATGCATTTTCATGATCTAGTAGCTCATTTCTTTTTAGCACTTCCCTCCATTGTTTGGGAAGAAAATACTTATTTTTAATAGAAATACATTCCTAGATATATATCTTCCAAAACTAGTCTCAAGTTAAAACGTATGACACTCCATGAAACTTCATGAAAAATCATACTCTAAGAAAAAAAAATTTGTTAAAGTTTGAGACAAAGTCACCATGTAGATAGCTACCTGCAACATTATTAAAGGAATCATCACAGTCTCAGAATTCCTTGTCTGTTCATTTTCTAAAACACGAAGAAGGGAGAAGTATTTTAACTTCATGTGCTTTTCACCCTCAAGGTAAACACATATTTACCAGGAGATACTGGGTGTGCATAACTATAAAGTTCAAAACAACTCATAAACTGCTCTAGGTGTAAACCAAATATAAAAAGGAAAAAAATATTAGAAACACCATATCTCACTAATATAAATGGATGTTATTTTTTGTCTTTTCACTAAACTGGACTAGTTCTTGCAAAAAACTATCAATTTAGTGAAATTTTTATGGCCACTGGTCACTAGATACTTCTATTAGAGCATTAAGAGGAGACATTTTTAGAAAGACAATTTGGGGCTCATTTTTACTCCTCTTAATTTCTCTCCATCTTTGGGTGAGACTAGATTTCTTTTATATTATTTTTAGTATTATCCTTTATAAAAATAGAGAAATATTTGAACCTTAAAGGGAAACATTTCATTTTATCCTATATCTTCAATCCCAGTTTGCAAACTCTACCCACACATGATATTTTTGGAAGTATATATCCATGCACATATGCACACAATACAGATATAACATTAAGATTTAACTCTGGTTTGAACAATTCCTAAATTGGCATTTTTTTTTAAAGATTTTATTTATTTATTTGACAGACAGATCACAAGTAGGCAGAGAGGCAGGCAGAGAGAGAGGAAGGGAAGCAGGCTCCCTGCTGAGCAGAGAGCCCGACACGGGACTCGATCCCAGGACCCTGAGATCATGACCCGAGCCGAAGGCAGCGGCCCAACCCACTGAGCCACCCAGGCGCCCCTAAATTGGCATTTTTTAAAAAATGTAGTGTTCCATGATTCATTGTTTGCATATAATAGCCAGTGCTCATGGCAATACGTGCCCTCCTTAATAACCATCACTGGGCCAACCCATCATCCCACCCCTTCCCTTCTGAAACCCTCAGTCTGTTTCCTGGAGTCCGAAGTCTTTCATGGTTCATCTCCCCCTCCAATTTCCCCTTCCTGTAATTTTCCCTTCCCTCTCTAAATTGGCATTTGTGTGTGTGTATGTGTGTGCATCTGTGACTATGTCTACACTAGCTGGGGTTGGAGGGTAGCTAGTAAAATAGCAACAGTAAAACACACTAAAAGTAATGAGGAAAATAAAATAATTTTGGGATTTTTTTTATTCTGTAAGCCTCAAAAGAAAAAGCAGAACATATAACCTGAAAGTTTCTTTTTTTTTTTAAGATTTTATTTATTTATTTGACAGACAGAGATCACAAGTAGGCAGAGAGGCAGGCAGAGAGAGAGGAGGAAACAGGCTCCCCGCTGAGCAGAGAGCCCGATGCGGGGATCGATCCCAGGACCCTGGGATCATGACCTGAGTCAAAGGCAGAAGCTTAACCCACTGAGCCACCCAGGTGCCCCTATAACCTGAAAGTTTTAAGTATTTTTCATTCTTCTCTGATCTATACTATTTCTCAAATTGACGCGTGCGTGCGCACACACACACACATTTATTTTTACATACAGCATAATATTAGTTTCAGATGTACAATAAATTGACTCAACACTTCCATACAGCACTGGGTGCTTATTATAAGTGCAATCCTTAATCTCCATTTAACCCATCCCTCACCCACATCCCCTCTGGTAACCATCAGTTTATACAGTGAAGAGTCTGTTTCTTCATCACCAAAGGCAAGGGAAACAAAGACAAAAATGAACTACTGGGACTTTATCAAGATCAAAAGCTTTTGCACAGCAAAGGAAATAGTCAACAAAACCAAAGAGAACCGAAAGAATGGGAGAAGATATTTGCAAATGATATATCAGATAAAGGACTAGTATCTGAAATCTATAAAGAACTTATCAAACTCAATACCCAAAGAACAAATAATCCAATGCCCAGAAGACATGACCAGACATTTCTGCAAAGAAGACATCCAAATGGCCAGCAGACACATGAGAAAGTGCTCAGCACCACTTGGCATCAGTGAAATACGAATCAAAACCACAATGAGATATCACCTCACACCAGTCAGATGGCTAAAATTAACAAGTCAAGAAATGACAGGTATTGCTGAAGATGCAGAGAAAGGGGAACCTTCTTACACTGTTCGTGGGAATGCAAGCTGGTGCAGCCACTCCCAAGTGCATGCAACCATGGAGGTTCCTCAAGAAGAAAATAGAGCTTCCCTAAGATCCAGCAATTGCCTCTGGGTATCTACCTCAAAGATAAAAATGTAGTGATCCAAAGGGGCATGTGCACCCCAATCTTTATAGCAGCAATATCCACAATAGCCAAACTATGGAAAGAGCCTAGATGTCCATCAACAGATGAATGGATAAAGAAGATGTGGTATATATATATATATATACAATGGAATATTATGCAGCCATCAAAACCCCCCGAAAGCTTGCCATTTGCAACGATGTGGATGGAACTAAAGGGTATTATATTAAGCTAAATAAGTTGATCAGAGAAATACAATTATGTGATCTCACTGATATGAGGAATTTGAGAAATAAGACAGAGGATCATAGGGGAAAGGAGGGAAAAACAAAACAAGATGAAACCAGAAAGGGAAATAAATCGTAAGAGACTCAATCTCAGGAAACAAACTGAGGGTTGCTGGAGGGGAGGGGGTAAGAGGGATGGGGTGAGGGGTGATGGACATTGGAGAGGGTATGTGTTATGGGGAGTGCTATGAATTGGGTAAGACTGAAGAATCACAGACCTGTACCCCTGAAACAAATAATACATTATATGTTAATTTAAAAAAAGAGTCTCTCTCTCTTTTTTTTTTAAGATTTTATTTATTTATTTGACACAGAGAGATAGATAGCAAGAGAGAGAGAGAACAGACAGAGACAGCACAAGCAGGGAGAGTGGCAGGCAGAAGGAGGGGGAGAAACAGGCTCCCCACTGAGCAAGGAGTCCAATGAGGGGCTCCATCCCAGGGTCCTGGAATCATGACTCTACCTGAAGGCAGATGCTTAATGGACCAAGCCACCCAGGTGCCCCAAGAGTCTGTTTCTTGAATACCACACTCTTTTGATTATCACAGCTTTGTAGTAAGCATAGAAAACATGAAGTGTGATACCTCCACTTTTGTTGTTCATTTCCAAGATTGTTTTAGTTATTTGATACCATATGAATTTTAGAATTTTTTTTTTTTCTGCAAAAGATTTCAAAGGGATTTTGATAGAGATGTCATTGAGTCTGTAGATCACTTTGGATAGTTTCACATCTTAACATATTATGTCTTCCAATCAATGTATATCAGATATCTTTCTATTTACTATTACCTTCTTTAATTTCTTTCAGCAATGTTTGGTTGAATCATTTTTGCATTTCAGGAGTAAATCCCATTTGGCCATGATGTATAATACTTTTTAATATGCTGTTCAATTTGATTTGCTAGTAAGTTATTGAAAATTTTCATCAATGTTAATCAGGGATATTAGTAGTTTTTTCTTTCACTGTTTTTGGCTTTTGCAACAGAGTAATGCTGGCCTCAGAGAATGTTTTTAAGTGTTCCTTCTTCTTCAATTTTTAAAGCCAGTATTTTGTGTTTTCATTTCCAATTGTTGCAAAGTATTTTTTAATTTCCCTGCTGATGTCTTCTTTATCCATTAGTTATTCAGAAATGTGCTGTTTAATTTGTAAGTATTTGTGAATTTTCCAGCTTTCCTTTTGCCATCAATTTCCACTCACATTCCATTATAATCCTAAAAAGATATTTTGTATGAGATAAGTCTTTTGAAATTTATTAATACTGGTTTTGTTGCCTAATATGTGTTCTATACTGGAGATGTTCCATATGCACTTAAGAAAAATTCACTTGGTAGTATGTTCTATAAATGCCTTTAGGTCCAACTGGTTTGTAGTGTTGTTCAAGTCCTTTATTTCATTATTAATCTTCTTTCTGGTTGTTCTATCCATTATTGAAATTGGAGTACTATAGAATTATCTATTGTAGTACTAGTATTGTAGAATTACCTATTCTTCCTCAATTTTGTCATTATTTGCTTTATAGGTCTTGGAGCTTTAATGTTTGTTGGTGCATATATGTTTATAACTTTTATATCTTCTTGGTGAATTGGTTCTTATATCTTTATATAGTGTCCTTCTTTGTGTCTTCTAACAGTATTTGGCTTACAGTCTATTTTCCGTTACTAGTATAGCCACTCCTCTCTTTTGGATACTATTTGCATGAAATATTTTTTTTTCATCCTTTCATTTTCATTCTACACATCTCCATAGTTACAAAATGAATTTCTTATAATTGCTACATAGTTGAATCCTTTTTTTATTATCTATTCTGCCAATCTATGAGATTTCTTTGGGAAATTTAATCCATATACATTTAGAGTAAATAGTAATAGGGAAGTACATACCTTGACATTTTCTTGTTTTCTGTACATATTAAAACATTTTTATACCTCATTTCTTCCTTTCCTGCATCCCTTTATGTTCTCCCCCCGTTTTTTGTTGTTTCTGTTTTTTTTTTTTTTTTTCTTTGTTGTGGCATCTGTCTTCTGTTGAGTCCCTCTAGTAAATTTTTCAATTACTGTATTTTTCAGCTCTGGCATTTCTGCTGAAATTTATTTTTTGTTATATCTTTCTTGATATTCTCATTTTGTACATGTATTGTTTTCAGGAATTTCTTTAGTTTTCATGTTTCTTTCAGCTCTCTGACCATAATAAAAGATAGCTATTTTTAAGTCTTTTTCTAGTAACTATGAAACATGTTTCTTCAGGGACTGTTTCTGGAGATTTAGTTGCTTTGAATGAATACTTTCTTTGTATGCCTGTGGTCTTCTGTTGAAAATCAGACATTTGAAAAATGGATCACCTCTCCTAGTCTTTGAAGACTGGTATAGAAGACCTTCATGATTAGCAAACTCCTGAGCCTAGAGATCAGTCTAGAGTAAAGGTGTAAGGACTTCTCAGGTCTTGTGGGTATGGGTCTTGTTTAGGCCTGAGTGTGTGCTTTATATATTTATTTATCCATTCAGTTTAAATTTCTTCAGCTAATTTTAAATGTCTTAATTTACTTTTTTATTTTTTTTAAGATTTTATTTATTTATCTGACAGAAAGAAAGAGGGAGAGAGAGAGCACAAGCAGGGGGAGCAATAAAAGGAGAAGGAGAAGCAGACTTTCTGTTAAGCAGGGAGCCCAATGCAGGGTTTGAACCCAAGACCTTGGGATCCCAACCTGAGCTGAAGGCAGATGCTTAACTGACTGAGCTACCCAGATGCCTCTAAATATCTTAATTTCCTAAAGACTCTCACCCCAACTTCTCATGAACTTAAATGCTCTATTGTATTCCTCTTCCCATAATCTCTTGCCTACCTCCCACAATGTATCCATGGCTCTGCTGCCACCCCCAACCATTTTCAAACATCTCAGTGCCCAGTAACACCTCCTGCAGTTCCCAGCTTGCAATCCAAACTATACTTCTATTCATTGACTAAGCTCTTGTCAAGTGAAACAAACACGCAATAAAACAGCCCCCAGGGAATTCCACAGACATCTAGAGATTTTAAACAAGTTCCATTCTGTTCCTTCCTTCTTGCAGGAGGTAATTGGGAATTAAGTTACTTCAACCAGACCACTCCATGTCACACTCTGGAAGGGGTAGTGCAAAGTGTAGATAAAACTGTTATGAAATTTCCTACCATTTGAATATGGCTTCTTCTTGATTAAGCATTTGCTTAATTGTTGTAATCTTTGATTGTTTTTCAGAGATCTATAAAATTATCTGTACTTGTTTATTTGATATTTCTGTGGAGAATAAAGACCTGGCATTTCTTTTTTTTTTTTTTAAGATTTTATTTATCTATTTGACAGAGATCACAAGTAGACAGAGAGACAGGCAGAGAGAGAAAGGGAAGCAGGCTCCCTGCCGAGCAGAGAGTCCAACGTGGGGCTCCATCCCAGGACTCTGGGATCATGACCTGAGCCGAAGGCAGAGGCTTAACCCACTGAGCCACCCAGGCGCCCAAGACCTGGCACTTCTTTTTTTTTTTTAAAGATTTTATTTATTTATTTGACAGACAAAGATCACAGTAGGCAGAGAGGTAGGCAGAGAAGCAGGCTCCCTGCTGAGCAGAGAGCCGGATGCGGGGCTCGATCCCAGGACCCTGGGATCATGACCTGAGCCGAAGGCAGAGGCTTTAACCCACTGAGCCACCCAGGCACCCCAAGACCTGGCACTTCTTAATTCACCATCTTGTTGGTGTCATTCATACACACACACACACACACACATATATAATATGTGTATATATATAGAGAGATATATAATTTTCATACAAATTTTTATTATAATTTTTATGACAATTGAGAAAGGTTGTTAGATTCCTAGACTCCATTCTCATCATAATGTAATATATGGCCTTAAAAAATTAAATTGCCTTTGGTGTCAGTACAAGAAATACTCTTAAGTATATATTTTGAGTGTCTTTTATTTCAAGGGAATACTGATTTCATGTTTTAAATTATAATCTTTCTCTGAGTTCTAAAGCAAATATTATAATCACATCATAAGATATAGATACAAGATTTTAGAAAATAAATAGATCCCACCCTGTGCATAGATTTATAATTAAACATTAGGACTTCTGTACCAATTATCTATTCCCCCAAATCAGTGGCTTAGTATATTCAATATTTATTTATCCCACTAGTCTGAATGCTTGCAATTTAGGCTGTGATCAGCTAGTCAGTGTTTCTGGTGTTGGCTGAGCTCACTCAAATACTGTGGTCTCTTATGTTGTGTGTTCACTCACAACAGCTAGATGTTGGCTGATTTAGGTTGGTCTTGGCTGGGAGCACTTTGGTGATTTGGCTGTGCTCCATGTGTCTTTCATCTTTCAGAAGATTAGTCTGGGCATGCTTTTCTGATGATGGCAAAGGTTCAAGAGAGCAAAATTCAGTGCACAAGGCAATATACCATTCTAAAAAGCAAATCATATGGTTGAACTCAGTGTCAATTGATGTAGTAGGTCACTCTGATCTCAGTGGTAAAAGAGTATGAGGTTACATGGTAAAAATGATGGATACAAGATGGATAAATAAAACATTGGGACCATCACTGCAATCACTCACAACCTGAGAAGAGCTTTTCTGTAATCTTAAGCTTAAAAATGAATTATTAAACTTTTTAGCTATTGAAACACTTCTAGTACATCTCCTGGTTGTATTTTGGTAATCTAATTAACATTAATCTTCTTATTTTGAACCAATAAAGTTTAATTTCCCAACCTCTTGGTCCTTTAGCACATAAAACAAATAATTAGTTTTTACTATTAATAATATAGAAATAAGTTATAATTGAGAAGCAAAGGAGTCAGTACAGTATTTTTTAACACTGTGTTCTTTACTCACATAACTCTCAGCTCAAGTTTTAGCTCAGGAATGTACTATTTATTCTTATTATTTGCATCATATTATCATGTGTACCCAGTGGACATGAGTACATGATCTCTCTCCATCTTACTTCTTGACTCAGTGACTGACCTCAATATTTTCGCCAATTATGTTCATGCATTTACTAATATAAAATGCAGCTGTAATGCTTTGACTTGGAGGCTTTCTCACTGAGACCACTACACTATTAATAGAAATCTGATTATGAAATCTGAAAATATCATATTATTAAAGAATAATGGATTTGAGACTAGCAAAAGTAAAAAGCATGAAGGGTGTAAAAGAAAATTTATTATGGATAACTGATCATTTGAAAATAAATAGCTAGTATTTTGTATCTTTTCTCTGGCAACACTGTATCATATACTGCAAGGAAAAATCTTACATAACTGACTTATAAAGCTAAAATGAATTTCACCTTTCATTTTTATTATCAGAATTTATTTCCCCTCAAATAAAATAATAAGCCGGAATCAAACTACAAAAGAGATAAAAGTGGAGAGGCTTATTGAATCCTTATTTATTCAGCTTCTTATTACTCACTTTTGCCTACCCTAGCACTCAGACTGAGTCAGCAAAACACTTAACTGTAAGTAGAATGCAATTCAAAAAACACTGGATCTGTTGTGTTGTAAATAAGAAACTGAGCAGTAGAGAAAATATTTAAGTGACCTAAATTAGCAGGGCTATTTACTAATAGATCTGGAAATTAAAGGTAAGACATTTAACTCTTGATTGTGGTTTATTAAGGCATGTTAAGAAGTGCCTTCATGTCTTTGTTTGGTTTTTGTTTTATTAGCCATAACTGTGATTCCTTTAAAGTTTCTTTTCTGAGATATAATGACTATGAGGTTATTTTAAGTAACTGAAATTGATGTAGGAAACAAAGGCAGAAGAAAAATTATTAAGTTTCCTTACTATCTACAGACCATTGACAAGTCCTTGAAACAGGCAGAGTGACATTGTCTAGGGACTCAACTGACTAGATGTTAATACTTTGCTAAAGGCAAAAGGTAATCCTAGTCTGAGCCTCACCTCCCCCAGGATCCTGTAAATTTACTTTACCATATAAAAATTCCTTTGGAAACTTCCTTTATCTCTAAACCTCCTAAGATACATATTGGCAATATCATCCCACAAGCATATGACCAACAGATAACATCTGAGGGGGTCTCATGACTAAGATTTTATTAGATGGTAATAAACGATCTTTTCCCAACAATAGCTAGCCTCCTCAAAATCCTGGAAACCTTGCTTCCAAAATTCCTTAGAGACTTACACTATCCCTAACGCCCTCCCAACTTAAAAGCATTTAATGGGCCACTCCTCATGACCTCATTGCAGCTCTTTCTGTCCTCGGGTCCTGTCCCCATGCCCTGTCCCCGTGCTTTCATAAAATCACCTTTTTGCACCATAGATGTCTCAAGAATTCTTTCTCGGCCATCAGCTTCAAACCCTGTCTTTCCTACATCATAATTTTAAGACTGTTTGAAAGGAAAGTAGAGTCAAAGCATTTCATGTTTCAGAATTTTCTGTTGCTCTTTTCCCATGCAAATCTTCCTCAGCTTTGAGACCTGTGCAACACCCTGGCTGACACACACCTTACACTTGAAATTACCCAACTCTATACCCAACTCTGACACAGCTGAATAAGTGGAAAAATGGAAAACCCTTGAGCTCTCTGCAGCTGTCATTTCTAATTTGTATTGCAAATAAATTTTAATTTTTCTTTTAGTAGACCTGTTTTACTTTCATTCTGATATTCGTTGAGAATCAGTAGCTAGAGGTGGACTAGGAGTATTGAGTTCAACTACATTTTTTAGAGCCTGAAAATTACCTAATACTGTTCTCTTCGTAGTGAGTAAATTTGCTCTTTTAAAAAAATACCTGTTTGTCTATCAAACAAGTTTCTAAATAAGAGGAGAAAATAAGACTGGTCTCTTAATACAACAACATGCAAGGATAGATAAAAATGTTATCACCAAAGTTGTGGAAACATAAATTATGATCAGATGTTATTATACTGGCAAGTTGTGAATCAAATGGGTAGAAAGATATTCTCAGAGAATGTTGCCTTTATTAGATTTTACTGAAAAAAATCAATGATAAATTCACCCAACCAAGAAGTGAAACAAATAAGGAATTTAGAAATGAAAAAGCCATTGTAAATGAATGATCTTAAGAGGCAAAATCACTTAGGTTTGGAAGTGAGTTCAGCAATTTAGAAAATTGTGGTTGCACAATAGAATACCTGTAAAAAGAAAATGATGTAAGCACACATAATCTAGATGTGAGGGCAGGATGTTTGGAATCTCTTTGTCATTCAAAGTAGAATATCTATCAATACTAACTATATTAAAACTCTATTAAATACTCCAGTCCTTAATTGTCCTCATAATTTTTCCTAAATTTAGTGAGTTCTTTCTTGAGGGGAAAATAAAAAGGTGATTTACTATTAAATTGTTTGCAATTCACCAATTCTTTTAGTTTACTTTTCTTTCTTTAAATTCAAGACAATATTTACTTAATATATTACACCCTTAGACTACATATACAGAATGATCTAAATAAAAACAATTTCTCCCCATTCATTTTTCTAGCTGTATCAGTACACTGATAAAGCAAGGACATTGATAGATTTCTGAAATCAGATATGCCACACGTCATGACTGCTCCTATCTCTCAGTACCCCGTTTGGGGTTCATGTTTCTTTTTCTTTTCTGTTTTTTTTTTTTTTTTTCCTGTAGTATTTAAGTGTTTTACCTTTTAAATAACTGTTGAGTACTTTCATTAACATAATTAAAGTACATTCCTAAACCACAAATTTCCTTTAGTTAGAGCTTATCTCAAGTAAGTCAAACTGTAGTTTGTAGGCACACTCACAGAAGGCTTTGGACACAATTTTCAAGAGGTTAAGGTCCAATTACAAGGCTGAAAGGAAGAGTCCACAGAAAAACACCCTCACTTCTGACAACTGCAAACCTGGTGGGGGGAGGGGAGAAGACCAAAATCACTCTCAGTTTAAAAGCTTCCACCTCCTGGAATTAATGTGTGACAGTATGCATAAAATATTATCAATCATAGCAAGTTCTTATAAGCATCAATGTCCAGAGTTTTTTTTGAAGCTGTGTTCCATATGAATAATTAATTACTTACTTGGCTGAACTTCAGATCAACTGATAATGTGACTTAAAGTCCCCACCCTAAATCACATGGTTAGTTTTTCTGACTTGGCCAGGCCCACCCTAAGACTATCAGGTGTGGTCAACCCTCATCCTAAATCACATTGTTACTAGGTGGCTACTACAATATTCCCAGGCAAATACAGGTATCTCTAAGAAGACGAGGACAAAGATCAGATCTCTCTTTGGGGAAGATTAATATTTTTTACTGCACAGAGCCCTATCTTATGCCTTACTTTACTTTTCAAAAGACTTACCTATATTTATTATCTTCACTTATTCACCTCCCTTTGACTCATCAAACCTATAAAATATAGCTTGTCATTCTTCATCATCATCACCATAATTATCATTATCAGAGCAATACATACTGAACCAGATCGACCACAAATTACTATTACTAACTTACTTAATACCTCCAGCTTCCCAATAATTGAGGCATTATTATTATACCATTTTACAGATGAAGACACAAAGATGTTAAATTATATCCCTTAGGTCAAATAGCTGTAGGTGACAAAGCTAGGAATCAAACCCAAAAAGACTGACTCTTGTGCATACATATTAACCTATATACATCAGTAGGCAAAACAAAACAATACATTCCCAAAGGCCAGTAACTTTCATGGTACTGAATCTGGTATATATTTTAAATTTTTCAAGTCCTGTATACCACATTTGGGGCATGTGCACACATATATATACCCCTTAAGTTTGAACTCAAGTACATGGGTTTTATTTTTTACTCTGAGACATACTGAAGGAACTGGGACAAATTCCATAAGTTCTTATATTTGTCACACTGGGTTTTTATAAGAATTAAGTAAAAGGTCACTAAATTTCATCCATTTTGTATACTATTAATATTCCAAAGCATGCTACATGCTCTTTAGTTCCACTGTCTCTACCACAGTCTAAGCCACCAACATGTCCCATATGATCTACTTCAGTTTTCTCTTCTTCCTACTCCTGTGTGGCTCTTTCCAAGAATTTGATAGTACTGTATAAAAAGGATTACATATAAAGTGCAAAATATATCATGGTGCCACTTTGCTTATAACTTTTTAATTACTTTCTCCTACTAGAATAATGTGCCAAATCCTTAGCATGATGGCCAAAATTCTAGCCTCTCCGACCACTGCCACCTTCACACACAGGATATTCTTCATTCTCTTTGTTCCTTTGACATATTGGCCATCAGTCAGATCTTAAAAAATGGTAAGTTCTCTCCAGTCTCATGATTGTCACTCTGTGGGATACATACTCTCCCCATTTCTCTCCATATAAATAATGCCTATTCACTATTGGTATCCCACAATTGAAAGCTTAATATTTACTTCTCTCTATATGATACTGTATATTATACATAAAACTATATATAATGCGCATATAAATTTTACAATATACATATTTTAAACAAATAATTATAAAAAAATAATTGATTACAAATAATCCCTCCTAGATTAGGCTTTCTCTGAGTAAAGAAAACAATGTCAGTCTTCTTCATCCATTGGTTTGGTAATACTTAGAAAATTGTAAGTGATCAACAAACTTGTTAAGTAAGTAAATGAATGACTTGTAGAATAAATTACAATTCTTCACTCTATCTTTACTTCAGTAAGAAAACAAAACAAAATCCAAGTTTCCCAGATCATATTAATGAGGATATGGGGGACCAGTTAATGAATCGGAACATACATAAAAAGTTCTGGAATGCAATTATCATCTGACTTGAAATTTTAGGCAACTTTCTCATTGTAGCAATTTCTATTGTCTAGATCATATATTTTATAATTATTGTGAGATAAAAATCTAGTATAGTAAAAATACAAGGCTGATGTAAATTAGAAAAATAGACTAGCTGTTCTTTTTTAAAAAACTCTCTGCCATAATCTGGTCTGCTTGATTACTTTCTGACAGAAACCTGTTATGTAGTTAAACAGTTGTACTTTATGCTACACTCAACAGAAGCAGAAATAATAGTTTTTTACTGTCAAGCAGAAGTAGACAACTATTTTCAGTGTTTGAAACAATTGGGCTGGTCTTAGTGTAAGAGTGGAAAATATATACATTTGAGATAAAAAATAAAAGTACTCAAAATATTAATGTTTATAATTATTTTAGACTGATTTATTTTCAAAAATATTTATTATTACATTTCTTATTTTCAGGTACCTCAGAGAGCTATAGTCTACTTAAAGAAAGCCTTTTCCATATCAAGTTGTTTATACTAGATTTGTAACTTTTTAGTTCTCAGATTAATCTTGGTATTTGCTAAAAATTAAAAGTGTGCTTCTAAGGGTATTTTATTTTCGGCCCCAAGTTTATAGAATTTAACAAGTTTAGTAATCTATTTATTCACAGCAATATCATCAAGAATCATTAGGTCTTTTAATACTTTAGTAAGCTGGTATATTAGTATATAGATGCTTACATACTGACATTATAAAACCACCAAAGTGGCCAGTGATAACAGCAGTTGAATGCCCCCCCAAATCTATGTATTTATATAACCAAAAAAAAAGAAAAAAAAAAAAGAATACTGGGAAAGAACTCAACTCACATCATGAAATGTGCTACATGCAGTTTATTAATATTCAAAACGGGTCTGATTCATTTTCTGAGATGCTTCACTAGGATTGTTTTGGACCCAACTTGACTTTGCCTTCTATGCCTTCTATTTTTTTTTTTTTTATCTCTATTATTGTGGTAGATGTTTGTATTTTAGAATGTCAATTATCCATTTTCTTTTGTTTTTGGACAGTAAAACCCTGATTTTTATTTAGAGTTCTTTTCCATCCTTATGAAGTCTGTGTACTTTCAGGGAAGCTGCCCTCTTCCCAGATGCTTCAATCACTCAGCACAATCCATCAGTGGCTACAGGCCTGAAAATATGAATGAGCACATAATGACACAGACTAAGGGAGAGTTCAGATAAGCTTCTATAAGCTTATGTAAATTACCTTTTGATTGTATATTTTGAATGCTACATGCAAAATAAAATGATTACTCACACTGAATGTGTTAAAGTTCTTATATTAAGTTTTAATAGTAGAATCTAAACCTATATTCTTTAATTCCCAAATAAAATATGCAAAATACAAATATTAATGTTCATTCTATAGGTTAATCTGAATTCATATAAATTTATGATAATTATGGTAATTAACTATAACAGAATTATTCTCATTAGAAGACAAACCAGGCTTGCTGATCACTATGCTGGCTCTAAGCCTTCACAACTTAATGAATGCTAAAATATTAAAATCTCATCCAGTTTACCATGGAGCCATAATTTATAAGAATAAATGCATAATAATCCTTTGGACTTCAGAGGTAATTTATGAGCAATATTCTCACAGTGGATGATGATAATTCACTCTCAATTAGCTCAGCTTGATTTAAATCATTGATTGCCCCATGTTTAATAATAATTTAGTAATAATGAAATTAATACTTCTTTCTATTTTTGTATAAAATTTTTAAAGACTCATGGTGAATTTAAGCTTTGAAATGAAGGTTTATAAATATCTTCTTGCAACTTTTCTATTTTGGATTTGTCTCCTTCCAGGTATTGATAACTTTATATGAGAAGTGTGATTTCCTTGAAAATGTTGCGGTTGTATATAATAGACTGTGCCTACCTACCACTATATTTAAGGTACCTCCAAAGGTGCCCAGATCTGGTTTGTAGATGTCTGAGCCTACCAAAACTACATTGACAATATTCACTTTCAGAAATTTGAAGACGACATTGGTAGAATTAGATATTTCATATGATCAGCCATTTCAAAATAAAAGAAACACTTCACAAATATTTTTTAAGAACATTACATAGTCTATGTCTAAAATGTATTATAATCATTATTAATTAAGCAGATATTACCCTGATTCTGTTAAAATGGTTTTATGGAATAATTTACATATTTAATAATCTTAGCAAATGAGGAAAATCTATCAAAGATGGCAATATCTAATGAGACTGGACTCATTCCAGCTATACTATGGATTTTAATATGATGTTTTCTTTTTCCCATGGGTTGAATATCTATTTAAGAAGACATACTGTGCTCTATTTGTGCAACAATGAGGTCACCTAGTTTAGTTCCATCTTTTCAGTTAGGATTGAAAAAAAGCCAGTATAATCCCATAACTCAATGAAAACAAAAACCAAAACCTGAGTGTTCCGTAGGTTTGATCAGGAATATCATCTTGAGGAAAACTTTTGTCACAGAGCCATTGTGCTTCCCTGATGATGTTGACACCTTCATAAGTAAACGCTTTTCTTTCTATTTTTTTAAAAGATAGTATTTGTGGAAAAATACAGAGATGGTAGCAAAATAAGAAGAAAAGAGGAAAAATCAGAATACTGTTCTTTTCCCTTACTTCGAAGCCAGTATGAGTAGAGGGGAAAGAAAGATCGTTCCAGTGTCACAGGACAATTCATTTATACTCTTAACCGGTCATCAAGTTCTTCTGTGACCTAAGAAAGGTTACTTCTTAGGATGTCAGTTGCATTTGTAAGAAGGATGGGAAGGAGATGGTCAAAATTTCCCAATAAGAAGTGTACATCAGCCTCACTTTTTGAAATTAAACCGAATGCAAATGTTGGACCTTTACCACAAACGTACTGAATTAGAACCTGTGTGGCTGGAACCAGATTAAGTGCATATTCAAATTCCACATTGATATTTCTGAACACCTCTAGAGCAAATGAATCCTTGATATTCTTTCTAGCTCTGATGTTTCTCTTTCTATGATTCTGTAGAATGGATGTTAACTAATGGGGCAATATAATTTAGAGATACTAAGTGAACTACAAAAGCTATCTTTAAACATATGTGTGTGTCTTTGTGTGCATGTGTATGTGGTGGAAGGAGGGATAGAAAGAAGAGAGTCATCTCCGCAACAGGCACTTTGCTAGGTGCTGCAGATAAATACGTGAGATCTCACAAATGATTTCCCACTTTCAATTTGTTTAGTCCATTTCAGTGAGAAATCTAACAAATGACAACAGAGGAAATAGTTAAAATACCAGATGGCACAGAGATTTAGATGACATATCCTGTAGCTACAGAGTTCAGGAATACTGCTGCAAGGAATCAGGTGAAAAAAACCTTTTTTTTTCCAGGCAAAAATAGCAAGGTATACTTTAGAAAGGCCTGGCACAAGCAAAAATCACAAGGAGATTGGAAACATACTAAAAATAAAGAACTTAGAAAAGAGATCTCTGTCCATATTGTAAAGAAATTTGAATGTTTGTATGTGAACTTTGCTTTGCACATAATGGGCATGGGAACATTGTTGAATATTTATTATAAGTTCTGGAATCACATTTAAAATGGTTTGACAGTGTTAGTTGAAAATTAATTTAAAAACATAATTCTTTGAGAGCTTAATATATTCCAGTTTCCATGTTAACTAGTGTTTTTTTTTTAACTTAATACAATGATTCTTTGGGTGGGTGTTGTTTTCTTTCAGTCTGAGGTTCAGAAAGGCTACACACTCCTATTATAGCAGATCTAGCTATATATGTCCTTTTCTATTCATGAAGCCAGTGGGTTTGGAAATTACTCCAACTGTTTTGCCTTGGGGAATCTGTCCATATTCAATAAAACTAATAAAATTATTATTTTAAAATCATTTTTTAAATTATAACACTCTTGAATGATCTCATCTATTCCCTTGGCTCAACTGCCATCATGCTAAGGATACATATATTTCCTTTTGAAATATAAGAAAGTAAATACTCTATTGAGAAACATAATAGCGCTGAAGAGAAAAAAAATGAAGGTCCTTGTCCTAATATTCAAAATGGGGTTCCCGGGGATCATCCAAGATGAGGAGACTCTCAGGCATGCTTTATAACTGACTCTTCTATATGTTGTTCTGGACTTTCTAAAAGAGGATTTATTTCTCACACTGTATTGTAATTATTAACAAACCAAATCTATGAGGCCTGGGATTAAGGCTTTTTTTTTTTTTAAGTTTTTATTTATTTATTTGACAGACAAAGGTCACAGGTAGGCAGAGAGGCAGGCAGAGAGAGAGGAGGAAGCAGGCTCCCTGCTGAGCAGAGAGCCCGATGCGGAACTCGATCCCAGGACCCTGAGATCATGACCTTAAGCACAGGCTTAACCCACTGAGCCACCCAGGTGCCCCGGATTAAGCCTTTTTATTATTTGTTACCCTCTTGGAAACTACATAGTACTTGAACCTAATGTTTAATAAATATTTCTTGACTAAAGGTGTGAGTAAATAAACGACTACTGACACAAGTATATTCTCATTCTCAACCAGGTTATTTCCTCAATTTAAACATTAAAACTTGATAGTAAAGTATATTAATTCAAATATATATCAATTACCTATTTTGTTGTAAGAAATATTATAAGATCTGGGGATACAGCTGGAAACAAGAGGCTTAGGTTCCTACTTTTCATGGATCTTGTCATCTAGGAAAGAAATATTATGATAAATATGTTGACTTTTAAGTTAAGTACGCAAAATTCATTAAAGAAACTAAACAGGGGAATGAGATAGAATGTTGATATCTGAAAACCAGTGACTTTAGAATGAGTAGTTTGAAGATGCAACAGTTTAATTAAGCTGTGAATGATACAATCAACAAGTATTTGCAAAGCTGGAAGCAGGACATTCCAGGTAAATACGTAGTGTTTGTGATCAAAAAGGATTTGATATTTGAAGAATAGAAAAGGAGGCCTGTGCAACTAAAATGTAGTTCAAAAAGAACATAACATGGTAGAATTATAGAGGTAAGCAACTGTCAGATCATACAGGGACATACAATCCATTTTAAAGAATCTGCATGTTATCCTGAAATCCATGGAAACCCAAAGGCATTAAGCATAGCCTGAGTTGGAATTAAAAATACAACTTGGAAAAAAAAAAAAAAAAATATATATATATATATACATAACTTGGCCTGTTATACAATGTATGAAGTTATTTATATAGGGGCAAAAGTCCAGTAATCACAAAGACATGATTGTAATTTGGAATGTAGTTAGTATAGTAAAATTCACAGAAAATGACATTTAACACCCACCTTTGGCACTAAACACATCCTTGGTATAACACAGGGTTTTCTCCTTTTAGCAAAAGTCACTTACATAATTAAGGTGAATGTAAATGAACTAAATATTTTATTCCAAAATTATATATTGTCAGATTTGTTTAAAAAAATGTTAGCCATACAGATAAAGAGATATGCTTCAAATAGGACGCATGTAGGTTGAAAGGAAAAATATGAGAAATACTATGCAAGCTATAACCAAAGGAGAACTTAAGAGACTACACTAATAAGAGACAAAACAGTTTTTAAGACAAAAATATTACCTAGAAATAGAGTTACTAATAACTCTAAAATGTCAATTCATCATGAATATATGTAATATTTATAAACATATAGGCATATAACAATACATTCCCAAAATTTGCAAGCAAATGCTGACAGAATTGAAGATTGAAATAATTGTATAATTCAACAATAATAGTTGACGTCTATAATTCTCAATATTAACAGAACTAGACAGAAAATCAGCAAGGACAGAGATGACAAAAACACATTACCAACCACCTTAATATAACTGTCCTCTATACAACAATCTACCCCAAATCACCAAAATATACAAAAGATGCAAAAAACCGTATCTTGTTTGGTTTCATTAGTAAGAAATGCCCCAAATGTCAAATTTATAGACAATTAGTGGTTGTCTGGGGCTTGAGTGGGTGTGTGACCAGAGAGCAAGCTGACAAGGTCCTTGGGGTCTAAGAGCCAGGTCGGAGACCAGCCCTACCCACCACCGTTCAGCCTTAAAGCGCTGCTGTTAACAGCAGCTTGCAGAAGCACCTAAACCACATAGCAGGAAGTAGACCTAGAAAAACAGATCTGCCCTTAAGCTAGTTGATCTGATACAATGTAGTGTAATAGTGCTGAATGAGAAAACTGTTATCTACTGGCAGATTGTTCCATTGAATTATCCATGCAATGATCAAAGTAACTCCCACATGATTGTATTGTGCTTGAATCATATAAAACTGCTATAAACAAATAAACATCCTCTCAGCATTGGCTGTGACCCTCCGGATCCCATTCTTTGTGTGTCTTTCTTTCTCATTCCTGCCTCGGAACTCAGGTTTATTCCTTCAGTCAAGGCTGGTCCTTGGCAAGTGGGAACAGAACTGATTACAAATGACAGAGATCTTTTTAGGGTGATATAAAATTTTCAAAAAAAGGTTGTAATTGTGCAATGGCTATTCAATCATATAAATATTTTTTAAAATCACTCAATTGTATATTTAAAATGACAGAATACTGGCATATAAATTATACCTCAATAAAGTTGTTTTAAAAAGCAAGAATATACCTAATATTTCTTCAGTGAAACATTCCCAATTTTTATATACAGTTATCTGCATGTTTTCCTGTACCCCAGAATACTTCGCAAATCCTACCATTGTAATAACAAATTGGGGGAACTTGAGTGTCTCCACAGCTAGACTGAAAACATCTAATGGTACTGATCATAACATTAACTCATTGACATTTCTGTCACTAGACTAATCAAAGTAAGTTAAAAGCAATTTGTCTTCTGACTTTCTTAAAGAATGCTGGTACCAAGTCTGTATCGTTTGCATAATCCATGTCAGGTGTATCACAACTCTTTAGTAAGGATGTACCTTAATTTTACTTTAGCTTTTTTTATTGTAAACTTCTCACTTACTAGAATGAATCTTACATGAGTTTGCAAAGTTATTTATTCATTTATGTTCACATTAAAACTGTGATTTATATCAGGGAGATCATATGATAGTTGTCTTTCAATGAAACAAGATGGGATTGGGAGGGAGACAAACCATAAGTGACTCTTAATCTCACAAAACAAACTGAGGGTTGCTGGGGTGAGGGGGGTTGGGAGAGGGGGGTGGGGTTATGGACATTGGGGAGGGTATGTGCTAGGGTGAGTGCTGTGAAGTGTGTAAACCTGGCGATTCACAGACCTGTGCCCCTGGGGATAAAAAATAAAAAATTTAAAAAAAATTGTGATTTATAGGAAAGAAAGAAAAATTATACAAATCTTCATCAAGAGGGAATTGATTAAATAAAGTATGCTCTGTATTTTTATATTATAATGGGATAGATAAATAGAGCCTAGTAATAAAATAATTTTAAGTTATACGGTTAAGTGTAAAGATGCTTCAAATTATGTGTAATGTAATTTTATTTTGTTTCCTTAAAAAGTTGATAGATGATAACTACAACAAAAATTATAGAGTGAGCATCAAATCCAAGATACTTGCTATCAGGAAGCTGGAAGAACTTGAAGTAAATTTGCACATGTGCAATAAAAATTATCATAACATCAAAATTTGTCAGCCCTGGGACAATTGGACAACTACATGCAAAAGAATGAAAATGGACCACTTTCTTACATCATACACAAAAATAAACTTAAAATGAATTAAAGATCCAAATGTAAGATCTGAAACCATAAAATTTCTTAAAAAAAAAAAAAGACAATAATCTCTTAGACATCAACCTTAGCAAGTTTTCTGGGCTCTGTCTCTTTAGGAAAGGGAAGCAAAAGCAAAAATAAATAATTGGGACTACAGCAAACTAAAAAGCTTTTATACAGTGTAGAAAACCATCAATGAGATGAAAAGGCAGCCTACTGATTGGGAGAAGATATTTGCAAATGATGTATCTATAAGGGGTTAATGTCCAAAATATATATATATATATATAAAACTCATAGAAGTCAACATCAACAATCAAATAATCTATTTTTAAAAATGAGCAAAGGACCTGAATATACATATTTTCTAAGAAGATATACAGATGGCTAACAGACACATGAAAAGATGCTCAACATCACTAATCATTAGGGAAATACAAGTCAAAAACACAATGAGCTATCACCTCATCTGAATCAGAATGGATGTTATCAAAAGATAAGAAATAACAAGTATTAGCAATGATTGGAAGAGAGGGCAACTCTTGTGGACTGTTGGGAATGCAAATTGGTACAGCCACTATGGAAACCAGTAGGGTGTTTCCTCAAAAAACTAAAAACAGAACTACCACACAATACAGTAATTCTACTTCTGAATTCTGAAACCTACAAACACTATCATGTTTATTGCAGCATTATTTACAATAGCCAAGATGTGGTTGCAACCTGTGTCCATAGATAGATGAAATAATAAAGAAGCTGTGGTATATATACAGAATGGAATATTACTGAGTCATAAAAGAGAATGAAATTTTGCCATTTATGACAGCATGGATGGACCTAGAGGTTATTACGCTAAATAAAATAAGCCAGACAAAGAAAGACAAATATCATATAAATATACATGTAAAAACCAAAAAACATGTGTGCCTTAGTGGCTCAGTCAGTTAAATGTCTGACTATTGGTTTTGATTCAGGTCGTGATCTCATGGGTTGTGAGAGTGGGACTCTCTGCTCAGCTGCGAGTCAGCTTGAGGAATCTTTCCCTATGCCCCTCCCCCCTCAGATAAATAATAAATAAATCTTAAAAAAAATAAAAAACAGACCACATGAACAAACCAAGAGAAAACAAAACAAAGAGAGAAACCTCGTAAGTATGAAGAGCAAACTAATAGTTGCTTAAGGGGTAGGGAGGTGGTTGGATGGGTGAAGGGGATTAAGAAGTACCAATGTTCAGGTATAAAAGTACAATGTAGGGATTATAGTCAATAATATTCTAATACAGTTATCATGGGGAGCATTTAGTAATTTTAAAAAATCCAATTTATTGACTTAAAAACACACTGTTTTTCATGAACATCTTCCCTATGATAAATTGTCCTTCAGAATAGAAATCAATTTCTCCAGAATATCCATTAAAATACTTGAGACTGAATTCAAAATAAAGATCTAACTAATAGCCAAGCATTAAATAAACAAAGCAGAACTGCCTTACAATAATTTGTGCTGGACAGAGGAACCTGGCAATTAAAATATACAAAGTAATCCAATCTATAATAGAATTGGTAAATAATTCCCAGGCAATGCATCCACTTTGGGGTGACCAAGCTGAAAATTACTCTAGGAATCATAAAATTTTGTTGGAATGATGAAGAGTTTGGAAAGAAATCTGGAGAAAAGTGACTTATGGATTAAAATCTGCTGTGATTGATTTCAACAAGTTTTAGCAGAAACTGGATATTACACACTCTACTGTGAGACTCAAATATTGACGTGCATTTTTATGACACATGTTTTTGCAGTTTTTTAAAATCTAAATTGTTATGGATAACCTATAAAGAAGGGATTAAATTTTTATGACATTCTATAATAAATTAATTTGAATACATTAAATTGTGCCTAGCTGAAGAGAATAACATTATGGAGGATGTATAGTTCATACTGCATGTCTGTTTTTTTAAGTTCTTAAGAATGAATTGATTTTGTAAACTAAAAAATATAAGGATTGAATAAAAACATTTAACAGTAACTATTCAAAATGAAAATTACTAATCAAAATATTCTAAGTGAATTCATGCATATTAGGGTTTAATAATCGCTTTAGAAATAGGTAGCCAAAATATTTTCACCTCATATTTACACAGCTTATTGCCATTTATTCTGAGTTATCCATTTTATTGTGCACATTCTTTACAAAAATGTCATTATAGTCAATATTTTGTATATGGAAAGGAAATTTCTCTATTGAATTATTTAGTGAAGTAATTCAAACTCGGGCTTTTGGCAATTTTTCATAGTATGTATGGATATATTTTACTAGTAGTATAAGGAAACATAATATCTAGAAATTGTATTTCAAAGAAGTAAAGCATATAAATGAAGAACATATTGCCTATAGAGGAAAAAAAAAAACACTGAACCTATATTCTTTGGTTAAGGTTAAATCCAATAAAATGTGAAATAGTTAAAATTTATCACACAGCCCCAAACACTGAAATGTATAGATGAATCAATCTAGCCAATCATTTACCTGGATCACATTAAGGTTATGTTCATCAACAACATTCAATAAATTAAAGGTTAAACTATAATTTGAATACTTTTCTATATGTGTGTGAAAACTAAACAAAAGATCTTTTTTCATTTAGAAATTAAGACAAATGAATAATAAAATTCTGTCTCTGTCAAATGTACCAATTTGAAGTGATAACCACCAATATTGGAGTTTGTTCCTTTAGTCTCTTTTTATACCTTCTGCATTTATAGATGGATCATCCTTGCCAAATTCATGAATTTAGAGAGCATGGAGAACTCTTCATGCTGGCTACATGATGTTGATTTTGTTTTGTATAAGTCTGTTGGAAGGCTTAATGTAAAGTTATTTTGCAAGCAATTTTCAGGATAAGGGTTATGTCTCCAATAATTTCATCATGTCTTTAACCCCATTTCCTGTGGTTACCATTATCTATAAACTTGATAGCAGATGATTATAGGATGTGGTGTTCACAGTAACCAGGGTGATTTCCAAAGTTAGTGTGCCCCATAAGTGGTGACTACTGAGTGTTTGTTTCTAGGAAAGAAAAAGAAAAGCAGCAAGAATCAAGTGTTGAACCCTGCCGTTCCACTTACTTTTAAGGCTCCAGATTGTATCATATCGAAATACTCTAGAAATATGAATAATGTCCTGGTGGTATGTGCTGTGTCCTCTAAGTTATGAAATCCCTCATGCAACCACTGGCAATGCATTTCAGTAAACTCACTCTGTCACGCATGCATCTATTATTGCTCATGCTTTTATTGTACACCTACCATGTGCCACACTATCCTAAAAACAGTGTATACTTAAGGTGTTGAAGCAAATGGAGATGGCCTCTGCCTTTTTAATAAAGTGCTATAAAGGGAAAGTAATGGTGCCATGAACTATCCAAGGGACTAATTATATAAGTGGTGAGAAATGAGGAGAAACTATTAACTTAGATAGAGTATCAGTGAGGGAGTCTCTATAAAAGGACATAATGTTAAAACTGAGACCTAAAGGAAAAGTAATTGTTATCTAGGGAGAAATTCAGTGAAGGAGGCAACATATAGACAGTCTCATGGGTAGAAAAGAATTTGGAGTGTTTTAAGAACTGAAAAACCACATGATTTCCTGAACATAATGAATAAGCAGGTAAATGATAAGATTAAGATGAAGAAGTTGGAAGGAGCTGGGCATTCAGGGTGTTTTTAGACCACATTTTTATAGTGTGATAGACTGCCTTTGAAAGTACTTAAGAGAGGTAGTGAGTAACATTCAACTTAAATTCTTAAAAGATCATTTTCATATAGAAAATCAATTGGAGGGTAGTAGAAGGGAAATTGGGCATTTAATTTAAGAAGAGAATTACAGAGGCAGCAGTAGGAGATGATGACATGTTCTATGGTGTTAAAATAGAGGTGGAGAGAACAGGAAAGCAACATTTTTGAGATATACTTCAGAGACCTTGGTGGCATACTGCATTTTGATAATGACGGGTGTGAAGAGGAAGTGACCCAACATGTTGCCTGCGTAACTAAATGGGTGGAGATTTTGAAGTCTGGAGGAAGAGAAAGATTTGGCAGGTAAGATTAAGCATTCAGTTTTGGATGTGTTAAATTTGAAATTTGTGTCAGACATCCAAAGGGAGCTATAATAAAATCTGTTGGTTATATAAGGCTTGATCTGAGAAGATAATTTTGGTTTAGAAATAGTAATTTTGGAACTGTTGAAATGTAAGTAGTATTTAAAACTGTGGATATGTATTAAATTCCTATTTTATAAAAACCTCCTGTGTTCAAGGTTCTTACACTCATTAAAGGGAAAAAAAACGTACTCACATAGAAAGTTAATACCAGCCGAATGGATCTAATTGTAGCACATTATAGAGTGCTGGTTGCTTGTTAGGACTACATCTGGTTCAAATAAAAAAGTTCTATTACTGTGTCTCAAAAAGATAGAAGCTTCATTTTCCCAAGCATCAAAAAGCTAGGGATATATGAGATAATAGAAAATATATATTGGTGTCTACCCACCCTAGTTCCTGGCAAAAAGATCCTAAACATTCTTATAATTTTTCCTTTTCTTTTTTCCTTCCTTCCTTCCTTTCTTTTTTTCTTTTCTTTTCCTTCCTTCCTACCTTCTCTCCTTCTCTCTCTCTCTTTCTTTCTCCTCCTTCTTCCTTCCTCCTTCCTTCCTTCCTTTCTTTCTTTCTTTCTTTCAGATTTATGTATTTATCTGAGGGGGAGTAAGGGCAAAAGGAAAGAATCTTCAAGCAGACTCCCTACTGAGCATGGACACATGGCTTGATCTCACTGACCCATGAGATAATAATCGAAGCCAAAGCCAAGAGTCAGACGCTCAACTGACTGAGCTACCCTGGCGTCCCACGCTCTTGCAATTTTCTAAGTAAAAGAGTAATAGGAGGGTTTTTTGTTTTTGTTTTTGTTTTGTTGTTGTTGTTCTAATATTTTGCCTTCAGCCCTGGTTTCTGAAACTCTTGTAATTTCCTTGGTGATAGGAGTGACTTTTGTTCTAATGAGGTGACTCTGGGTGAGCTCCTTGATGGCTCCTGGATGAGGGTTGGCCACAGGAAAGAACAGACAATGTTAGAAGCTTGGAATTTTATAACAAACCCCTCCCTCCACACAAAGTTCTTATGAGAAGATAAAAGGGCTGAAAATGGAATTAATGACTGGTGTTTGGAGAGCGCCCTAGTTGGTGACACATCCACTTGCAGGGAGAGTAGGCACTCCATGTCCACAGGGACAACAGCTCCTGCTCTCAGGATCCTCCCAGATCTTAATCTATGTATCTCTTCATTTGTCTATTTTATCCTCTAACATATCCTTTAATAAACTAGTAAACATAAGTGTTTCTCTGAGTTCTGAGAGAGGCTCTAGCAAATAACCAAATCCAAGAGGTAGAAGATCATTGGAGCCTCCAATTTGTAGCCATATTGAAGATGACTGGTGGGCAACCTGGGAGATTTCTATTTGCAATTAGACCCAAAGCGAGGGGCAGTGTCTTATGATTGAGCCTTTTATCTGTGGGATCTAAGGCTATCTCCAGTCAGATAGTGACAGGATTGAGTTAAATTTTAAGACATTCAACTGGTGTCAGAATTGCTTGATGTGGGGGGAACACCCCACACTTCTGGTGTCAGAAGTGTTGTGAGTGTGTAGTAGTGTAAAAGTAAAGGAAAAACACAGGGAGGGACTGGGTTTTCCTAAAACAGGGAAAGACAACTTAAGGCTAGTGTTATAGCTCAATATACCAGGTTGGTATTGTACTTTTCACCCACTGTACCTCAGGATATATGCCTTTAACATCCAATCAGGATTATCAAAATATTAAACCTGTAGTTTCATGTGTGCATTTCTTCCCATTTTCTTTACCTGGAAAGACCAATGAGACAAGGCCATTCCTGACATACTAAGTAAGTTTAACTGAGACATGGCTAAAAGGAGTTCTACTCATAAGGACAGATGTAGGCGGACTTCAATCGAGTAGATAATTAGCAACCACCTACTTTGGTATATTGTATGGTGTATAACTTTTCAAATTTGAGGATCATTATTTAATTTCTTTTTTTTTTTTTAAAGATTTTATTTATTTATTTGACAGAGAGAGATCACAAGCAGGCAGAGTGGCAGGTAGAGAGAGAGGAGGAAGCAGGCTCCCTGCTGAGCAGAGAGCCCGATGCGGGGCTCGATCCCAGGACCCTGAGATCATGACCTGAGCCGAAGGCAGCAGCTTAACCCACTGAGCCACCCAGGCGCCCCCATTATTTAATTTCTAATAGTCATTTCCATAATATTACTTTTATTCATTTGAATTTTTCTTATGCTCTGTACTTCCCATTTTGTAATGAATTGGAATATTAATGAAATTTAATGTCTATGAATATGTTATAACATGCTGTTGCTTTTCTTTTTTTATTTTAAATATTTTATTTATTTATTTGTCAGAGAACAAGGGAGAGCATGAGCAGGTGAAGCAGTAGGCAGAGGGAGAAGCAGGCTCCTTGCTGATGTGGGACTCAATCCCAAGACCCTGGGATCATGACCCCAGCTGAAGGCAGCCACTTAATCGACTGAGTCACCCAGGCATTCCTGTTGCTTTTCTATAACATACTAAAAGATAGACACCATACACAGGCTACTATTATTATGCACTTAATAAATGTGACCAAAGTATATTTTAAAAACCAGAGGTCTAAATTTCCACAAATGATAAATTAACATATAAAGTAAATGAACGATTTAGAGTCTAATCTAATATAGTATAAATGAATAGAATATATATACTGACTTAGAAAGACACCCATAACATAGGGTTAAGTGAAAAATATAGCAACAGATAGAGTAAATCAATGTCAGCTTTTTTGATAAACGACCAGATAGTAAACGTTTTAGTCTTTACAATCTTATGGTTAGTTGCAACTACTCAAACCTGTCACTGTATCATGAAAGCAGTCATAGACAATATGTAAACAAATGAGGGTGAATGTTTTCCAATAAAACTTTATTTATAAAAACTGGATTTGGCTTACATATGGTGGTCTGCCTACCCCCAATATAGAGGATAATTCCAAAAGAACACAAATTAACTTAATAAAAATGGAGAGAAAAATAGAGAGAATCATTACTGAAAGATACTTTGAAAGAGTGAGGAGAGTGAGAAGTAGTGATAAGAAAATTAGTTGTACAGACGAATGGATAAAGAAGATAGGGTCCATATATACAATGGAGTATTATGCCTCCATCAGAAAGGATGAATACCCAACTTTTGTAGCAACATGGACAGGACTGGAGGAGATTATGCTGACTGAAATAAGTCAAGCAGAAAGAGTCAATTATCATATGGTTTCACTTATTTGTGGAGCATAAGGAATAACATGGAGGACATTAGGAGAAGGAAAGGAAAAGTGAATTGGGGGAAATCGGAGCGGGAGACAAACCAAGAGAGACTGTGGACTCTGAGAAACAAACTGAGGGTTTGGAAAGGAGTGGGGTGGGAGGTTGCGTGAGCCTGGTGGTGGGTATTAAGGAGAGCACTTATTGCATGGAGCACTGGGTGTGGTGCATAAACAATGAATCTCGGAACACTGAAAACATATTAAATTTTAAAAAAGTTCCATATCTATATATCTATATAGGCATATAGATATATAAATAATTAGTTGTCTTCTGCAATGAAAAACTAGATTTCCACAAACAGAGGCTTGGAAGTAAGGAAAATAAAATTGTAACTTCTTACTGAATATAAAATTTAAATGGTGAGATGTAATTTCTAGTTGTGTATTTACACTTCACAAATAAAAAGCTCTTTAGAAAGGAAAGTATGGTTTTTAAACTGTATTTATGGCTTTACTTGCAATTAACTGACATAAAATCAGCTGTTATCTGATGCTTTCATTTGAACTGTAAAAGGAGATATTTCAGCTTCTAAGAACTGATAATTAATAAAAAGATTTTATGATATGATTTTTAAATTTTTCAACTGTAGTTATTATGTTTGTAGCTGATGTATAGCAGTTATATAAGAATATATTATCCACATTTCAGAGTAACCATAGCTTATAATTTAAGTTCAGAGGCACAAAATGAATTCACAATAAATGATAAAAGTTTATCAATAGACATTATGGGATCAAAAGGGAAAAAAAACTATGCATTTCTTCTTAATACTATTAGGAATATCAGTCAATTGGTACTCCACACTTTATTTAGTTACCAATCTAATGCCTCCTATGCCCTCATTTGAAAAACTACTACTCCTCTTACCCTGCTTCTATGGCCTGATTTCTTTGATTCCAAACAGATTATTCTAATCCATTCTCATATAATATTTTAACTCTCATTTTGTATTGTTCTTTTACTACATCCTTTGAATACTTGCAAATTCAAACTATTATTAGTGATCATTATTACCCCCATAACATTATAATGGCTTTTGTTACTAAATACTTACTCTGTGCCAAACACTTTGATAAATTCTTTATATGCATTCCTTCATTTTTTTTAAAAGATTTTATTTATTTATTTGAGAGAGAATGAGTGAGAGAGAGCATGAGAGAGAAGAAGGTCAGAGGGAGAAGCAGACTCCCCAAAGAGCTGGGAGCCTGATGCGGGACTCGATCCTGGAAGTCCGGGATCATGACCTGAGCCGAAGGCAGTCACCCAACCAACTGAGCCACCCAGGCGCCCAATATGCATTCTTTCATTTAATCCTTATATAACCCAGTGATATAGACACTCTTGCTCCATTACTACAGACAGGGGAAATAGAGTTCAGATGTGTTAAGTATCTGGCTCAAGGTTATATAGCTAGAAAGTAAGAGCAAAAACTTGAATCCAGGGCAGTTAGATTCCAAAATGCATTCTCTTTGTTGGCCATAATTTCCTATCTCATACTGACACTTTGGCTGGGGAGAATCACTCAGCCCTATAACAGGATGACAGATATCATGCTCTTTAACTTGAGTGAACCCTTAATGTCACCCAGAAATCTTACATGATTTAAAAAACTTTTCTCTTACTTTCCACAGTGACTGTTGCCAGCAGGTCTTGTCCTGTCTCCTCCATCTTTTCTGCCTTCATGCTTGAGACATACTTGTCTCTATTTCACAGAGAAAACAGAGACTATCAGGTGGGATTTGCCAATACTTTGTGATTATCCCCATGTGAAAAATCTTATTGGCATCAGCACTCAGTCTCACTTCTTTGCATTTTGTCTGATAGAAAATGTCTTTTTTTTCTGAAAGCTAATTCTTCCATTTAAATTTAGGATTCCAACTCCTTCTAACTTCCAAAGTAATTTCCAAAGAAAGTTAGATTTTCTTCCTCTTCCTCTCTATGGGCTCTCACTGATCAGGCTGGAGGCTGGTTATACTGATGTGGACTGAAACCTTGGCTTTATGTAACAGGTTCTGAAACTCTCCAAAGCTAGTATAAAAAAGGAACGGAGAGAACATAAGTCTCATTGAGAAAGCACATCATTCCTATTGAAACACTTAACAATGTCAATATATCCTTGGCTTATCATCAAAATTCACTTACAGGGCAGTTCATTGTAGGTGATTATTTTACTAAAGGTAGTTTTGCAGAAGAAGATGTAGAGACAGTAACTGCTTTGCAAAGGTTTAAGGTCAAATTTATACTCTTAATTGTTCTATTTTGCCCCCCTCTGATATTTTAATTTTTGACTCAAGATTTATCTCTGCATTATAAAGGCACTTTTCACCTTACTTTGGCACACAAGCCATCCTTTAGAATTTACCTTTAAGTTATTTGGTTAGAACAAAAATGACCAGAAAAAAAATTGCCTGGTTTTGAAGGAAAAATTAAATATCTATGCCTGAGTATTTCCTAGGAAAAACAAGGTCATGAAATTTACTGATATAATTGGCAATTCAGCCTCTTTGGATCCTGGATCCATCTTCTCTAGAGTTGCATCCTTTCAATATCAGTATATTGTCAACAATTATCAATATTGTCAACATATTGTCAATATCAGTATATTGACAATATCAGTATATTGTCAAAAAACTTAGTAAACTTATCTAAATAGAGTGAACCATTTGATTTTTTATTTTCTCACATATTTTGACACTGATTTAATTAGACTTTGCATAAATACTGAAAATCTACATAAAATATTTTTCCAATGCCAAAATGAAATTAATCACATGATATGATGGTTGGGGGGTGAAGATTTCTGTAACTCATTTGGATAAACTAGTCTAGGGATTATCTGAGTATTGAATTAGTAAGGCAAGGAAGAGATTTTATAAAATTCTGATTTAGAAGGTTATAAACATCTTTTATATCACATCCTGTGCATCAGTTAATCATTCAATGCCCTCTTCAAGTCACATTTTTTCCATGACTGTACCTTCACAGATGCCTCTAGCCAGAAATAATCTCTTCCTCCACTGTCCCTATTTTGTAATTAGTACCTCTTCTATAATAGTTTGCTTTCTGACACCTGTTTATTTCCCATTAATAATATGGATGCCTGGCACTATGTAAAGTCAACTTCTGTATTCTGCACAGCACCTAGTACAGTGTCATATTTTTAGTAAATATGAAAACACATAAATGATAGCTGATTAAAATATGTTCATTTTGAGGGGTGCCTGGATGGCCCAGTCAGTTGTGTCTGCCTTCTGCTTGGGTCATGATCTCAGGGTCCAGGAATTGAGCCCTGCCTTGGTTGGGGGGGGTTCCCTGCTCAGCAGAGTCTGTTTCTCCTTTTCCCTCTGCCCCACTACCGGAGCTTGTGCTCTCTCTCTCAAATAAATAACTAAAATATTAAAAAAAAAAAACATTCATTTTGAGCATGTAAGTCTCAGTTTAATGTGTTGGGAAAAAAAAAACCATTCTAGTGTGCTCTTTGAGTCCTATAGGTTGATAAATTAAACCATGGAGGGAAAAACCTCTGATTACAGGGAGTGATTTTGGCAATAGAATGAATACAGGTAAGTAGGTTACCTCTGGGTTGTATTTTGTTTGAAACCCTATGAGAGAGCTTTTATAGACATCTAAGTTTTCAGTTGTTTCAATATAAAAGAAGCTTTTTATTTAATGAGATTAGGTATACAAACTTTGCAAATAATTTACATTATTAAGATAGACTGATAGAGCTCAGCAAGAGATGGAATGAAAGTATTTAGAAATCTAATTATCAACTAGCATTGGAGTGTGTCTGATCTGGAAACATTATTAAAAAAATGTATTAGGTAAAATACTGGGGAGAATCACGCTTTATGGTTTCAAGGACCAGAAAAGGGGTACTTCTTCTGACCTCAATTAACTTCAGATGTAAAATGTTTATAAAACAACTAGTCTAAAGGTTAAAAGGTGTGCTATGGTGACATGAGGGTGTACTTCCTGAATTCTAGCTAATAGATTTCAAATTGGAATATGGATTTACAGTTGTTCCCTGGTGTCTCAGAATATACTAAAGAATATTGTGACAGGGACTACTAGCTTTCTCATTTTTCCCTTTTTCCATATGATAGAGTTGAATAAGGGATGATTGTACGGCTAAATGCTCTATACCCTTTTCTCTATCCAGATGTGACCATATATTTAAATTCTGGACAGCAGGATATCAATAGAAATTATGTTTCACTTCCAGTGTATATCCTTTAAATTAAGATGGTCTTACTTCTCTTTCTTTTCTTCTTTCCTGCCATGCTAGATGTAGTCTTTATGAAAGAGTTGGAATAGCTGTTTGGAAACAAATTTAGCATGGCAGGTAGGTGAAGACAGAGAACTGATGACAATAAAGCACAGAAACATAATATTGAAAGGGAAAAATGAGAGTGAAATTCTACCTTATACACAACACACATACACACTGATGGGAATAGGTACCTAAATTTAGGTTTGACAGATGTGGTATGCAAAAATGGAAGATACCCAGTTAACTTTGAATTTCAGATAACAGCTTTTAGCACAAATATGTCTCTAGTCACATTTGGAATATAATTATACTAAAAAGTTATTTGTTATTTATCTGATATTAAATTAAAAAATGGTGTCCTGCACTTTTATCCAGTCACCATTAAGTATCTATCTATCTATCTATCCATCTATCTATCTATCTATCTAGAGATCAGCATAAGGGACATGGCAGCATAAGTTGTCCCTTGTTTTTGTTTTTGAACCCTCCTTAACAGCAAAAATTTGGCATCCACCCATGAACGAAAGCACCTTTGAGGGAACTGTGGGATCTAGCAGCATATGTCAAAGGGCTGGGAAAAAGTATTCCTCTCTTGTACCTAAAATAATAGGCAGACAGACCCTGGTCCTGCAGTGGCCTATGATCCAGCTGTAGCTTCTTTTGGAATTGTCTGGGGGTCTTTAGGAAACACTGCCTTAGATAATCACCCATGGATGAGATAACCTTTGTGGAAGTCCTGGTTTCTAAAGGGGAATTTCCAGCACACTAGTAAATCAAAAGAATAAATGTCTGAATGCACTGGAGTGGGTAAGAGGAACAGCTTGATTTTACCTGTTCACTCCTCTACCAAGCCAGCACAGTTCAGGGCCAAGAGAGATTTTCTTGTCCTGTGATTTTCCCTGTTAGGGAAAGGGAGAACATGTGAATAAACACTCAGCAAAGGGGCTCATTTCTCTCTCATTTTATCCAGGGAACTGAATCTTAAGCTAAATGACTAGGGAGCATGAAGAGACCAGAGAAGTGGTAGCTAGGATACTTGGAGGGTATGAAAATGACACAGATTCTACTAACCACATTGTAGACTCCATCAAAAAACCCACAATGAACCACTGGGAACACTTCATCCACAGATCCCCCAGTAGCTTATGGGCATCCCAAGCACTCCCTATGTCTCAACCCAACATACCCTCACCCTGTGGCTGGATCCCTGTGTGTGTTCCTGACAGCAGCACTAAGAGCTAGCTTTGGCATGTAGCTAATGACCATTTGCAGAAAGCTGGCCTAAATCTATGAGCCAGGGAGTAACCACAAAGCTATGCTGTAGTACAAACTTTGGGAAAACAAAAGAGACCGTCAGCACTTGGCTTGGTGTGCTTTGCAGGATCCCCAAAGGCATATAAGCTCAAGAATTCTGCCACAAGGAGGAGGAAGAAGTATGGAGCAAGTATACCCATAGAAAGTCTGAGATAGTCTCAGTATCTCTAGCAGGGTAAATGGAAGGTATTTCTCTCCCAAAGGCAGTTAGTAAAAACTGGAGGAGGTGACTGCTCTGTCAAATGAAAAGACTGGTAACCTAAAACCTCAAGGAATATAAAAATCAAGGTGACATGACATCACCAGAGGAAAAGAAAAGAAGTGGTGAAAGTTTATTTAAAGAAATAATGAACGAGAACTTTTCAAAATCTGGGGATATTTGGCTATTGAAGACCATCAAGCTCATAGGAAACTAAACAAAATCAACTTGAAGAGGTCCTCTGCAGGACATATTATGATAAAAGTGTCAGAAGTCAAAGACAAAAAGAGAATCTTAGAAACAGTAAGAGAAAAATGCTAGTAACTCACAAGAAAACCCCCTTAAGGCTATCAGCAGATTTTATAGCAGAAGCCTTATAAACTAGGAAAGAGTGGGAGGATATATACAGAGTGCTGAAAGAAAATAAAAGAAAACAAAAACTACCAACCAAGAAAACTTTACCCAGCAAAGCTGTACTTCAGAAATGAAGGAGAGATAAAGACTTTCCCAAACAACAACTGACATAGTTCATGACCACTACACTTGACTTACAAGAAATTCTGAAGGGAGTTCTTGAAACTGAAGGGAACAGATACTAACTAGTAACAAGAAAACATGAAAATATACAACATCTTAATAAAGGTAAATACATAGTCAAATTCAGAATACTATAATGCTATAGTTATATATATTATATTATATAGTATATTATATATTATATTTTATTACTACTATATATTACTACTAATTAGTAGTATTTAATCACTACTAATTAAAATACTACTAATTAGTAGTGATTACTACTAATAATATGTAACTACATTATTACTATACATTATATCATTATATATAATAATATTATATATAGTATAATACATGTTATATTATATATACCAGGGTATATTTTTTTAAAGGTTTTATTTATTTATTTGACAGAGAGATCACAAGTAGGCAGAGCAGCAGGCAGAGAGAGAGGGTGAAGCAGGCTCCCCACTGAGCAGAGCGCCAGGACCCTGGGATCATGACCTGAGCCAAAGGCAGAGGCTAAACCCACTGAGCCACCCAGGTGCCCCCTAGAGCAGGGTATTAATCATTTAACCTATAAAGGTTAAAGGATAAAGTATTAAAAATAACTATTGGTATGATAATTTGCTAAGGAATACACAATATAAAATTGCTAAATTATGACATCAAAAATATAAAAAAGAAAAAAAAGAAAAATATATATAAAAAAGAGGAGAATAAAGGGTATGTATACAAAATTATCATCAGTTTAAAACAGGCCATTTCACTCATGATAGAAATTGAAGAAGACACAAAAAGATGGAATAGCATCCCATGCTCATGGATTGGAAGAACAAACATTATTAAAATGTCTATACTGCCTAGAGCAATCTATACTTTCAATGCCATCCCGATCAAAATTCCACCGGTATTTTTTAAAGAGCTGGAACAAACAATCTTAAAATTTGTATGGAAACAGAAGAGACCCCAAATTGCTAAGGAAATGCTAAAAAGAAAAACAAAATTGGGGGCATCATGTTGCCTGATTTCAAGTTTTACTACAAAGCTGTGATCACCAAGACAGCATGGTATTGGCACAAAAACAGACTCATAGACCAGTGGAACAGAGTAGAGAGTCCAGATATGGACCCACAACACTATGGTTAAATAATCTTCGACAAAGCAGGAAAAAAATATCCAGTGGAAAAAAGATAGTCTCTTCAATAAATGGTGCTGGGAAAATTGGACAGCTATGTATAGAAGAATGAAACTCGACCATTCTCTTACATCATACACAAAGATAAACTCAAAATGGATAAAAGCCCTCAATGTGCAAAATCCTAGAGGAGAACGTAGGCAGTAACCCCTTAGACATTGGCCACAGCAACTTCTTTCAAGACACATGTCCAAAGACAAAGGAAACAAAAGTGAAATGAACTTTTTCGACTTCATCAAGATCAAAAGCTTCTGCATAACCTTCTGCAAAGCTTATGCAAAGGAAACAGTCAACGAAACAAAGAGGCAACCCACGGAATGGGAGAAGATACTCACGAATGACACTACAGACAAAGGGCTGATAGCTAAGATCTATAAAGAACTCCTCAAACTCAACACTCAAAAAACAAATAATCACGTCAAAAAATGGGCAGAAAACATGAACAGACACTTCTCTAAAGAAGACAAATGGCTAACAGACACATGAAAAAATGTTCATCATCATTAACCATCAGGGAGATTCAAATCAAAACCACACTGAGATACCACCTTATACCAGTTAGAATGGCCAAAATCAACAAGACAGTAAACAACAAGTGTTGAAGAGGATGTGGAGAAAGGGGAACCCTCTTACACTATTGGTGGGAAAGCAAGTTGGGCAGCCACTTTGGCAAACAGTGTGAAGATTACTTAAGAAATTAAAAATAGAGTTACCCTATGACCCTACAATTGCACTCCTTGGTATTTACCCCAAAGATACAGATGTAATGAAAAGAAGGGCCATCTATATCCAAATGTTCATAGCAGCAATGGCCACAATCGCCAAACTGCAGAAGGAGCAAAGATGTCCTTCAACATACAAATGGATAAAGAAGATGGGTCCATATATACAATGGAATATTATGCCTGCATCAGAAAGGATGAACACCCAACTTTTGTATTAACATGGATGGGACTGGAGGAGATTATGCTGAATGAAAAAAGGCAAGCAGAGAGTCCGTTATCATTTGGTTTCACTTACTTGTGGAGCATAAGGAATAACACGGAGGACATTAGGAGAAGATAAGGAAAAGTGAATTGGGAGAAATCGGAGGAGGAGATGAACCATGAGAGACTGTGGACTCTGAGAAACAAAATGAGGGTTTTGGAGTTGAGGGGAGTGGGGGGTTAGGTGATCCTGGTGACGGGTACTAAGGAGGGCATATAGTGCATGGAGCACTGGGTGTGGTGAATAAACAAGGAATCTTGGAGCTCTGAAAAAATAAAATTAAATTAAAAAAAAAAACATACCATTTTATCTACAAAATGTTTTAAATAAACCTTCTTGTAACCACAAAGCAAAACTTACAGTAGATTGACAAGATAAACAGAAAGGAATTAAAACATACTATTTGAGAAAATCAATTCACAAAGAAAGGCAGCAAGAAAGAAAGGAAAAAGGAAATTAATGAAATAAAACAATGAATAAGGATGGCATACATAGGCTTACCTATTACCCTTACCTATTAATAATTATTCTAGATAAAAATGGGTGGATTTCTCCAATGTAAACACACAGATTGTCTGGATGGATGGAAAACAAGACCCAAGAACATGCTGGCTAAAAGACTCAACCTCAGCTTTAAAGACATACAGTCTCAGAGTGAAGGGATAGAAAAAGACATTCCATGCATTTTTCACTTGGTCACCTTTCAGTGCTATAGTATCTTTGAATAAATTATAATTTACTTATCCTCCATTTCCTTATATATTCATGGAAGTATTTCCTGGTATGTGGTTAGCCTTATACTACACCTCATACTTTCAGGAAGTTTACTCTTCTTCACCATATCCTGGTGCTATATAGCTTAATAAAAATCAGATCATTGTTAAAATTTGACTTTATACTTGTGAAAGCTTCACACATAAAACAAGTCTATCTTAGATGACTAGATCTATCCTATCTTTTCTGACCAGAAGGACTTAATAACAAAATGCACACAAGGGATGAAGTAAAAGAAAGTGAAAAATAATACCTCTTAAAATGATTTCACATTTCTACTATTTTTGAGTTCAGCATTTCAATTTTTTCTTTTATATTTTATGTAATTATAATGAGTTTTCATTTATTATCTTATACTCAGATTTTAACTACCATATCTCTAAAATGAGATATTTTAATTAACTTCTTAATTAACATTGATTTATAGTGTATTATATTTCCTCTTTCCAAAGAGGAAAAAAAAAAAGTGAGCATTTAAGGGACTCTATCAGCTTTCCGTACAGCTTCATTGGTTAGTTTGACAGAACTGTGAAGAAATAATGCCACAAATGAAATGAAACAGTAGCTGTGATAGTGAAGATATCTATAAGAAAAAGAAATGGTTTGCGTTGAGAGAGAATATAATGTGAAATTAATTTTATGTATTTGGATTAAGAGAATGAGGATGAAATTTTAGGAGATGATTTGCCTATTATGTGGCAAGCATTGTACTTGGGTTAATATATTTTATATACATTCATTTAATCCTTAAAATAACGTTTTAAAGCAGATAACACTGTCCCCACTGACAGTTTAAAAAAATGGCCCCAGGAATATTAAAGTAACAGATTCAATATGACATTGAGTCTGTTAAAGAAAGAGTTAAGAGGGGTGCCTGGGTGGCTCAGTTGGATAAACATCTGCGTTTGGCTCATGTCATGGCTTGGGGTCCTCGGATGGAGCTGAGTATCATGCATCTATCTATCTATCTATCATTCATCTATCTATCTATCTATCTATCTATCATCTACCATCTGTCTATCTATTGGGCTCCCTGCTCAGCAGGGTGTCTGCTTCTCCCTCTCCCTCTGTGCACTTTCTCTCTCTCAAATAAATAGATAAAATCTTTTCTAAAAGAAGAGTTAAGATTAGAACCAGTTGGGCTAAACTCAATGCTGTATCCACCATACCTTGCTGCCTCACTTAAATTAAAGCATTTAGGGGCGTCTGGGTGGCTCAGTGGGTTAAGCCTCTGCCTTCTGCTCCGATCATGATCTCAGGGTCTTGGGATCCAACCCTGCTAGGTTCTCTGCTCAGTGGGGAGCCTGCTTCCTCCTCTCTCTCCTCCTGCCTCTCTGCCTACTCTGATCTCTCTCTGTCAAATAAATAAACAAAATCTTCAAAAAAAAAAAAAAACCCCAAAGCATTTATTTTTATCTGTTTTTGTTTATTTTTAAAGATTATATTTATTTATTTGAGAAGTACAGAGAGAGAGAGAGAGAGAAAAAGGGAGCACGAGCGGGATCATGATCTGAGCCGAAGTGAGATGCCTAACCCACTAAGCCACCCTGTGCTCTGAGCATATATTTTCATTAAGGATAGCTTACAATGGGTAAATGATAAATTCTGGTAGGATAGTGACAGTCTGGACATGAGTAGGACTCAGATCAAGTTTTTCCTTGTTGTGTTTGCTTTAAGATTTTAATTTTATTTATTTGAGACAGAGAGAGAGAGCATGAGAGAGAGCAAGCATGAATGAAGGTGGGCAGAAGGAGATGGTGAAACAGACTTCCCTCTGAGCAGGAAGCCCAACAGAGGGCTTGATCACAGGATCCAGGGACCATGACCTAACCCAGAGACAGACAGATGCTTAACTGACTAAGCCATCCAGGTGCCCCGATGAGGTTTATTTTTATTTATTTATTTAAGATTTTATTTATTTATTTGACAGAGAGGGAGACAGCGAGAGAGGGAACACAAGCAAGGGGAGTGATAGAGGGATAAACAGGCTTCCCGCTGAGCTGAGAGCCCGATGGGGAGCTCGATCCCTGGACCCTGGGATCATGACCTGACCAAAGGCAGACGCTTAACCATATGAGCCACCCAGGCACCCCAAGTTTATTTTTTAAGAGATTATATGTCAATGTTAATTAGGTCAGATGAGGAATTATGTTTAAATTTTTTATATTACTTTCTGACATATAACAATCATTAATTCTAATTAGTCTCATTATAACTTTAAATCAAAGTTTACATTATAACTCACAGTTTTACAAAGCATTTTGCAAAGATAAATATCTATAATCTTGAATCATATTTTCTTTGACACTGGGATAGCAAATCCAAGTCTGTCAGCTATTCTATTCATTGCTAACATATAACTGACAACTGTTCATACCTGAGGCATGCTAAATTAGCTATATATGAAAAGATAGTGACAATCAATCTAAAACCCTCGGAATAGGTACTAAGTGATGACAAGGAAGTCAAATCCAGCAGCTGGATCTTCCTGTAAGTTTCCCCAGACATCCCCGTTAATAAAGAGGCTCCAGACTCTGATAAAAGGACGGAATGTTAACAGGTCTCTGGAAGAAACTGTTTCCTTGGCAGCCCTGTGAGCAAATGGCAGTCTGAGATGTTTAAAACAGACGATGAAAATCAAGATGATACAAATAGATTTCTTCTCCTTTTAATGTGGTAGCCCTGAATTAGATCCCTATATTAACACTGACTGAATTGTTAACCAAATAAAAAAACTGAAACAACACCCATCCTACAGGTGACACTTTCCTTTGTCTGCAGCTGAGTTTCTGAGAAGCACAAATTTTACGGAATGTCATTTTATTTGATCAAACATCTCTGAATGATGTGTAAGCCATACAAACAAGAAATGAGAACAGTGGTGATTATTTTTAGAGTCGTAGTACTCTTAGACTCTTAGACTGCTTATAGATTTTTATTTTGTTTACACCACTGTTATTTTGATTCTTTATTTCTCATAGCTGAATATGAAAAAATGATATAAATCAATAGTCATATGCACATTATAAAATGAAAAGGAAAATAAAAGATAAAATTAAGTTAGGAAAAATAGGAAATGATTTAAAGTTGATCTGGAGCTTATGCTAGAATACCTTCTTTTATCATAAGCAATCCAAAATATTATCCCTGAGGGCACATGGTTATATCTTTCTGCAAGTCTGCCATAAGTCTGAAATTTCCACAATAAAAAAATAATAAAATAAACAAAAAAGTCTGGCACAGAGATAAAATCCTGTAGAACACTGGTGTGAAGAATGAGAACTGAACCAAAAACTACAAAAGAAATAAAACAAACTTTATTACTAAAAAAAATAAATAAGTAAGAGCACCTGCATGGAGAATGTCATGAAAAATAAAATAAAAAATATAATTTAAAAAATCTGCAACACATGACAAATGTCTTAATGAAAACCAGTTTCATCTTTCAAAGGTTTAAAATTTTGGCAATACTTAAGCTGTGGCTCATGTTGTTAAATGAACACTTGTATATCATTAATAGGAGTGGGAATTGGTGTAACATCTTTGAAAGGAATTTGGCAATACATATTAAAACTACATGTGCATGCGAATTTGGCAATACATGTTCAAATGTGCTCTTTTACCCCCAAATCCCTACTTCTAGAATGTCACCCTATAGATATACTTGCATATATACAAAGATGGTCTTTGCAAGGTGCTCATTCACAAATTCTTTATATTACCATAAAACTCATAAATTTATTGTTCATCAAGCTATGAACAAGCAGTTCTTATTCATTCATTCACTCATTCTTCACTTGCTTAATGAACAAATGTTTATTTTTGATATTATAGGTTCTCTTCTAGGGCTGAGAACCCAATAGTAAAGAAGACAAATACCCTACTTTCATGGAATTTACATTCTAAGGGTATGGAGGGAGATGGAGAGAGACAAACAATAAAAAGTATAAAAAGTAACCCCCCCCAAAATCATCTTTTTTGAGGGATGTGAAAGCTACATATTGAGGGAATAGTTTTGATAGGATGTTCAAGGGAAACCATTCTCAGAAGATAATTCAGCTGAAATCTTAACGATACTTTGAAGGCTGCTCTGCATACTTTGAGGGTAGCATGTTCAAGATAAGAGCCAGTTCAAAGGCAAAGATAATGAAGACTAGTTTGGTACATGTTTCAGTAAGTTTTCTGTACTAGTAAAAGGCAACAGCTGGTCATTTAAACAGAACAGACTTAAAAAAAAAAAAAAAGATTCATTTGTTTATTTTTAGAGCAGGGTGGTAAGGGTAGAGGGAAAGGGAGAGAGAGAATCCCAAGTAGAATGCACTCCCTACTGAGTGCAGAGTCTGATGCAGGGCTCAATCCCATGACTCTTGAGATCATGACCTGAGCCGAAACCAATAGTCAGACTCTTAAAAAACTGAGCCGCCCAGGCACACTACCAGAACAGACTTTCTAAGAACTAAGGCCTCTGTAATTGCTGGAAGAATAGGCTGTGTTTCTAGGAATGGCCCTCAGCATACCAGAGAACCAACCTGCAAGGGAATTTGTCTCTTGAGACTACTATTGGATCTGCTTAGTTCCACACATGCTGCCAAAGCTCTTATGTAGTGAGCCAAGATAAATTACACAGCTGTTGATATTCCACACCCACAAAGCTGGTCACTAGACACTGGAGAGAGAAATCTGGCCATAACCTCCACCACACCTGCCTCTCAACAACCAGGAAACCGGAGGATGGACTCTTGAATATTGCTATGAGAACCCTTGGATCCTCAAATTTGTTTGGCAGAAGGAAAAGGCCAATTGGGCAGAAAGCTGCCCACTGTCTCACTTCTATCTTCCAAATGCTCACACAAGAGCATCTGATTAGCAATCCTGATATTCATCCAGAAATATGGCTGGAGGGAAGCCCAGGGAAAGTAGTTCTTAGCTCTCTCCTGTTTAGAGGAAGGAATGAATTGCAGTTGGACAAGCCAGTTCAGTTTTGGGAGAACATTTTATGAGATGAGGCTGAGAAGGTAAGTAAGGGCCAACTCAGATAAGGCTATTTGGGGCAAGGAGTTTGGATTTTATGCTACGTGCAAGAGGAAGACGCTGGAATTATAAAATGGGGCTGGGGTATCTGTAATCTCATTTATATTTTGAAGTACCTCTTGAGGTTCAAAGTATAGATTGGATTGTAAGAGGGGGAAGAAGAAAGGAAAAAGGTCTATAGCTATAATACAGGAGAGAGGTGACAGTGACTTTAATTATGAATAAAATCAAGAATAGAAAGGTGTAGAATATATTTTGAGGAACAGCTAATGAAACTTACAGATGTACTGAATGTGGGAGGTGAGGTAATGACAAGAATTAAAATTGGACTCCTAGGTTTTGATTGAGTATATGGCACATGATAGTATGATATACTAACATGAAGAAGCAGAGAAACTGTATGGTATGAGATGGAGGTTTACAGGATGGAATTCTGTTCTGTCTGTGAAATTTTTGAGATCCCTATTAAATATTGATCTAAGGTCTTGATACAGTTTTGAGAGTCATGGAATATAAACAATATTTAGAAGCACTGGGTTCCTGGCCATTATTTAGAAAGATGGTATAGATAAAATCGAGAGAAAAGGAGGACCTCTCCCAGGATTGTTTCCATATTAATTAGCAGAGTTGCAGACAGGATGGTAGATTCAGAAGAGTGACAAAAGCCTGGAGAAGAGAAGGAGGTTATAATCAATTGTGATAAATTAGTCATTGTATTTCCATACGGTATGTTCCTATGCTGCCTTAAAATAGCTAGAGCAAATCAATATGTGCTAATATAGAAAGAACTTCACATATTATTAAGTGAGAAAAATGTCTATTTATTAAACTATTTGTGTGAACAAAACATATTTGCATTTATATATATAAAACTTTCATAATAACAAGATCATTTAAATAATAACAATGAAGAACTATTATATCAGCTTACATAGACACATTAGAATGTCCTAATTTACGAAATTATTTCACTTGTTTTTTGGAAATGCTTGGACAAGCCCCGAGTGACCTCTAAATGACTAGACTCTTGTATAAAAAGTAGACAGATGTCCTCGTGTAGTAGACAAAACTATGGAATTCTAGTCCTATATCTGGGGCTTTCTAGCACTATGATCTTAGCCAGGTAACTTAAACTTATAGAACCAGATAACTACATGGATAACAGACTAATTCAGCTGTGCTTTTTAACCAGTTAAAAATATGATGCAGGGGCACCTGGGTGGCTCAGCGGGTTAAGCCTCTGCCTTCGGCTCGGGTCATGATCTCAGGGTCCTGGGATCGAGCCCCGCATCGGGCTCTCTGCTCAGCAGGGAGCCTGCTTCTCCCCCTCTCTCTCTCTGCCTGCCTCTCTGCCTTCTTGTGATCTCTGTCTCTCTGTCAGATAGATAAATAAAAAAAAAAAAAAAAGAAAAATATGATGCAATTGTGAAGTACTGAAGTATGTTTAATATAATTCTTATTTATCAGGAAACAATACAAAGCGAGACAACAATTGTAAGTAATAACAACGATAATGACAGCAATGAATGCAGTGTTGAAGGCTTTCCTAAGACCTCTTCTTTTCAAGGATACCAAAAATTATCTATGGTTCTTTCTGATGTTGCAAACCCACTTCTTCAAAACTACTGTCATTTTTTCCTCTATCAACATAAGCTCACTGAACTAATACCAAAAATAACAAACGAACATTCAAACAAAAAAGTAAACTGGAACTGCTGATGTGGGGCACAGAGGCAGAAGAATAATTATTAAATTTCCTTACCTACTGACAAGCCCTTAAAGTCAGAGAGACCTCTACCTTAAGGCTTTGCTAAGGGCAAAGGACAATCCTAGCCTGACCAACCCTCTACCCCCAACCAGGATCCTGTAAGTCTACTTTAACAATTCCTTTGGAAACTTTATCTGTAAACCTCCAAGATAGTGTTGACAATCATTTCCAAGCATATGGCCCACTGATATACATCTAAAGGGTCTCACAAGAAGGTTTTATTACTGGTAATGAATAACCTTTTCCCCAGACAATAGCTGGCCCCTCAAGGTCCTAGAAACCTTGCTTCCAAAATTCCTTAGAGACTTACATCATCCCTAATCCCCTCCCCAATTTACAAGTATATAATAGACCACTCCTCATATCCTGGGGCAACATCTCTTCCTGCCCATGGGTCCTGTCCCTGTGCTTTATAAACCACCATTTTGCACCAAAGATGTCTCAAGAATTCTTTCTTGGTCATCAGCTCTGGACCTCACCCCACTGAACCTCACATATGTTCTAGAACTTCATCACTGCTACCAATTAAATGTCTACAAATTCACCGGAGTTTTTAGTTTTTCCTGACAATTTTTTAAACTATTCTTGGTTATTGTTTTCCTTCCAGCTTTCCTGAATATATATTTAAAGATTTTATTTATTTATTTGACAGAGAGAGAGAGAGAGAGCACAAGCAGGGGGAGTGGCAGGCAGAGGGAAAGGGAGAAGCAGACTCCTCATGGAGCAAGGAGTCCGATGCAGAGGCTCAATCCCAGAACCCTGGGATCATGACCTGAGCTGAAGGCAGATGCCTAACTGACTGAGCCACCCAGGTGTCCCCTGAGTAATTTCTGGACATCTTAACGACATATCTCCAATCTGTCTTCATTCACTCTAATACATAAATTTCTTACAGCTTTGTGGAAAATTGAGAACACCGATAGTGATCAAATATATTGCCCCATCATTATAGGCAACAGATTTACAGTTGAGATGGAGTTCTATGTATTAGACTATATCCTAACAGTTAAACATATAAAATAAGCCTGTAGGGATTTGTTTTGGTGACTTCTGACCTCTCATAAATACCTAAAAGCACACAGGTTTTTGTTTTGTTTTGTTTTGTTTTGTTTTGTTTTCAGAAAAAATGGTATATTACAGGTAACATTTAGCTTTTAAACTGCAGTTTCAGAGTATCCTGCATTCCAACTCTTGGCTGCTCTCTGCTTCTCCATTTAGCCCTTGACTCCAATCCATCTGGATGTTTCTGTCCATGACCTTACTCTCACTATACAGTCAATACTTCTTGAGCCTACTTGAGAGCTTCCTGTCTTTCCAGCCAAGGGTTGCAAGCTATGTAGAAAGATTCCCCTCTCACTGTCTAAAAGCTGGCATAAATGGATAGCTGCCCAACTCCCTTTCAGAAATCAACTAAAATGGAAGCAAACATTTTGTCAGAGAGAATGATCAGGCAAAGAACTATCTATCTATAGATATATATAAAATTGTCTGTCTGGCAGAGCAATGCAATGTTGTCAGAACCATGTGAAAGAAATTCAGATCTGGCATTTCAAAACAGGGGTCAATATGCAGGAAATACCATATCATGGAAGACTTGGGGCATCAAAGGGGGCAGGATGATTTAGAACTTTATACTATATCTTATGGAAATGACATAACCACACATATCTTGTTCTATTTTTAGTTTCTATGTTGATTCATTCATATGCCTGATTATTCTTGCTTAAAACTTAGAGAAAATAAAGTTTTGTTTTATTTTGTTTTCTCATAAATCTCCTTCTAAATCTTTTTGAAAAAATTCACTAGCCCTACCAAGTCTTTCTATGAAATTTCCCCTGGCCTTTTTAAAAATATGTGACATAAATGACAGTTTTATTCTTCCTAGATATATAGTATCCCTATAGTTCCCACAGTACCATGTAGATGAAGAAAAGAGAAAAAAATTAGTAGATGAATAACTCTGAGAAAACAAATCAGTGAGGTGTTTGTCAAAAACTCATTTCTTAAAGAAATTCCAGATCTGATAAATTTCACAGAAAATTATATCAAATCTTCAAATAAGCAGCCAATTCCTTTAGTACTGGAAGTATTCTATGGCACATAAAGAAAGGATTCTGAACATTTTTACAAGACTTTTTCTACTAAATAAGGAAATAAAAATAAATGAAATGTGTATCTTAATTAAAATAACAGCAGAACATATTCTTAAAATCAAAACCATAATGCCTTACTTTCAAATTATTATCATTTTTGATGGCTCGATTTTAGGAAGTCTTTTATTAGAACATATATCAAGAAATAAAAAGAAAAGGGTCATTTTAACAGATGATCTGTTGCTTGATTACATTTAAGTTCTTTTCTAGTGAAAACATGTGGTAAAGTAGGAGTTCTGATAGGAAAATTCAACACAAAATAAATACTCGTTTTCCAAAACTTTAATTATAAATTCCAAGCAGTATAACTCAGAATCCCAACGGGAAATATTTGAACTCTGAGGGAAAGTGTTGTGGTAGTTCTCAGATTATACAAAGTATAAGATGACAAACATATGGACAAGATAAGATCCAAATCATTTCCTTTCTATAGCATTATATATGCCTCATAACACAATGCAATAGGAAGTATGCAGCATCCTCATTAAATTACCCTTGCCTGCAAAACTGAACATAAATCTAACTTTAGATGTAACTCCTAGAGGAACAAGTTAAATTATACCACTGTTTTAAATTGTTTGACTTGTCTATTAATGTGTGTCATCTTTATAATTAAAGAAAGAAAATAATTTCCAGGAGACCCCCTGCCTCAAGGCAACTGGGCAATTGGAGTGTGACCTGCTTTTCTAGATCAGAAACTCCCAGAGAATTAACACCCTGGGAAAATGCTCACTCATTTAGGGAAGGGAGTTGGTGGACTGCCAAAGCAGATATCTGGCCTCCCGGGGGCACAATTCTGGGACATGTTCTTTCAGACCCACAGAACTAAAACACCACCTTTTATCCAAACTTCTATACAGAGGTGTCACAAAATTTCCATTTCATTTCATACTCACTCAATCTATTGAAGATTGGTTTCTCCAACCCCCAGAATAGAATTTGAAGGAATTCCATTACACTATGTGTCCTTCAATGTTCCTGATGAGTCCACTGTTTCCTGGCTCGGGCAATACTTTCCTTACTACTGAATAGCTAGGAATGTTTTTCTGTAACTGTTTCTTTCCTCCTGCATCATCAATGTTTCCTCTAGGTTTTATGTAACTGTCATGTATTTTCCCATTTTATATAGTTACACACACACACAATCGCATACACACATGCATACCTCAAATGCACACACTCTGATCCTACATGCTCCTCCTGCTTTGTCACTGATCCCTCTGCTTCTATTACCTTCTTCTTTGAACACATTTATTACCCACATAGGTATTGACAGATATCTGTGTGAACTACACATCTGAACTCGTCACACTCCTACCAAAATTAATCTAATTCCATCCTTATGCCTAGAGATAAAGTCCATTTATTCATGCGCCTGTTGATGAACTGAATGTTGCTTTCCTGTCCTGTTCCCTTCTGTTCATTCTTTCATTGCATATTACTGTCTAGAATTACTGAAATACTACACACTTTTTATTTTCTTCCACTGTCTTTTTGGTTCAGTCCAACCTGTTCAGAATTACTTATCTTTTTCCTTCCTTTTTTACATTTATCTTTTCCTTACTCTAACTGGCTAACTTCTATTCACCCTTTGAAATATAGCCAGATGAAAGGCCTTGTCTGTTTTTTCAATGGTAGATGCATTACGTTTCATAGGAACAATCTTTCAGGGTTTATCCTTCCCACCAGATTTTAAGTTCCTTATAGAGTAGGACTCTATTTTATTCTTTTCCTTGTGTAGCACATGGCACATAGAGGCTTTCAAGTAATCTAAATAAACTAAATTAATGCCTTAATAAATACATTATAAATAAATTGATAACTGGAAGATTTCTTACATCTCTAAATCATTTCCAATTTGTAAAAAGTCATTAATAACTTCCTTAGAGGATTGTTTAGTATATTACATATCTTAAGGATTAATGCAGTATCTGGCTCATCCAAGCAGAAAATAATATTAGTCCCTGTGGCAGACTGTATTTTCAAAAGATAGCCACACCAATAAATACTCCATCCTACATGTCCTCTTTAAATATGAGGTTGACACTTCTCCATTCAAAGGTGGAATTTATGAACCTAAGGAATCTTTATTGTATGCTAAGTTCTAGAGTAATTACATAGACATAGTAAATGAAAGCGTTCTAGTGTTACTTCAAATGTCCTATATGAGCAATTATCAGAATTGGTCTCATATGAAGGTATTTACAAACAATACAGCTATGTCTCCACATAACCATGATTGTGGTTGACTACATCATCAGAAAGGTAAAACACTAGGGCAAAAAAGAAAGAAAAAAGGGGAGAATGAAACAACGTATTTCATAATTATTTTCTCTATACATGTCAATTTTAGTCTAAAATAGTACAAACAGAATTCCTGATTACCGCTATGACATCAAGTTGGAGCATATGGCCCTAATGTTCAAGATAAGTAACCTGATTTCAAACTCAGACTGATAATTTCATGCTTAGACAGAGTCAGGTACAAGTAGGAAAAAATAAAGGAAAATGTGTGGCAGTGAAGATTACTTAAATGTGGAATATGTGAGAGTAGGCATGAAATTTCCTTTGCAAAGTCATTTAAAGGAGACAATAAAAGGAGAAAAATGAAACTGTTGACTGCTTTGGAGAAAAGGTACTAAGCACTAATTTTTGTCACAATAAATTTTACCAAGTTTCATATATAGGTGGACACATACAGATAAGAGAATCCTCCTACTAAATTTAAGTCATCTGGGGTGCCTGGGTGGCTCAGTGGGTTAAAGCCTCTGCCTTCAGCTCAGGTCATGATCCCGGGGTCCTGGGATTGAGGCCTGCATCGGGCTCTCTACTCAGTAGAGAGCTTCCTCCTCTCCCTCTGCCTGCCTCTCTGCCTACTTGTGATCTCTACCTGACAAATAAATAAAATCTTAAAAAGAAAATTAAGTCATCTGTTTTTCGTGTTGTATAATCAAGAATAATGTGTAGAAAAAAACTATATTCCCTTATCCCTAGTCTTCCCATTTTGATTAAATATTGCTTACAATTCCTTTGAATTCTCTTCATATCTAATCAGGAGAGAGTTCTCCTTATTTCAATCAAACACAGAAATTGTGAAGAAACAGAAGAACGTTCCATTTCCTTAGCATTATGAAATTGATATGATGTTACTACCTTCAAATCTCAGGTAACATTCTAAGTCAATCCAGGTCCTCATTTCATTCAACACCTCCGAGCACTTACCATATCTTAAAATGCTATGCACTACAAGTATTAAGATCCCATAGAAACATCATGTTTTAATGGGAAACCAGTCAGGTAACCAGCTAAGAAACATACAACAAGTAGTATAATAATGATATATTCTTAATCCTTTACAGTAAATATACAATCCTCTACATGCCCTTCCGGCATCTGAAACCATCACAATAGCCTTTCTTTTCATGTCAGAGCTCTTACACGAAGGTTATTTTATATATATGGTCCTTTTGAACATCTGTAAGGACGTTTGTAAGGACAATATGTGTCCCTGTACCTTGTCTTGTACCTTTAAATTAATTATTCTCTTCTGTGAGCAAGGAAGCTGTGATTGGAACTCCGCAAACTACACTTCCCAGAAACCTTTACCATCCAACTTCCTGTTAGCTTTTGCCAACAGGGAATTTTAAAAAGGATTCAAAGGCATGAAGGAAGAAGAATCTTTACTTTCTTGTCAACATGGCACCAGCAAGAGGAATTAGCCCCACTAGCAGAAACTAGACTTCACTCAGCAATGGCACTTGACTATAGTCTCCTGCCATTTTTAGAATTTCTGTAACAAGTCTCTTCAATAATCCTTGGGTTGTGCCCAGGACCACCACCTAGTTACCAGTAGCAGCCATACAGCTGCTATGTATACTGCCCCATCCATGGAAATCCAAGGTATATTTCATAATGAAATATGATGGATTCCTTATTTAAATTTCTTTTGTTGAAAAGCTTAATATATTTTTTATTTTCCTTACTGAACTTTCACTGAACCTACCACAAATGTATAGAAACAAACGTCTGATCACAAGAAATTCACAAGTCTTTGAATGTTCCCAAGAATTTATTCTCATTCTTTTCTTCCTGACTTTTCAAAATGTTCCCACAGAAATTCAGTTTTTCAGCAGGTAATGAGTAATTTGTGTATGTGAATGCAATAATAATTATATACAGCTTTCAAAATGGTTATACCAAGTACTCTGTTACACACCCACTCTAATTTTGAGGTTTTGAGGTCTTTTATCTGCTCTATTCTATTTATAGGAAACTAGTCAGAAAAAATATTATATAACAATTGTTCAGAAATAACTGCTGTTTGCTTTTTCAATTATTTTTAGTAAACCACAGGAATAACTTATTTATATGCATTAATATAATTTTAAATTGAATTTCTACCATAGAAAATGTATTTAACATTTAGATATATGCTGAGGAAGCATAATTGAAGTACACAGAGGCATTATATGAAAATTGATATAAATTTTGCATATTACATGTAAAATTTGTTGCCTTGGGATCTCTAGATAAAGGGAAAATACTGGGGCGGGGGTTATCTCATATTTTACCATCTCACTAACTAGAACTTATTTATTTATCTAGAGGAATTTGAGTCTTATAATAAATTTTAAATTGTAAATAAATACCATTTTATATTCCTTAGGCACTCAGTTCAATTATATATGCTATTAAGTATTTTATATGTAGAGATTCTTCCAGGCCAGCTTTGATGACTAGATAAGACCCATTTAGATTTAACAGCACCCATTTTTCTTTTAAATGACTGGTGCTATAATCTCCAAAGGAAATTTTCTTAAGAAAATTAAAACACCTCTAAAAAAAAAAAAAAAAAAGAAAATTAAAACACCTCTTATTTATCCATTTGTAACATAAAATTGCATATCAGATTTGTTCTCTGAGATGGTAAGAATGCATTTATTCACTCATTTCCATTAATATCACCTCTTAAAAAATACAGTTAGGTAATTCTCTAAATTTAATGCATAAAAATCATGTTGAGTTGTTAATTATATAAATTATTAGATCATAACCCAGGTTACTGAATAAAAATCTATGAGAGACAGGCATAAGCATCAACATTTTTAACAGGCATCTTAGTTACATTTAATACTAGCAGTCTGTAAGGCATATTTATATAAACATTAGGGCAGTTTTGAATTCTTTAAATCTCAATTACTACATGAATAAAGTTGACTGACTGAAACTAGCTGGAATACTGGTATAGAAACACATTTCCAATAAATTAGATACAATTCAGTATTTAGAGCATTACAAAAAATAAAAAAAAATTATAATTGATCTGCAAATAAGATGTTTATTCCCAATGAAATTTTGATAATTAAAAAAGCTAAACCTTGGGGCGCCTGGGTGGCTCAGTGGGTTAGGCCGCTGCCTTCGGCTCGGGTCATGATCTCAGGGTCCTGGGATTGAGTCCTGCATCGGGCTCTCTGCTCAGCGGGGAGCCTGCTTCCCTCTCTCTCTCTCTCTGCCTGCCTCTCTGTCTACTTGTGATCTCTGTCAAATAAATAAATAAAATCTTTAAAAAAAAAAGCTAAACCTTAATTGCTTGAAAAATTAACTTCAGTGGAATCCAGTATTCTTTGATAATACTAAAGTGAAATATTATCAAGTGAACACTGGTTACTACTATTTTTTAAAAGATTTTATTTATTTATTTGAGAGAGAGCGAGAGACAGAGCACAATGGGGGGAGGAGGTGGTGGTGTGGGGAGAGGGAGAAGCAGGAGTCTCCCTGAGCAGGGAGCCAAAGCGGGGCTTGATCCCAGGACCCCAGCATCATGACCTGAGCTGAAGGTAGACACTTAACCAACTGAGCCATCCAGACACCCCTTCGCTACTACTATTTAACAGCATTTTCAATGAATTCTCAAATTATTAATCAGGAAAATGTAATAGTGCTTCAACACTGTTCTCATTTTTACCCCAGTAAATCTAAGAAAATGAATAAGCTTTCATAAAATGTATTCTGGCTAATATTTGCAAAGAGCCCTGTAACACAATTTCCTATTATCTGAAGAAATATCACAAAATCATTTTTTTACTTCTAAGGCAAACAAATGCCATTCTAAGAAATTATTTCTGGGTAGTCTCCAGATATTTCCAGGCCAAGATTCTTGTATATATGCAAAATTTAGGATTTGAGAGTCTCTTCTGATCTCTATACAAGAAACAATGGAAGACAAATGATGGAGAACTAAACTGAATGCCCAAGGGAAAAATCTACATTTCAAAATCTGAATATATTTCTATTCCAAATGAATGTGTTGCCAACAACCTTTAAGGATAATTCACATCAGCTGCAAAGGAAATGTGATTACAGCTTGTATAATGGTGGCTTTAATCACATATCCATTGGTCTGGAAAAAAGTGCATTTTTCTAAGGTAGGTGCTATTTTCAGACACTTCATATGAATTTTGGAGAATTATATGCATATGAGTAATTTTCCTGTTATGCCTTCTAAAAGAAAAAAAAATGGTACATTGCCAAGGAATCTCAACACTATGGCAACATTAGCAGTTTTCTCCATTTGCCCTTTCCTAAAATAGAATCATTCTTTTTAAAATTTTGTATTACTTTCAAGTTCTCTTTTGGTTATTTTGGGAAAATGTTGAGCAAATTCACTTAACACCAGAGAATCTGTATTTCAGATTATCAGTTTTTATTTTTCTAATTTTAAGAATGTTCACTTTTTGACACTCTGTAATTAATTAGCATCCTTTCTTTATGCCATTCTTTCTGCTTTCCTTCTTCATTTCCTCCTCGTTCTTTCCTCTTTCTTATCATCCTTTCTTCCCATCTTACTTAAATATTTCTCCTTTTCATTCACAAAGAATATTGGAGATTTTACATGAATCCTTCCAATACATATAAAAATCGGGCATTGGTTCTATAAAAGTTGGAACAGAAAATTAAATTATCTTTTAGAAAAATAAATTCACATCATAATATCCACAACTGCTATTATATTTAGAAAAAAAACTTTCTAACACTCTTAGTGGTTACTATGTAGTTTATATACATACACGTATATAAAATATATTTATTTTATTTTTATATATTTTATTTATATAATTTATATAATTTGTGTATATATATATGTAATTTATATGATTATCTTGGAGAAATATACTTTTTCTTAACTTAATTAAAGCTTTCTACTGAACAGATCTCTACTGAGTACCTACGACAGCCATGCCCTATGTTAGGTGATTGCTTCAAATGAGAAACAAGATAAATATACATATATATGCATGTTCTTATGCGATAAGAGGGAGGTGCTAGTTAATGTCATGGTGATAATCATTTCCCAATAGAAAATGTATCCAGTCAATACACTTTGCATCTTAAACTTAGACAATATTTTGTCATTTATATCTTAATAAAGCTACAGAAAATGTTTTCATGTAAACAACTGTTTTCACTTTTCATGAGTAAGTACCTAAGTATGGGATGTGTGAGCAGTATGGTAAATATCTATTACATCTCATTAGATACTGTCATACTGTTTTCCAAAGTAGCTGTCCACTTTTTCATTCATATAACTGGAATCATGAAATACGTAGTCTTTTTTGTTTGACTTCAAGTGATGTATCTAGATTTGGAGTTGTTCCTTATCCTTAACAATCCATAGTTTGTCTTTTTTATATGTTAGCTATTCTTACATGTGTACAGTGGTATTAAATGGTGGTTTCAATTTGCATTTATCTGAAACTAGTGAATATTTTTTGAGAAGTATCTGATCAAAATTTTGCCTATGTAAATTTTTTTTTTCAGCAGGGAAAAAGTCTTACTATTGAGTTTTTAAAGGAATCAAGGGCTGTTTGGAAAAGTGACCTATTCCACGGCTTGGAAAAGAAAAAATATAAGATGAGCCTGATGCAAAGAAAAGAGTGCTTTAAAAACTAAAAAATGGAGTATGCTACAGGGACACAAAAATCAAACTGGAAGAACTCCTACTGGTTAAAGCTGGAAAATCTGAACAACAAAATAAATACTATATGAGCCAATTATAACCGAATGCAGTAAATAAATACACACAAGTTCATAATTATATAAATAAATGAATAAATACATAAACTGAAGATAAGTGACAATAGTACTTTATAGAAAATTTCCAAATACTGCACATAGCTCCTTCCTTTCAATAATTCAGAAATTAAAGGTTTATCCAGATGACATTTTTATTAGTTCATTCAACAACCACATTTTGTATAAATAACTCATATCATGTGTCAAAAAAACAAAGATTAAAAAAAAGTGGCTTCTGACCTCATCAGAATGCTTGCTTTTTCTTACAGGCTTTATTTCATTTGTGTTATCTTCATGTCTTTTATTATATACATAAAGTAATTGAAGGCTGGAAATAAATTTCAGTCCTTTTTAATTTGTAGCATTTAGTGCAAAGTTGTGCATGCTTGCTCAGCAAGTATTTGATAATTTTTCACATAAAAATGAGGAATGAACAAAAAACAGAACAATTTATTTCATACATCTGGTCTTATTTGCCACAATATGATTTAAGAAGAAACATGAAGGCTGACTCTGGCAGATACCCGACATATTTGGTGTTGAATAGAATTTCTCCTAAGCTATGCAAAACTCTTCTATTTAGCATTTCTATTAAGATTTGTTTTGGAATATGGGAATCTATTAAATATTAGCACTCTGTACTTATCATAACATTATAAATATGGATTTATTGCCCTTTAAAAGCCCTTCATAAATGTGCATTCTCATTTGCATTTGATCAATTCATCTTTCCTTTATTAGATTTTGAAAAATGATAGTAACGGATTCAAGACTAGGTATATAATATTCTATCATTTTTAGTTACCATATTCTGGATTTGACTGAATTCTGAAGTTAAACTGTAATTGATAATTATTTTTCACAACTATAACACATTTGAGAGAGTATTGCACTATATCCATCTTTGATCCCATTGGGTTTGTGATATTTCATAACATTTTAAGAATTGATTTTTTAAAATACTTTTCTCTGTGCTTAAAATTATTATTAGTATATTATTTATATAATCTTAATTAAATTATCTCTGAAATTCCTTTTAAAGAAATGAGATTCCATAACTATTTTATTAGTAGACTTTTCTACTTAAATGTACTATATTTTGCCTATTTAAACAATATTATTGTATCATACTTGTCTTTCTTACTGTAATGAAGTCACTTATTCAATATAATAATATTTGTTTCTCCCACCTTTATGATGACATAACAACTTAGTCTAAACTATAAACCAAGGAAAGACCTTACACATCTATTTCTCTTCAGCTATTGAAAGTACTTCTGGCAATTAAATACATGGCAGAGCATTTTATTTGTGTATTTATAGTGGGTATATGTGTGTGTACATGTATTTTTTTTCATATGCTCAAAGAACATTTCTCATTCTGCCTCAGATATTTTAGACTCTTTTGAGTACTGCATAGTAGTTGCAGGCAGAAAGCAAAAGTATTTCTGTTTACCTTCTGTTATCCATTTTAAAAATTGTTTCATTCACTAAAATAAAAAAAAATCTTATCTCTTTTCTTAAGAAAATTAAATGTCACAACCTTTAAAATGACATTTATTCCAAGACTGATTGAAAAGTCTTACATTCATTTGATTTTGTTTCCTTCTATTGAAGAATAACCTGGTAATAATTTTCCACTTACATTCTATCAAAAAAACAAAAAACAAACCTGAGCTGTAATATTGCTTCTAGCATTTATGTTCTTATACACTTGTACCTATAATATTTGGCTGTATCTACTTCCTTTAGCATTTTCATCTAATATAGTCAGCAACACCTTTGATAGAAAGGGAAAAGATTTCAAATATTCTGCCAATTTCATTTTTATAGGAGTTTGACTTGAGTGTTTTAGCTTAGCTGTGTAAAAGCCTCACTTCACTTGTCTAATTTATATTCCTTGTCAATGACTGAAAAGCTTTTTCTGATAAGTATATGTTATTTGTTAGAATAAAAAAAATCAATAAATTATTTCCCAAATTACTCACTGTTATTAATACAAACTTTTTTTAAAATTTTTGGCATTTCTCATTCAGTCTCTATTTTTTTATTGTCAAACTATGAGCTTATCCTTTCACTGTTAGCATGTAATTGCATCATTTTCATTATTTCTGCCACAATTCTGAAGCTTCCCTTAAACTATGAACATTTAAAAAGAATATGGCCATCTGAACAATAGCACATTTAGAAAATATTTTTTTGTTTGTTTGGGCATATTATGAGTTAAACTTTTAGGAACATCTATGTATGTACTTAAGAGTGAATGTAACTTTTTATTTCTCTGAGAATAATGTCTTTTAGTGCAACTGTTGAGTTGTAGGTTAGTCCCATGTTCAGTTCTCTAAGAAACTGAAAAACTGTTTTTCAGAGTAGTTACACTATTTGATATTCCCATCAGCAATTTATGAGTGATCCAATTTCTTTACATCTTTGCCATAAATTGATGTTGTCACTACTGATTTTATTTTACCTTTTCTGATATGTGTGCAATAATCTCCTTGTGTTTTAGTTTAAATTTTCTTAATGGCTAATGATACTTAATATTTTTTCATGTGCTATTTTCCCCTATATTTGTTTGTATATCTATTTCTGTAAAATGTCTGTTCACATCTTTTGCCTATTTTCTTACTGAATTACTTGTTGTTGTTTTTTTATTGTTGAGTTTGAAAATTCTTTCTGTATTCTAGATAAAGTCTTTTGCTGGATATGTGGTTTGCAACTACATTGTCCCATCCTCTGATATGTCTTTTTATCCTCTTCATAGGGTTTTTGGAGAGCAAAAATTCTAAATTTTGATAAAGTCTAATTTATGAATGTTTCCTTATATAAATTATGCTTTGGGTATAAAGTCAAACTTTCTTCCTAGTAGTATAATTCTGAAGATTTTCTCTGATTTGTTTTCTATAATTTTCATAGTTTTACATTTTACACTCATCCATTGGAGTTCATTTTTGTATAAGACATAACACTTCACTTTTTGTGTATGAATGGCCAATTGCTCCAGCACCATTTGTTATAAATGCTCTTGATACTTGAATGAACCTTGAAAACATGATGCTAAATGAAAGAAGCCAGACACAAAAGGCTACATATTATATGATTCCATTTATATGAAATGTCTACAACAGGCAACTTCATAAAAACAGAAAGTAGATCACCTGTTGTCAGAGGATGGACATAAAGGAGAATTGGGACTGACTCCTAATCGGTACCAAGTTTCTTTTTGAAGTCATGGCACATTATAGACTTAGTGGTGATGGTTGTACAAATGGTAAATACGCAAAACCCAGTAAAGTGATGCCTTAAAAGGGTGAAAAAAAATGCTCTTTCTTCCATTGAATCAATTTTCTACCTTTGTCAAAACTAAAAAAATTGGTTGGGCATATTTTTGAGGGTCAATTCCCATAATCTCTATACTGTTCCATTGACCTATGTATTTATCCCTTCATCAGTATCACAACCTTTACTGCTAAGATATAGAGTAAGTTTTGGAATAGATTAGACTTGATTCTCACTTCATTCTTCTTTTTCAAATTCATTGAGCTATTCTTTTGAGCTACTTCTTTGCCTTTCCATATAAATTTTAGTTTGTTTGTTTATTTAATTTTAGAGAGAGAAAAAGTACATGACAGGGAAGGGGGCAGAGGGAGATAGAGAATCATAAGTAGGTCTCACGTCCAGTTCAGTGCCCCACACAGGGTTCAACCTTAGGACCCTGAGACCATGACCTGAGCTGAAATCAAGAGTTGGATGCTTAACCCACTGAGTACATCCAGGTGCCCCACCATATATATTTTAGAATGTATTGGTTGAGCTAGTTCCTTGCCTTTCCATGTACATTTTAGAATAAACTGTATATACAAAAACATCCCTCTCTCTCTTACATTGAACTTGAATATTCATTTGAGGACAACTGACACTTTTATTATGTTTTTTTTTTTTTTCCAATCTACAAACATAATATGACCTCTCTTTTTGACTTTTTTTTTGCTCACCACTTTAGGGATCTTTAGGAAATGGTCATGCAATTCCTATCATATTATGCTGGCCTTTTTCATTTGTTTCCTCATGCAATCTTCAAAAAATACTTCTAAATTATTTATTACTTCCTCTAATTTGCCAGTGAAAAAATTAAGACCAAAAGATGTCAACTAACTTCTCCATATTACACAGCTGGTAAGTAGCAGAACAAAAATTTCAAACAGTATTGTATTCCAAAGTCCATGCTTTTTCTTCAATGTATCAAAGCTTCCCTTGGATGAAACTGGCACTTCTCATAATACATCCAGGACATATTGCATTTATTCTCAGTTCCTTTTTGCTCCTATAATTCTTTTCCCTTATATAAAATCATTCCATTTCTCCACCAAAAATGAACACCCATACTTTATGATTGTTTAGGGAGTTTCACCAATCACAGTAATCTTTCCATTTACCTGGGCCCATCCATAGCTCTACTCCTCGGTAATCCAATTTTGTCTCTAATAACTACTATATAATTTAGAAGTTATTGAATACCAAATGATCTCACTTGTATATTTTTATGTGAACAAAATACTGAGAATATTGAAGATAAGGACAAGTTTTTAATTTTCCTTTTTGTATTTAACCTGCTCCAACTGGCACCAGCAACTGATTGTTAAAATGATAATGTCTCAGCACAAAGAGTGATTTTAGCAATAATCCCCATTTTATTGCTGTTTTTGGCCATCATACTGTCATATTCCTGTAATTAACTCTACAGGTGTATTCATGAATTTATTTCCTGCTTTTTGTGCCAAAAAAACCCACAAAAAGCCCACAACAAAAAGCCCATGATAAAAGACTAACCAAAATCTGAGAAACTTGTAAAGATGTTTTTAATTAAAGAGCTCCAAAATAAATATTTCCTATGTAACAAAACAATGAATCCATTAGACATTTGAGATATATGCATCCCATCAATTTTGTCATCATTTTCAATAATAGTTGTATATGTGGTGACAGAGAACATTATTGGTTATTGTCTATGTGAATTATGTGGATTCCATACACTCTTACATGATGAATGCATAAGAGAGTTTTCTCTGATTTCCCTATGAAGTAGATCACTCTCCTGGCCAAGTACACATTTTTATGTTTAAAATACCATAATTTATAGGTTTAATAGCATGCAATACCAGTTTTGGAAGCATATTATATATGTGTTTATATGTACATTACATAAAATGTTTTAACATTTTTATAAGAATATTAATGTTTCTCCAAATTTGTACTTCAGTTACAGGAGGAGCAAAAGTATTTCTTAGTATATTCCCACAATACCTAAATCATGCTCCTTATTATTCACTTAATGTGCTGAATATTTGATGCCTCACACACATTTTTAATTTTGAACACATTAAGGAAAGACCAATGCCCATATTGAAATACAATTTTGGTGCCATGGAATATTAATCTGTTGATGTGTATGTCCTTGTTGGAGAGAACTGCAAAGAGAAGCAGGTCACTAATTAACTATTCTCAAATGATGTATCACCTCCATGTGGCTTTCTATGAAAATTTGCAATAAAGGAGAAAGTTAATGACAATTTGACCAGGCAGGAATACTGCCATAGATCAAGAATGCCATTTAGCATTCAAAAACCACAAGCACATCAAAGGATTCTTTGAAAAACAAAGACTTTGGGTTTAGGGGCCTCAGAAAATCAATTTAACCATGTGTTTTACTGACCCCCAAGGAATAGGATCAAAAAATAGTAGAGATGCAGGAAATTATTATTTACTTTATGAGTGCTACCTCCTCAGCTCTCCAGGGAAGAGCAAATGTCAAATGAACATCACAGCAGTTCTTTAATCTAGAAGTGAGTGCAGGAATAGTGAATAGGAAAGCTGAGGAAACTAGTAAAATCAAGATTAACTTTATCCTAAATAGGAATTTAGACTTTACCTTTTTGGGGAAGTTACATATGACATAGGCTCGTAGGCCCTTTTGAAATGATGAAAATATCATACAGAAATATAGAGACTGATTTGTAATGGGGTATATACATAATAGTATCCAAATTACAGAACTATGAACAAGAAACAAATTTGTTTAAAATAATAATGTCCACTTTTTGTTACTCTTCAGTGTATTAATGCATAAAAAAAGAATACAGAAGGAGCTAAAAATATAAAAGAGTGAAATGCAGAATGGGAAATAAAAGTGGAAGAGAAACTCAAAGGAAGGGAGGTTGAGATTCCTACATATAAAGGAAAGGGAAATGAATGAGAATGGAAAGGACTCCCAAAGATAAATCAAGGGAGGAGTCAAGATGGCGGAGAAGTAGCAGGCTGAGACTACTTCAGGTAGCGGGAGATCAGCTAGATAGCTTATCTAAAGATTGCAAACACCTACAAATCCAACGGGAGATCAAAGAGAAGAAGAACAGCAACTCTAGAAACAGAAAATCAACCACTTTCTGAAAGGTAGGACTGGAAGAGAAGTGAATCCAAAGCGACGGGAAGATAGACCGCGGGGGGAGGGGCCGGCTCCCGGCAAGCAGCAGAGCAATGGAGCACAAAAGCAGGACTTTTAAAAGTCTGTTCCTCTGAGGGACATCGCTCCAGAGGCTTAACCGGGGTGAAGCCCACACGGGGTCAGCCTGGCCTCAGGTCCCGCAGGGTCACAGAAGGATTGGGGGTGGCTGAGTGTCGCAGAGCTTACAGGTATTAGAACGGGGAAGCCGGCTACAGAGACAGAGCTGAGGAGTAAGCGCTAAGCTCGGGGTTACCTTGAACCGGTCGCAGGCTCGGTCAGCTTGGAGCACGGCCGGAGGCCAGGGTGACGGGAGTAATTGGGCGCTGTTCTCTGAGGGCGCACTGAGGAGTGGGGCCCCGGGCTCTCGGCTCCTCCAGGCCGGAGACCGGGAGGCCGCCATCTTCATTCCCGACCTCCGGAACTCTACGGAAAGCGCTCAGGGAACAAAAGCTCCCGAAAGCAAACCCGAGCGGATTACTCAGCCCGGCCCCTGGTAAGGGCGGTGCAACTCCGCCCGGGGCAAAGACACTTGAGAATCACTACAACAGGCCCCTCCCCCAGAAGATCAACAAGAAGCCCAGCCAGGACCAAGTTCACCTACCAAGGAGTGCAGTTTCAATACCAAGGAGAGCTGCGGAATACCAGAGGAGGAGGATCAAAAAATAATAGAGAACGGAACTCATGGCTTTCTCCCCATGAATCTTTAGCCTTGCAATTAATTTAATTTTTTTTTCAATTTTTTTTCTTCTTCTGCTAAATTTTTTTAACTTTTACCCTTTTCTTTTTTAACGTTTTTTAACTAGTTTATCTAATATATATATATTTTTTTCCTTTTTATATTTTTTCTTTAGTGGTTTTCTTTTTTTAATTGTTTCTTTTTTTTTTTTTTTTCCTTTCTGAACCTCCTTTTATCCCCTTTCTCCCCCATCACGATTTGGGATCTCTTCTGATTTGGCTAAAGCATATTTTCCTGGGGTTGTTGCCACCCTTTTACTACTTTACTTGCTCCTTCATATACTCTTATCTGGACAAAATGACAAGGCGGAAAAATTCACCACAAAAAAAAGAACAAGAGGCAGTACCAAAGGCTAGGGACCTATTCAATACAGAAATTGGTAATATGTCAGATCTAGAGTTCAGAATGACGATTCTCAAGGTTCTAGCCAGGCTCGAAAAAGGCATGGAAGATATTAGAGAAACCCTCTCAGGAGATATAAAAGCCCTTTCTGGAGAAATAAAAGAACTAAAATCTAACCAAGTTGAAATCAAAAAAGCTATTAATGAGGTGCAATCAAAAATGGAGGCTCTCACTGCTAGGATAAATGAGGCAGAAGAAAGAATTAGCGATATAGAAGACCAAATGACAGAGAATAAAGAAGCTGAGCAAAAGAGGGACAAACAGCTACTGGACCATGAGGGGAGAATTCGAGAGATAAGTGACACCATAAGACGAAACAACATTAGAATAATTGGGATTCTAGAAGAAGAGGAAACAGAGAGGGGAGCAGAAGGTATATTGGAGAGAATTATTGGAGAGAATTTCCCCAATATGGCAAAGGGAACAAGCATCAAAATCCAGGAGGTTCAGAGAACCCCCCTCAAAATCAATAAGAATAGGTCCACACCCCGTCACCTAATAGTAAAATTTACAAGTCTTAGTGACAAAGAGAAGATCCTGAAAGCAGCCCAGGAAAAGAAGTCTGTAATGTACAATGGTAAAAATATTAGATTGGCAGCAGACTTATCCACAGAGACCTGGCAGGCCAGAAAGAGCTGGCATGATATACTCAGAGTACTAAATGAGAAAAACATGCAGCCAAGAATACTATATCCAGCTAGGCTATCATTGAAAATAGAAGGAGAGATTAGAAGCTTCCACGACAAACAAAAACTGAAAGAATTTGCAAATACCAAACCAGCTCTACAGGAAATATTGAAAGGGGTCCTCTAAGCAAAGAGAGACCCTAAAAGTAGTAGATCAGAAAGAAACAGAGACAATATACAATAACAGTCACCTTACAGGCAATACAATGGCACTAAATTCATATCTCTCAATAGTTACCCTGAATGTTAATGGGCTAAATGCCCCAATCAAAGGACACAGGGTATCAGAATGGATAAAAAAACAAAACCCATCTATATGTTGCCTATAAGAAACTCATCTTAAACCTGAAGACACCTCCAGATTTAAAGTGAGGGGGTGGAAAAGAATTTACCATGCTAATGGACATCAGAAGAAAGCAGGAGTGGAAATCCTTATATCAGATCAATTAGATTTTAAGCCAAAGACTATAATAAGAGATGAGGAAGGACACTATATCATACTCAAAGGATCTGTCCAACAAGAAGATCTAACAATTTTAAATATCTATGCCCCTAACGTGGGAGCAGCCAACTATATAAACCAATTAATAACAAAATCAAAGAAACACATCGACAATAATACAATAATAGTAAGGGACTTTAACACTCCCCTCACTGAAATGGACAGATCATCCAAGCAAAAGATCAACAAGGACATAATTGACACACTGGACCAGATGGACATCACAGATATATTCAGAACATTTCATCCCAAAGCAACAGAATACACATTCTTCTCTAGTGCACATGGAACATTCTCCAGAATAGATCACATCCTCGGTCCTAAATTAGGTCTCAACCTTTATCAAAAGATTGGGATCATTCCCTGCATATTTTCAGACCACAATGCTCTGAAGCTAGAACTCAATCACAAGAGGAAATTTGGAAAGAACCCAAATACATGGAGACTAAACAGCATCCTTCTAAAGAATGAATGGGTCAACCAGGAAATTAAAGAAGAATTGAAAAAATTCATCGAAACAAAGGATAATGAAAACACAACGGTTCACAATCTGTGGGACTCAACAAAGGCAGCCCTGAGAGGAAAATATATAGTGGTACAAGCCTTTCTCAAGAAACAAGAAAGTTCTCAGGTACACAACCTAACCCTACACCTAAAAGAGCTGGAGAAAGAACAAGAAAGAAAGCCTAAACCCAGCAGGAGAAGAGAAATCATAAAGATCAGAGCAGAAATCAATGAAATAGAAACCAAGAAAACAATAGAACAAATCAATGAAACTAGGAGCTGGTTCTTTGAAAGAATTAATAAGATCGATAAACCCCTGGCCAGACTTATCAAAAAGAAAAGAGAAAGGACACAAATAAATAAAATCATGAATGAAAGAGGCGAGATCACAACTAACACCAAAGAAATACAGACAAGTATAAGAGCATACTATGAGCAACTCTACGCCAACAAATTTGACAATCTGGAAGAAATGGATGCATTCCTAGACACATATAAACTACCACAACTGAACCAGGAAGAAATAGAAAGCCTGAACAGACCCATAACCAGTAAGGAGATGGAAACAGTCATCAAAAACCTCCAAACAAACAAAAGCCCAGGGCCAGATGGCTTCCCGGGGGAATTCTACCAAACATTGAAAGAAGAACTAATTCCTATTCTCCTGAAACTGTTCCAAAAACTAGAAATGGAAGGAAAACTTCCAAACTCATTTGATGAGGCCAGCATCACCTTGATCCCAAAACCAGACAAGGATCCCATCAAAAAAGAGAACTACAGACCAATATCCTTGATGAACACAGTTGCAAAAATTCTTGCCAAAATACTAGCCAATAGGATTCAACGGTACATTAAAAGGATTATTCACCATGACCAAGTGGGATTTATTCCAGGGCTGCAAGGTTGGTTCAACATCCGCAAATCAATCAATGTGATACAACACATTAATAAAAGAAAGAACAAGAACCATATGATACTCTCAATAGATGCTGAAAAAGCATTTGACAAAGTACAGCATCCCTTCCTGATCAAAACTCTTCAAAGTGTAGGGACAGAGGGCACATACCTCAATATTATCAAAGCCATCTATGAAAAACCCACTGCAAATATCATTCTCAGTGGAGAAAAACTGAAAGCTTTTCCGCTAAGGTCAGGAACACAGCAGGGATGTCCGTTATCACCACTGCTATTCAACATAGTACTAGAAGTCCTAGCCTCAGCAATCAGACAACAAAAGGAAATTAAAGGCATCCAAATTGGCAAAGAAGAAGCCAAGCTATCACTCGTTGCAGATGATATGATACTATATGTGGAAAACCCAAAAGACTCCACTCCAAAACTGCTAGAACTTGTACAGGAATTCAGTAAAGTGTCAGGATATAAAATCAATGCACAGAAATCAGTTGCATTTCTCTACACCAACAACAAGACAGAAGAAAGAGAAATTAAGGAGTCCATCCCATTTACAATTGCACCCAAAACTATAAGATACCTAGGAATAAACCTAACCAAAGAGACTAAGAATCTATACACAGAAAACTATAAAGTACTCATGAAAGAAATTGAGGAAGACACAAAGAAATGGAAAAATGTTCCATGCTCCTGGATTGGAAGAATAAATATTGTGAAAATGTCTATGCTACCTAAAGCAATCTACACATTTAATGCAATTCCTATCAAAGTACCATCCATTTTTTTCAAAGAAATGGAACAAATAATCCTAAAATTTATATGGAACCAGAAAAGACCTCAAATAGCCAAAGCAATATTGAAAAAGAAAGCCATAGTTGGTGGCATCGCAATTCCGGACTTCAAGCTCTATGACAAAGCTGTCATCATCAAGACAGCATGGTACTGGCACAAAAACAGACACATAGATCAATGGAACAGAATAGAGAGCCCAGAAATAGACCCTCAACTCTATGGTCAACTAATCTTTGACAAAGCAGGAAAGAATATCCAATGGAAAAAAGACAGCCTCTTCAATAAATGGAGTTGGGAAAATTGGACAGCCACATGCAGAAAAATGAAATTGGATCATTTCCTTACACCACACACGAAAATAGACTCAAAATGGATGAAGGATCTCAATGTGAGAAAGGAATCCATCAAAATCCTTGAGGAGAACACAGGCAGCAACCTCTTCTACCTCAGGCGCAGCAACATCTTCCTAGGAACATCGCCAAAGGCAAGGGAAGCAAGGGCAAAAATGAACTATTGGGATTTTATCAAGATCAAAAGCTTTTGCACAGCAAAGGAAACAGTTAACAAAACCAAAAGACAACTGACAGAATGGGAGAAGATATTTGCAAATGACATATCAGATAAAGGGCTAGTGTCCAAAATCTATAAAGAACTTAGCAAACTCAACACCCAAAGAACAAATAATCCAATCAAGAAATGGGCAGAGGACATGAACAGACATTTCTGCAAAGAAGACATCCAGATGGCCAACAGACACATGAAAAAGTGCTCCACATCACTCGGCATCAGGGAAATACAAATCAAAACCACAATGAGATATCACCTCACACCAGTCAGAATGGCTAAAATTAACAAGTCAGGAAATGAGAGATGCTGGCGAGGATGCGGAGAAAGGGGAACCCGTCTACACTGTTGGTGGGAATGCAATCTGGTACAGCCACTCTGGAAAACAGCATGGAGGTTCCTCAAAATGTTGAAAATAGAACTACCCTATGACCCAGCAATTGCACTACTGGGTATTTACCCTAAAGATACAAACGTAGTGATCCGAAGGGGCACGTGCACCTGAATGTTTATAGCAGCAATGTCTACAATAGCCAAACTATGGAAAGTACCTAGATGTCCATCAACAGACGAATGGATAAAGAAGATGTGGTATATATACACAATGGAATACTATGCAGCCATCAAAAGAAATGAAATCTTGCCATTTGCGATGACGTGGATGGAACTAGAGGGTATCATGCTTAGCGAAATAAGTCAATCGGAGAAAGACAACTATCACATGATCTCCCTGATATGAGGGAGAGGAGATGCAACATGGGGGGTTAAGGGGGTAGGAGAAGAGTAAATGAAACAAGATGGGATTGGGAGGGAGAGTAACCATAAGTGACTCTTAATCTCACAAAACAAACTGGGGGTTGATGGGGGGAGGGGGTTTGGGAGAGGGGGGTGGGGTTATGGACATTGGGGAGGGTATGTGCTATGGTGAGTGCTGTGAAGTGTGTAAACCTGGCGATTCACAGACCTGTACCCCTGGGGATAAAAATATATTATATGTTTATAAAAAATAAAATTAAAAAAAAAATAAAAATAAAAACATGAAGGCTACTAAAAAAAAAAAAAGATAAATCAAGGACTGGGTATTATGAACCATTAGTAAACATGTTAATTACCCTCTATTTCCTTGAGTTTTGGGTCACAGTGTATTAACGCTTCTTATTGTAAATATCTAATTAGTCCATCAACCACTTGAGAGCTCTGTAACTGCTCTTTATCTTTAAACGCATTTGGTCCCACATTGAATAATAATGTCATCACAACTCACCCCACTCTCTCTAGTTTTGAGATTATTATATTTTCTAAGCTTTATATTTATATTAAATAATAGTTATTGGTCTAGAAAATTTTTATTCACAATAAAATTTCATAAAAAGAAAGGAATATATAATTCTTGCAGACTTTTTTTATTTTAATAAATTCCAAGAGTAAAAAACAAACATATTGATGAAAATTTATATTTATAGTATACTAGTAAAAGTATACATATTGATGAAAAGATTTATGACAACTAGTAAAAGTATACAGAAAAAGAACAGCTCCATCTCAGTTAAATAAAACAGCTATATTTAATTCTTCTAGGCTTTTTAACTAAGACCATAATAAAAGTATCTGTAATTGAGTACATATTTATGCACCTGACATGGTTCTAAGTGCTTTACACATATTAGCACATTCAATCTACTACAAGCTTATAAGGTAGGTATTATTTTTGTCCTCATTTTGTAGAGCAGTACACTAATATATAAAGTAGGTTTAATAACTTAGCCAAAGATACACAGCTAATAAGGAGCCATAGGTTGAACAATTTCCAGATCCTTTGCCCTTAATCTTAGAAAATCATTATCTTAAAACATCATCATAATTGAAAAATGAGCATTCTGTTCCTTTTTTGGTCTGACGTAAGTTTTCGTTATTCTACATCAAATTATTTTCTTCCAGCCCATCAGTCAACCAATTTATTTGTGAAAATGCCTAAGTAGTTGAAACAAATATTCACTGAAGATACTGGGACAAAGTTAATCATAGAGCAAATAAAACACATGCACTATATACATATTATTAGTGTTTCATACTAATATCTTGCTGTAAAATTCAGAGAGGTGGGTTAATTTCCATATATGAGAAAAAAGCACTTACTCTTCTACCTGAGGACTTTAAAGCATAACTTAGATTTTCAATTATTGTGCATTGATAAAAGTAACTAGTGTTGTTTTTATTGGAAAGCACATTGAACATAAAGTCAGAAAGGCTGAGCTGTCTTCTTAAGTCTGCCTAAGTCTTCCTAAGTCTGCATAACCTTAGGCATGTCACATAAACTCTTGTCCCTCTGCTCATCTTTAATTTGGGGATAACCCACTACCATGGTATCCATCCACACTACCTCTCTCAGTTCTTATGAGTATCAACATAAAGGGTGTCTCTGAAAAACAATGGTGGGCACTGGGTGGCTAAGTCCCTTAGGTGGTGACTCTTGGTTTCAGCTCAGAGTATGATCTCTGGGTCATAAGACTGAGCCCAGTGGAGCACCTAGTGGAGCCTGAGTCAGCCGCTCTCTCACTCTCAAATAATATAAATCAACCTTTAAAAAGAAAATAAAAGGATAAAAGAAAAGGAAAGAAAAAAAGGGGAAAAAAGGGAAAAAAAGAAAAAAAAGGTAATCTCTTTAGTTAAAAAAGAGAAAAATTCAAACCCTAAACTAAATCTCAGGATATACACCAATAGCAAGGGTTGATTTCAGAGACAGATTAACTTGTTTCTATTTGTATCCAAATGGTATAATTTAATGGTCTGTCTCATTTGGTTCTAATTCATAAATACCCTTAATAACACCAATCATTCAAGAAGGAGCAACTTTATGAAGTGAGATTGTTATCAATCCCTTTTGGCTTCTCCTCAGTGAAGAAGATACCTGGTCATAGAAGAGACTAAAGTGACTTTTACAAGTGGAGGGAATGTTACAGATACACAAATAAATATTTATGGTCATCTTATGATAACAGAAAGATGGTTTCCACTTCTCATCACTATGTAGCATAAGTGGCTAATCGAATGCCTGTTCATTTCAGCTTTCTATTCTAGACCTTGGCACAAGCCTTGGGATAAGTGCTCAATGATTATCTACTGTCAGTAATGATGGCTATTTCCATCAATTAGAAATTTTATACAATTTCACTTTCATAAATAATATTCCTATGTCTTAATAGTGGGTAAATTTTCCCCTCCCACTTTAGTGACTTTAAAAATTATTTCAAAGCCCACTTATTTGACCCCTGGAATTTAAACTTAAGAATTTCTTCTTACAAATTTCATTATCGGGCTTTGTTGACAGAAGATTAGAGGAGTTTTTATGCTTGGTAAACTTTATTTCAAGTGCATTTAATTACATAAAAATGACTTTTAGCTCATCCCAATGCTAAGTATGCTTAGGAAACCAGGAAACAGAGGAGGAGGAGGTAAATGCAAACTGTCCAACAGTAGCATCCTGGGAAATCAAGGTGAGACAAAATTAGAAACTATACAGACTCTGTGTGAGCATCATGGGTTTGTAATAGCCCTTGATTCAAGAGGCTGCTTCCAAAGTAAATTTGTGAAAACAGAATTCCCATAAGGGCTTCTAAAATTGAAGAGAAAAGATACAAACTATAAGCACATATTCTTCTTTTAACAATATAGAGAATCCCCTTCTCCTGGAAGCTTTTTGCATTAGAATTTTCTTATATTTTGGCAACTTACCAGTTTTTTTCAGTGTTTGTTGATTGGAATGATAGGCAAAAAGAAGAAGCCCAAAGTAAGTAGAATAATGTACAAGAAGGAGTGCTAAATTACAGATTTGGAGAAAGTAACATACAGATATACAGGACAGAGAAAAATTGTCCCTAGAGAGATTAGCAAACTTTACATGAAGAGGCTACGTGAGCAGAGTATGGAATGCTCGTGGGGAGATTTGTAGGTTGAGATGGGTGTGAATCAGCTTTGTATGAGGCAAGTACAAGTCTAGCACATAAAAGCCATATATCAAATCGGACTAACAACTTAAATCTCTTATCTCATATTCTATCTACATTATTTATTTACTTACATTTCAGTTACTGAAATCAGGAGATGAAATCTATATTCATGTATTTTGTTTTTGAGTTCAGCCGTCTAAGTTGCTCTGACCAGTTGTTAGCGATGTCACATAAAAAGGACTTGAGACAGTATGCATCTGTTTCTGGAGCAAGCAAGGATAGATATTGTTTGTCAATATCTGTTTCAATTAATTATACTTTGGTCTTATATTCTCCTGTCCACTCTTGTGTGTTGTTGGTTTGAGTTTTCAGTAAGCTTGAGGACCATGCACAACAATCAGTGTATAGTTAATCCATTCAGTTTCTAAGCAGCTACTCTAGTCGAGGTACCATTCTGAGTACTGTGGACATAGTGATGAGCAGAGCAAAATCCCTACCTCCACTGATTTTACAATAATGAGAAACTTGCCTCAGAGTTGTTATTATGTTGCTAGGGAGAAAAGAAGAAAACATCTTTGAAAAAATGAGAGACACAAATGAATGTAAAGGATCCAGGGAGTCTGTGTTCTCTTGCCATCTGCGGTCTTTGTTTTTTTATCTACAAATTTAATTGTATAAAATAGAGCAGTGCTGCTCACACTTTAATATGCACACAAATGAGTAGGTCTTGAACAGTACCCCAGAATCTACATTCCTAACAAGGTCCCAGGTGATGGGTATGTCTAAAATGGGATTACTTATTGAACACTTTCAAGTTTTTGTTTTAAAGATAACAAAAATATATAATTGTAATTCATGCAACAGATCCACATTCTCCATACTTTCAAGACAGATTTAGAGATTTTCACTTATTTTTAAGATTCTTTTTTTTTTTTTTAAAGATTTTATTTTTTTTTTTTTATTTGACAGAGAGAGATCACAAGTAGATGGAGAGGCAGGCAGAGAGAGAGAGAGAGAGAGAGAAGCAGGCTCCCTGCTGAGCAGAGAGCCCGACGCAGGACTCGATCCCAGGACCCCGAGATCATGACCTGAGCCGAAGGCAGCGGCCCAACCCACTGAGCCACCCAGGCGCCCCTATTTTTAAGATTCTAAGAGTTATCAGAATGTGTGTCTCATTGTTCGTGATGACTTAAAAAAACTATATTACCTGGATGCTCACCTAATAATAAAATGTTTTCAGGTGTTATCAATGCACATGTTTCTTATGATGACACAATTTATATATAGAGCCTAGACTTTTCCAACAGCCTTCATGCTTCAGCTTTTGCCCCTATCAATCTGTTCTCATAGGAAGAGGCCTGAAATACTCATAAAATATAAGTCACAGCATGTCATTTCTTTGCTCAAAATTCTCCAAGGTCCTCCTATCTCACTTCTTATTACCGACATAACATTGCCTCATCTGGTCTCCTTCATCTCTTTCCCTTCATCTCCTCTTACTCTCCTCCTGCTCACATTATAGAAGTATCTCTCCCTTATAACTCAAGCAATGACAAGCACAAGCTGCTTTAGTTCTCCGAAACTACTCTTTACTTTCCCCAGATAGTTCTCATCCTTATGTCCTTTGGATCTTGCCTCAAAGGTCACCTTTTCTATAAGGGCTCCTTTGTCCAATCTAGACAGTTACAACTACCCTTCCAAATACTTCTTACTCATCATCACTGCTTTATTTTTCTTCAAGGCAGTCATCACCTTACAATATACAATATGTTGAATTTAGTGTTTAATACCTGTTATCTTAATAGAAAGTAAACCCTATAAAAGTTGATATTTTAGTCTATTTTGTTCACTGTTTTTTTCCCCCACAGCTGCAAGAATATGCCTACCATATTGTGTGTTTGTGTGTATATGTGAATATATAAATGACTACTCTTTAAAACAAACAACAAAAATAAAAGTTATTTGACTTTAGGCCAAGATGTATCATAAGTCTCCATATTATTTTATAGATATTTACGTTTTTGGCATTATCTTAATATTCTTTGGTACTTTTGCACTTTTGTACATCAGTCAGTTTATAGACATCTAAGAGATAATTCAAATAATCAGTATCTGTGACTTGCTACCAAAGGAGCATTATAGAATTCAATTCTGTCATACTCGTCTTTTCTTAATTGGTTATCAAATAGTTTTGGAGAAAGCTACATTGTTTAACGTTTTAAATGTTTCCTCAGGTTATTTCTTCTTTTCTCTTGTTCTAAAATTTTCCACCTTCTGTGGAGCTGGCAATTAATCATCTCAGGTTTGCTGGCGGGAAACTGACTGGCTCCTTTATAGAATATGCCGTATGTTTCTTTCTTATTCTTCTTTGCTGTTTTGGGATTTTTTTTTCTCTCTCTCTCCTTTTCCCTTTATTGCATATGTGTATATGTTCCTTTAAAGGGAGAGAAAATTGTTTTAGACCATTGGTACAAGCCAACGTGAAGGAATCAGCTTCTGATGTCTTCTCTAATCAGAGACTAAACTAGCTTGTAAAATGTTCCTTTTTTTGGGGGGAGGGGAGCCTCCTTCTGTTTGTTTCTATCAACAAGTGTGTGTGTGGAGTGGGGGGATGGGGAAAGGTCATTAAGTAGAGAAGAATTGTTTGCAGCACAAATCTTTTTCCCAGAACAAACATTATTAGGAAACTGTTTCTCCTTAAGTCAGCAAAGAATTTCTAATGTAGTTTCCAAAACTAATTGACTTGATGAGATCTGATTATTTTTTAAGATGTGCCAGATTTCTAGCCTTTACCATCTGCTCAGCCAATTGGTAGCAAGTAAAAATATAGTTGTGAAGATGAATACTAATACTGATTAATTAACCTCCAGGCAAGTGCCTTGAGACCTTATGACTTCTTCCTATTCTTAGATCTAACGCCAGAGCCCTTTTGTACATGGCTGTCAATAGAGAGTTGAAATTCTTCATTCTTTTCTGCTCCAAAAAGGGCCTAAGAGAATTACAATGGAAAGGCTAATTTAAGCTTAATATTTCTACCAGATTTACTGGAAGAATTTAGAAAATAATTTAGTTTCACTTAGTTCTATAATTAGGGTGATAGGAAAATCCTTTATATTCCACCAAAAATTAGCATCTCTTTATTTTTGTTCCTAGTGAGAATTAACTTTATGTAATAGGAGTTTCTTAGAAGATTTAGAAGATAGCCTTATTTAATAAGTAAGGTTACATTTAATGAAATCCCTCCAAGACAAAAGGATCCCTCCAAAAAAAAAGAATGCCTTCATAATGGTATAACAGTTTTACACTCCGTGGTTCTCCATAAGCTCTGACTGGTCTTCAAGAGATCTTTCAGAGATGGTGTCTCATATGCTCAATTACAAGTCTGAAGATACTCTCTCTGAACTGTTCTTCATGGTAAGCCACCATTTTCTTTACTGCTAAAATCCTCCTTTGTAAATGCCAATGAAATTATTCTCTCCTCTTGCTTTAAAGCCAACAATCCTTAAGGTATTCAAACATTACAGAGCTTGCCACAAGAATATGGAGAATGTCCCTCTCCCTAACTTTGCTCCCATAATTTATCACCTTGGTCTTAAATCATCATGGCTGGGGCACCTGGGTGGCTCAGTGGGTTAAAGCCTTTGCCTTCGGCTCAGGTCATGATCCCAGGGTCCTGGGATCGAGCCCCATGTTGGACTCTCTGCTTATCAGGAAGCCTGCTCCCCCCGCCCCAGCCTGCCTCTCTGCCTATTTGTGATCTCTGTCAAATAAATACATAAAATATTAAATCATCATGGACACTATTCAGAATTTCAAAAAGTAGCTCATAAAATAGCAATTTCTTCTGGAAGTTTTTTGTTGTCCCAAATCAGCCAAAGAGAGTAAAACAGGGAGAGTCGCCATGCCATACTATGCTCCTCTCCCTTTTCCTGCACCCCTGGTTGTCTCTGCCATAAAATAAATACATACCTGAATACATGTTGGAAGCAGATCCTGAGAAGAAGATTAGTATGCAATGGATTTATTAGTAAGCATTCCAAACAGAAAACTTTAAGACTGTAAGAGAACCAAGAGAAGAAAGAGGAGGAAGCCAAGCAAAGCTATGATTTCAGTTAAAGCTGATTACACAGGGGAATGCTAGATTATAAATTGTACCTCACTGTTTGTCCTGGTTAAAAACAAGGGATGAAGGTTTTCATACTCCTACAGCAGTCAGTCATTGACAAAGAGCTGCCTCAAGGTGATGTAAATTCCAAGGAACTTCTATTAATTATGTGGGCAAAATGGCCCCAATAGTTGCAGGGTAATGTTCCCCAGGTGAATGATGTTGCAAGCAAAAAACAGAAACTAGGCAAAGGGTACTTACAAGGTTCATGCTCCTTTCGTAAGTCAAGAAAATCCAAGTTCCTATGTATACAACTCCTTTAAATACATGCTTGGGAAAAGGAATGCTTCTTAACCCTACTTGAACTAAAACCACAAATTTGACTCTGCTCAACACCCTGGTAAACAAGATACAAGTATACTAACTATGCCGTGTGATTCATGGGCAATCTCTATAGACAATACTGCCGGATTTTTGAATTGTTGCTGTTGGCTAATAAAAGTACCTTGGGATAAAGAGGCACCCAAGTAAATCTAGCAAATACAATGGATGACACATGCATCTATCTAATTTTTCTTATCTAACCTATCTTCCATATTTGTTTATTTTATGTTTCTAATAGTATATTAAAAATAGTTTACTTATATCAGACACACAGAGTGATTATTATGTGGATGCATTTGATGCTTACCATTTATTTTCAGTGGAAAAAACCGAGAGTTCTTAGAACATTTAATGCTAAGTAGTCTGACATTTTCTTCAAGTCCTAGAGACTACCGAGCCATTAGTAAAGGGGACTATTCAATAGCTAATAAGCAATGTGTTGGCTTTCTATGATCAATTTTCAACCACTTAAGAATTGTTCCAGATGCTGATATCAGATCAAAATGTGTTCACAATTAACCCTTATACAGAAACATTTTAATAGAATGAGGATTTTTTTTGTGTATAAACTAAATAATGCTGCTTGATTAGTTATATCAGTGCATTGAATATTAAGTAACGGTCAGTGCAAATTTGTGATTTAAGTGATTTTTTAGTTACTCATGATCTTTAGGTAAGACTTCATTTTAAAAATAAAATGTGATTAATTTCCTATTCATTTTAACCTGTATTTTTTGGGAGGCAGGAGTAATGTGGGTAGAAATCCTTCTGCACTTAGTGATTTTATGCCTACTCCCTAGATATGCAACACAAGATTCAACAAGCAATATTTTATCATATTAGATGATACTTCAAGCACCAGGGAAGTATGGCAATATGATCAGGATAGAGGAATAGTACAGTGGAGGAAACCAGAGCTGGAGAGGACATCACTGTTTTTAATGAGAAAGACACTGCTTTTAATTCATTGCACTCCCTACTATAGAATAACAACAATTCTGAAGTCATAAAATATCAGTAAGAGAACAATATTATAGAGAAGATAAGCTGAATTTTTACTACATTGTCCTTAAAATCTCTGTAGTATCCATTTAGAAATAGAAGCTGTTGGAAAAGTGGATCCAAAGGATAGAAGAAAACTACCCATAGAAATAAAGGTTTAAAAGCAACCCTCAAATAGGATTATAGCATATATGACACAAAGGAGAGTGAGAGGGAAGAATAAATAACTTTGGGCAAAATCTGTGGGAAACCAAATATTATGAGATAGAAAAGGAGGAGCCATGCACATACAAAAAGAAACTGGAATCTTTTAAGAATGCAAAGATATATATACATTGTAATGTTGGAAGCCAAGAGAGAAAAGTGTTACCTTAGGAATGCAGTCAACTGCATATCTGATGAAGCCTGATTTTCTTAGCATTTATAGTTAAATGTTGAACTGCATTAGTTGCCACAGCTCTTTTCTTTTTTTCCCATCAACAGGATCAAAGGTGATTGAACTACGGGATTGAAGGTGATTCTTTGTTTCTCTATAAGTAATACTCTTCACTATCCCCTTGACTCATTTTCCTTCCCTTCTGGTAATAAGATACAATCAGCGTTTATAAGTTAATGAAATTGCAGGAAAATCATTATATTGTATTGGGAAGAAAGATGCCATACTTTGTTTCTTAATTACCCGAGAATAATAAAAACTCCCATTGGAACAAAATATAATGAAAAAATAATGCAACTAAAATATGTTCCTGAACTGCCACTATGGATCGGGAACTACTTTTGATAATGGGATACAGAGGTGAAGAAGGTATTTAAATATATCTTGGATATAAAGAGATTATGGAGAACTGGATGAGATATATAAGGAAACTAGATTCATTGTCATGTGCCTAGGCTTTGTAATATTTTTTCTGAGGTTTCCCAAAGGACTCAGCTACCAAATAAAGAGGTAGGTCCTGGTACCTAGGAATAGATCAGAACTGTGAAAAATATTTTCACCACATAAGCATGCTTTAGTGCTAAAAAGTGATGGTAGATAGTCTAAAATAGACAAAAATATGCCCCTGAAGGAAAGAATTAAAGTATCAAAAGTTACCTTGATTATCCCCTCTAGTAGTATCTCCAAAAGTGGCTTGGAGTTGCCAGGTAAAGCAGAAAACCACTAAAAAAGCTTATACTATGGAACTCTCTAAACATAATAATAAACAAGACCACAAGGCATTATCATCGTAAAGTATAATTCAAAGCAGTGCATTCTAGCCCTACATTTTGGTGGTTTGTGAGAAGTTATTTCTTTTCAAATACAGTTGTGGGGATAATAGAAGTAGGTTAGGCAGCAATTTTTTTTTCCTGAGGCTTAGTTTTTCCTTTTGTAGGTTTTTAGGCTCATAAATCTACTCCTATGGGTTTTTAGACTCCTAAATGTTGATAATATGGCATTCTGAGAATTAGAAACCAACGCTTTGATTCTACCAGAAGGAAAAATAGTATTATTTCAGGTGAAAAATATTTTTAGATGTATATAGCAAAATTACCATAGCAGAAAATGAAACATAAATAGTATGAACTTCCCTCTATTTGGTTCTTTTTAAAATAACATATAATGTATTATTTGTTTCAGGGGTACAGGTCTGTGATTCATCAGTCTTACACTATTCACAGCACGCAACATAGCACATACTCTCCCCAATGTCCATGGTTTAATTCTTTCTTATTGGAGGCACAACTTCACAAGGTTCAGAAAGGCTAAATTATAGCAACTCCATTCATTATGAGTTGTTCCTTTCTAGATCTCATGTTACCTCACAGATTAGCTATCCTTGTTCTTAATCAAAGTTCTGTATTTCATAAACTGTAAGACTAAATATATGTCACTTCACTATCTTTAACTTTATCTGATTAAAATGTAACAAAATGTATATCAAAACTTTAAAGATGTTTAAAAATCTTTATGCAAGGGGGCGCTTGGGTGGCTCAGGCTTTAAGTGTCTGCCTTCGGCCCAGGTCACGATCCCAGGGTCCTGGGATAGAGCCCCACATCGGGCTCCCTGGTCAGCAGGAAGCCTGCTTCTCCCTCTCCCACTCCCCCTGCTTATGTGCCTTCTCTTGCTGTGTCTCTTTCTGTCAAAAAAAAAATAAATAAAAATCTTAAAAAAAAAATCTTTATGTAAGGCATGTGGAGAAAGAGGGACACTACGTTTAATGGTTTCTTCCGGTTAAAAGTTACAAGTGAAATATCATCCTTTTGCCTATGTATCTAAATTTAGTATAGCTTATCAGTCAAATATTATCTAAGAGTGTCACTTTTTGACTCAGATACTTTCAGACAGCAGCTTGGAATTGCAGGATGTAGTTCTTTTTCTATTTGGTAGCCAACATGTCCCCTTGTAAATCTAGTCCTATTCTCTGAAATCTTTATCAGAGTTCATGAATATGAAAGGAAGACACAGAGAGGATAGATATTAAATAATGAGCAAGGATCTGGAAAATGAGAATCAGGTGAATATAGTTGACACACAATGTTACACGGGCTTCAGGTGTACCACATAGTGATTCAACAATTTTATATATTATGCTATGCTCATTCCCAAGAATAGCTATCATCTGTCACTACACAATGCTATTAAAATATCATTGACTACGGGCGCCTGGGTGGCTCAGTGGGTTAAGCCTCTGCCTTCAGCTAGGTCATGATCTCAGGGTCCTGGGATCCAGCCCTGCATGGGGCTCTCTGCTCAGCAGTGAGCCTGCTTCCCTTCCTCTCTCTGCCTCCTTGTGATCTCTGTCTGTCAAATAAATAAATAAAATCTTAAAAAAAAATAATTGACTATATTCCTTATTCTGTGCCTTTTATTTTCAGGATTTATTAATTCTATAACTGCAAGCCCCTATCTCCCACTGTCCTTCACCCATTTTGCCCAGCCCCTCATTTTCCCCACTCTGGCAACCATCAGTTTGTTCTCTGTATTTATAGGTCTAATTCTGCTTTTCATTTGAATTTTGTTTTTTGATAATCCATATGGATAAACCTGTATGGTATTTGTTTTTCTCAGTCTGATTTATGTCACTTAGCCACTTAACATAATAACCTTTAGGTCCATCCATATTGTCACAAATGTTATGATTTCATCCTTTTAATGGCTCCATAATATTCCATCATGTATATATACCACATTTCCTTATCTATTTGTTTATCGATGTATAGCTGGGTTGCTTCCGTATCTTGGCTATTGCAAATAATGCTGCAACAGACACAGAGGTGTATATATATATATATATATATATATATATATATATATATGCGTTTTCATTTTCTTTGGGTAAATACCCAGTAGTGAAATTTACTGGATCATATCATATTTTTATTTTTAATTTTTTGAGGAACCTCTACATTGTTTTCCACATTGGCTGACCCAATTTACATTTCCAGCAACAGTGCACATGGGTTCCTTTTTCTACATATCCTTGCCAGAACTTGCTATTTCTTGTCTTTTTTATTTTAGCCATTCTGACAAATGTAAAGTAATTTATAAATGTGGTTTGGATTTGTATTTCCATAATGATTAATGATGTTGAACATCTTTTCATGTGTCTGTTTATCATCTGTATGTCTTCTTTGAAAAATGTCTTTTCTGATGTTCTGTGCATTTTTTTTTTTTTAAGATTTTATTTATTTGTCAGAGAGAGAGAGAGTGAGAGAGCAAGCACAGGCAGACAGAATGGCAGGCAGAGGCAGAGGGAGAAGCAGGCTCCCCGCCAAGCAAGGAGCCCAATATAGGACTCAATCCCAGGACACTGGGATCATGACCTGAGCCGAAGGCAGCCACTCAACCAACTGAGCCACCCAAGTGTCCCTCTGCATTTTTTAATCAGACTTGTTTTTCTGGTGTTGAGCTGTACAGGTTCATTATATATTTTGGATATTAATCTCTTATCAGATACATCATTTGCAAATATTTTCTCCCGTTCAGTAAATTGCCTTTTCATTTTGTTAATAGTTCCCTTCACTGTGCAAAAGCTTTATATTTTGATCCATTGCCAATTGTTTAGTTTTGCTTCTATCTCCTTTGCGTCAGAAGTCATATCTAGAAATATGTTGCTATAGCCAATGTAAGAGAAATTATTGTCTGTATTCTCTTCTAGGATTTTTGTGGTATCAGGTCTCACATTTAGGTCTTTAACCCATTTTGAGTTTATTTTTGAGCATGGTGTTACAAAATGGTCCAGTTTAAATCTTTTGCATGTATCATCTAATTTTCCCAGCGTCATTTATTGAAGAGACTGCCTTTTCCCCACTGTATATTCTTGCCTCCTTTATCACAGATTAATTGACCATATAAAATGTGGGTTCATTTCTGGGCTTTCTGTCCTGTTCTATTGATCTATGTGTCTATTTTTGTGCCAGTACCATATTGTTTTAATTACTACAGCTTTGGAGTATATCTTGAAATCTAGAATTGTGATACTTCCTTGAGTTGAAACTTTAAATCACAGGGTATGATGGTTTCCAGTTTAATACCTCTTAGCTCCAAATTTACCCTTTTTGTCTGCTCCATAAAATTGGATCAGTTCCTTTTAAATATTGTTCCTTTTTTCTTAAGCTTAGTTAGTAGGGTCCTGAGAAAGAAAGTTCGTACACTGTAGAAAGAGAGAGTTTGATCTTGTTCCAGAATCCTTTTGAGGCCTCCCATGCAGATTCCTACAGAACATGGCTTGCTTAGCACTGAGCTCCTACAATAGGAGCAAAAACTCCAGGCTCAGGCTACTGGCAGTTTATACTCCTTGCAGATATACTACCCAGCATCTTGTACCACCCAGTGGCCATACAATTCCCTGGGGACCTCCTTCAGACAGTTTTGTAGCTGAGAGCCTTTGATGAGATACCTCCACTTCCCCCACAACGGATAACTTTCTCTAGCAACCTAGAGTGCAGATTTCTGGCAAGTTACAGAAAACATATTTAAAGCCTGTTTTGCTTCACAGAAACTTCCTTTCCATTCTGAGCTATGTTCTTGTTCTCTCCAACAATATCTGGATCACATCCCTCATTGGGAGCAGGTAGAAGACAAAAATTCTTTGAATGCCTAATCTAAGCCCTAGAGCAGTGGCAATAACATATCATATCATATATCATATCATATTATGTATGTTATTATATTAAACATATTTCACATCTGCTATTCAGTATTCTTTAGAGTCATCTTAATTTCTTACTAGCCCACATGATTTAATTTCAATCCTGTTAAAATTAATAATTTACTATATTCAGCTTTCCCTGTTTTGATTCCTGTGTAGTTTCTTTCTCGAGATTGGACTTAGTCTGACATATAAGTGCTAAAGAAGGTACAGCAACAAGATAACTTTAAACTGTAGAATGCCATGCCAGGCCAGCCTTGAACCACTACTTCTGGACTTCATTCACATAAAGAGAAATAAATAACTTGTTTAAATTACTGTGACTTTTGGTTTTTCAGCATCTAAGTATCATCCTGCTTCAACAAGTAGCTAAACTAATCTTATTTTTCCACCCAACACCAGATATGCCTTTTTAAGTGTTCCAGGTAATAGAACACAGAGTCTCTGCCATTTAGTAGTCGCCCTATAAATATCTGCTGAATAAATGAGTCATAGGGTTCATAATGACTATACAAACTGAGAGTGAACTCAAAAAATATAATGAATGTAGCCTAGTATTATGTAGAAAACATCACATAAGAAAAGGAAATAATTTGCTATCACTGACTATGAAGAAAATGATAGGTGAACTCTAAGTACAACTGTTAATTAAAAAATATAGTATCACATGCCTCAAACACACTTGAAAACATTTAGGGTTAACAAGACAAATATGGATGTTAAGAGAAGACCCCAAGGCATCTTACATTCTATCTTCCTCTTAATAACCCATCTTTTACTAGCATTAGTTCTACTAATGCTAAAACTCTCAGCTTTAAGAATAAATATAGACTGATTTATGGTAAGCATAGATACTTTTATTCTTCAATCATTTTTCTGTGCAATCATTTAGCTGTGAAATCTGTGGAGATAATTAAGAAATGATCACTTCTCCTCAGGACTTCCCAGTGTAGGGGAGCAGCTGCATGTTAAAACAACTTTGATGTAAGAGGAATAAAAAATACTGTAATATAGAAAGAAGTTTATGTGTAAATGGGAGAGATAAACTGAATACAACTGATGGGGTAAGGGAACTTTCTCACAGACTGTGTAGTATTTTAAGTTAAATCTTAACTACAGAAGGATTTGAAAAGTCAGAACAGGAGAAATAAAGCACTCCAGGTATTACTACAAAATTAAACAAACCCACTGAGCTCAGAATACTCAAGAACTTTTCAGAGAATGGTAAAGAGAACAAATTGTTTCGAGTTATCTGCATGGGACCTGAGAAATAAAGCTGCACGGACAAGTTGTAACAGACGGAGGAGCGCTCTAAGTGCCAGCTGGAAAAGAGACAAGAAAATTTTTGAACAAGGGTGAAAAAGGTGTAAAGAAATTATTTCAAGAAAGCTGTTCAGAAAGGAATGTGTAGGAAAGACTGGAGTTATGAGAGATAGGAAGCACACAGACGACTTATTAAAATTACTGTGGTCATCATGTAAGGCCTGAGTATGATGGCCTGGATTTAGAAAGTGGAAACAAAAAGGAAGGAGTGAGCAAAAGACATTTTGCAGGGAACACCCATAGAATTTTGTAGTGATTCAATTCAAGGTATTAGAAAAGGAGAGGCTAATATTTATTGTGAGATTTTGGAACTATTAAAGAATGGTTGCATATACACACACAAATTGCACCTGTAAGAGTTCTTTCTTTATGTGGTTTTGATATGGATTAACTGGAAGTCTTCTGATTTTTTCTTTTGCTCTGGAATAATTTAAATACTGTATGAATTATTATTATTTTTACGCCTTGCAGTGCTGGTGCACAAATTCATTTGGGGTTGGTGTACATTTAGGAGAGTGAAAATTAAATTTCCATTACTCTCTGTGGAATTTATATTTCTATTTATCAAGAAAAATCATGAATTTCATCAAAACTTTCAAGTTTACTTGTTGAAAAGTGTGTATAATATTTTTGCATTGTATGCCATCTATAGCTATCATTTTCTTTTTTCCTTAGATTTACTGTAACTTTATGCCTTTCTATGCTACTGATCACTTAAAGAATCAGTTTTGTGTGGTCTTTATTAAAATAATTTAATAAAAAAATCACCTTTTAGTATCTGTAGCTAATTTCTTATTTTATTTCAGTGTCAACAATATGGTTTACAAAATGTTTATTTTTAATTTATTTTTTCTTTCCATGCTTTCTTGTAAATACTTCATGAAATTAAAATAGGACATACATTCTCTACTTTATAATTATATATTATCATTTAATTTATTCATAGTCAATCCATACCTTCAATCTTTTTCACCTGATTGTTCATGGTTTAAAATATGTAAAATAATTATTTTAATTATTATGATTATTCAGGTTTTTATATAGATAGATGATAGATAGAACATTATATTATTATATTTCTACTACTGGTCACTGCTAAATCTTTATGTGTATAAAGTACTAATGTTGAATTTATAACCTATAAATAATATCTACAGACCTCAATTATAGGTAACAAGGAAATGCGCATCTTCACATTTCCCTCATGTTTCTTCCTTCTCCCTCTCAATTGTTCAAGTATTACATTATCAAGATTTTTGTCATTTATACTTTTCTATATTCCTAATCTTCACAGTTTTTAGCCTTATTTATAACTAAAAGTATTCAATGACTTATGATTTTTTAGTAATATATTGGTTTATAGAATTTTTACATTTAATACTTTTTTAAAAATAATTACAAGTTTATTTTCCCTGAAATTCATGTTATTTTTAATTTTGTTTTTAAAATTTAAAGTTGTACAATTATTAGATTTATTAGATCACTTTCCACTGAAAGACTTTATAATGTTTACATACCATTTTTTAACCATGAAATGCTGCTATGTGAAATTTAAAGCCTGCTTGATTTTTTACTCTTACATATACTTTGTTTTTGAAATTTTTTTCCAAACACTTATAATCTCCAAATATTCTCAGAATAAATTTTATTTCACTACATATTTATAAAGAGAACAATGTCCCCTGTACTTCCACAACTGTTTTCCTGAAAATAAATTCTTTCACGAAGATATGATTTTACAGGACATAAACTAGCAGTCTGGGTGAATGATCACAAGAATACTAAAAAATAAAATTATAAGAATTATTATAGCTACTACATTCATTTTATAGTTCTTAGAATTTTGTTTTTCTTTAATTCAACTATTAAAAGGACTTCTCACGGTATTCTGGAGGCAGAATTAATATGTACTACACACCAAATTAATGCTGTCAAAAACATCCAGCTGATACTTTAAGATATTTTAAGATTGAGGTTGGCACAGTACTATCGCTGTTTTTTAGATCCGGCAGTCATGAAAAATGCTTACTTAAACATCTAATGTTAAGACAGACTATATTATCCTCTCTAATATGTTAGTGGTTTTTTTTTTTTTTTCTTAAGATTTTATTTATTTACTTGAGGGGAGGGAGCAGAGAGAGAGGGAGAAGTGGACCCTTGATATGAGGCTTAATCCCAGGACTCTGTGATCACGACCTGAGTCGAAGGCAGGCACTTAACTGAAGCACCCAGGCGCCTCATTTTCTTCATTTTTTTTTTTTTTTTTTTAAGAGCAAGAGAGAGACAGGGTTTGGCAGGGGGAGGAGCAGAGGGAGAGAGAGAATATTAGGCAGACTCCACGCCCAGCAGAGAGTCCGATGTGGTGCTCAAACTCAGGACTCTGAGATCATGGCTGAAGCCGAAATCGAGTCAGATACTTAACCAACTGAGCCACCAAGGCATCCCTGCAACATGTTGGTTTTGAGCCACTAATTTTCTACTTTCTGCATGGATTTTTGTCTCATTCTTGATCATGGAGCTATCTCTTACTCATCTTTAAGAATCCAATTTACTTTCCAAGACTCTGGGGACCCTCATTGGTGAATCCTAACCAGCTCCTTATTCTCAACATTCATATAGTATTACATCTTATTACCCTGTATTCAGCCTTTCATGTGTGTTTACTCTATACTGTTCCTAATTATTTCATGTGTGTTTACAGTATTTTTCAAATTTTCTCAAGGGAATGGGCCATGTTTTTTCCCATTAACACTTAGGTCCTCAATCTTAAAACTGTAAGGATCTGAATTTGCCCAAAAATATGAATAAACTGGGAAGTGAAATTTTCCCCAGGGCCTCCAGACAAGAACTCATCTCAGCCACATCTTGATTTCAGTCTTGTGATATCCTGCCAGGGAACCAAGCTATAGATAAGGACTTCTAACATACAGAATTTTGAACTAATGAATGGGTATATTTTAAGTTAACAAGATTATCATAATTTGTACACAGCAATAGAAAACAAATATATTATATGAAATGCCACCCATTCTGCAATTCATAGTAAGCCTATAGTATGAGAAGCTCCATTTCATTCCTCTGGGAATGCATATAAATACCTATCCATACCACTTGGCTGAGGGTTAGCAGATTCTGTCATTTTCCATAGCTAATCGTTTCCTGTATTTCTTCAGACTTCTAAACAGGTTAACTGAACAACAAGCATTCTGCACACTTTTTATCTATCAATTATTACGTGAAGTACTACATATATTAATGAATCTTCACAGTATCCAACAGCCCTTTAGGAAAGTATATTTAGGGAAGTTAAATAAATTATCCAAAGTCACAGAGATAATAAATGAGAACTGAATTCATATTATAGGACTCTATTGCCTATGTCCTGTTCTTAACCATCACATTCTAGCGACAGAGAGCAAATGTTATACCTCTTCATATCCTCAGTCTAAATCCCCTTCTGGCATGTGCACAAAATATATTTGAAATATTTATAAATAATATGAATTAATTTGTTATTTTTAAATTTTATCAATAAAGAAAATATGCTAAATATCTAACAGTTATGGAGGATCCTTTGTCAACTCTCTATGGTGTTGAAATATCCTTCTGATGCTTACCCATATTATGAAGTTTTTTTCTTAACACAGGTTATTCATGGTAATAAAACCCTTTTTTCTTTCCTAATAACCATTCTAAAATGTGTATATGTCTTCCACAAGGGGAAATAATGTCTATTGTGTTAAGGGAAGAAAAAACGTTCTTAAATTTTGTGGTAAAATTGTATTTATCCAGGGGCGCCTGGGTGGCTCAGTGGTTAAAGCCTCTGCCTTCAGCTCAGGTCATGATCTCGGGGTCCTGGGATCGAGTCCCGCATCAGGCTCTCTGCTCAGCAGGGAGCCTGCCTCCTCCTCCTCTCTCTCTCTGCCTGCCTCTCTGCCTACTCGTGATCTGTCTGTCAAATAAATTAAAAAAAAAGAATCTTAAAAATTGTATTTATCCAAAAATTGTCTTCACCTTATATTTACTGATTCCATGAAAGAATGGAGTCATTTGGTAACCAAATGAGGTTAGAATGTCATTCTTGCATATACTTTGCATGATGTAAGAGAACTATGAGTGAATATCCCAGTGGATAGTCAAAATAAGGCAAGAATGCCCCATCCTTTGACTCATGTGCTCAATCATGCTTTGAGATTAGACTGTGGGCTCCTAACCTCTGCCTCTTTGCAGAGGTCAGTACAGTGGCTTTAAAAAAGTCTTAGGTTGCTAAAATGATATCTGGAAAGACAGGGAAAAAAAAAGGATAACATTTTGTTTGGTCTCTTCTTTGTTCTTGAAAGTTGTATATCTCTGTAGTTAAATGATTCAAAATATGTTTCAAAGCAGGGAGCTAGTCCCACAATTTGAAATATTTAAAACATTATCCAGATATTTTCCTTGAATGTAAAATATTCGAAAGACAAAAATTTACTATGTCTGTGGAAAGATATTTTTGGAATTAATTTGAGCTCATTTATTGGAATTAATATGACCTATACTTACTCTCTATTGCTAATGGTATACTTAATATTCTAAGGATTAGCACTATGAAAATTATTTCACACAGACAATAACATATGGTTCTTTTTAACTTTGTTTCCTATATTATATGATTCTTTCCCTCTTAAAATAGCAAATGACTGCTTGGACAATAACTGATTAGTCACTGATGTTCTGTTTAAATTCAGAAAGCTAACAATAGCTTTGGAAAATTTGGGTGGGTTAACTACTGACAGATGATAGCAGTTAAGGGTGATTCCACTCTAGTTGGCTATCAGACTCACTGAATGATGAAAAAAACTAGAGAGACCCAAGTGTATGTTTCAGTGTTGCCTGGGAAAAAAATCCTATTAGGATACTGAAATACATTAACTTCTAATGATTATAATGTGAATAAATCTAATTGACAAATAATTAACCTAATATCAAAGGAGCAATAGAAGATGCCATGCATTTTCATTAATACATTAAATTTAGTATAAAATTATATGAACTGTATTCAATTTCTAAAAATAACTGCAGCAAATTTAAGTGGATTTCAATTAATAGCTTAAGTGTTAATTGATGTAAATTTAATATTATCTAACTATAGCTAGAGTTTTAAAATAGATCAGCAGCTGAACTTTCTTTTTATATGAAAATAGGTTAGATCAACTTATAAGAGTGCTATAAAAACATAACTAATGTAAATCAATTATTTAAAACAGAATGAAAATATCTTTCTCTTAATTTGTTTCCATAGATTCAGACACATAACAAAATATAAAAAAATGAAAATTACCAGCACTTTATTACTCAAAATTAATATTCTGTATATATTTATCCATTTATCTTGCACTATAACATGTATTCACATATGTAATGGGGAAAATGTTTTTTACTTAACTTTTCTCTCTGTTATATATAAAATTGTTTTTATCATAACTGTCCATTTATGAAATGATAAAAATGTTAGAATTCCTGTACATGTGGGTCTACCTCATCTAAAAATCTGTATAATTTGATATTATACAAGCAATATGTGGTTGAAAATGGTAAATTAAATAATTCTAAAGAGTAATAAGTATATACTTTGCTTGCCCACTACCAATCACATTTACAGAAATAACAAACTATAGAAAATATATATCTTGGCCTCTGCCCCCAGTTTCCAGTTGCTAGAGCACAGAGCCTTTGAAACCTTTGAAACCTTTGTAACTTCCTAAGTGATTAGACAGTGCTAGGTGCATCTTATGTTTTAATATTTGGTCTTTGGCCCTGGTTCCTGACACAGGGCTCCTAAATTCCTTGGAATCTCCTGGGTAATAGGAGTGTCTTTTGTTCAAATGAGGTAAATCTGAGTGGGCCCTTAGATGGCTTCTGGATGGGAGCTGGTCACTAGAAAGGCCAAGTCATTGTTGGAATCTTGGAATTTCCAGCACCACCCCCACTTCCCCGCAGAGGGGAGAGGCATTAGAAATGGAGTTAATAACTAATTATGGCTAAGTGAAGAAGCCTCCATAAAATCCCAAGTGTATAGTATTTGGAGAGCTTCCAGGTTGGTGAATTCCTTATACCAGGAAAGTGATATACACAAACTCCACAGACAGAGAAGCTCCTCCACTCAGAAATCTCTCAGACCTCCCCCTATGTATTTATTCATCTGGATGTTCACCTATATCCTTTACATATCCTTTAATAACCTGGTATACCTAAATGTTTCCCTAAATTTTGTGAGCCATTCTAGTAAATCATTGAACCTGAGGAAGGAATTATGGGAACTTCCAGTTTGTAGCCAATTTGGACAGAAGTTGTGGGTAAGGACAACCTAGGATAGTTCTTGTGATTGGCATCTGAAGTAGGTCATTTCATGAGACTGATCCCTTAACCTCTGGAATCTGACACTATCTTCATGTAGATGGTGTTGGATTGAATTAAATTAGAGGACACCCAGCCAGTGTCAGAGAATTACTTGGTGGGAGAAAAACCCCATACATCTGGTGTCACAACTATTGTGAATGTGGTAGTAATGTGAGAATAAACGATGATAACAACAAAAAAAAACACAGAAGGGGAGACTGCGGTTTTCTTCCCATCTCATTGCTACTGACAACTTTGTTTGTGGTATTTCCTATGAGTATAAAGATCATATACATTTAAAATATGCATTTTATACATGATATTATGTCATATATACACCATTCAGTAATATTTTTCACTAAAAAATGGATATTGTTTTATCTACTCACATCAGGCTGCATTTATCTATTACTCTAATAATAACTGCAAAGTTTCAAAAGCCTAAATGCATCATAATTCGTTTCCCAAATATACACTTAATGGGAATTTAGGTTATTACTGATTTTTTTCTATTATAAGCAGTAATGCAATGGACACCCTTATGTTTATATATTTGCATACTTATTCATTTAGTTTTAATTCTTGTAATTAAGTGGATTAAGTAATTCAAAGTGGATTAATTAAGTGGATTGAATAATTCAAAGGATATCCATTTTTCACTTTTTGTTAATATTTCCAGACTGTTCACTGAAATGGCCATCTATGAAAGACTGATTTTCCTCACAAACTTATCAAAAACTCCTACGATTGGGGCACCTGGGTGGCTCAGTGGGTTAAAGCCTCTGCCTTTGGCTCAGGTCGTGATTCCGGGGTCCTAGGATCGAGCCCCGCATCAGTCTCTCTGCTCAGCAGGGAGCCTGCTTCCCTCTCTCTCTCTGCCTGCCTCTCTGCCTACTTGTGATCTCTGTCTGTCAAATAAATAAAATCTTTAAAAAACAAAAAACAAAAAAACTCCTACCATTAAAAAACTGTTTTCTCTTACAAGTCTTCACTTGGCACATTTGGAAATAATCTAGACAAGAAGATACAGATTTCACCAATTTCCTCTTAAATATGTTTAAATAGATAGCATATGTTAGTCTTTGGGGAAATACTAGTAAACCTGTTAGACATGACACTCTCTAACTTTCATAGAATGTGTAGTTTAGAGCTATGGTTTGCAATTATAAAAAAAATCATCTGAGATGCCTGCTAAAAATAAGATTTCCTAAAGTTATCTCCCCAAATTCTAATTCACTAGGGGTGATTTGTAAAGCAGAAATCTGTAATTTAATAAGCACATTTCTCTTGCTCTATGTTGTGATAATTACTCTAAAGGCTGTTAATATAGATTATGATATTCTATTGCTACCAATGCCAGTGGTGCTGAGTCTATAATACCACACATGAATAGATCAGCTTCTTCATGTTCTATATCATAATTTCAGATGTGAACAATTAGTGTGGCTATTAATATATTCCATTAAAAACTGTCTTTCCACTTTGATTGTTGGAACCAATACTTAGAATTCTCTCTTTCCTTACTATTCCTTCTTCTTTCCCCAAGAAGATATTCTGATTTTATATGAAAATTAGCCCTTAATGAGTTAATATCTAGAATATCTGATGGTTACTGATATATATAAATCCCAAATGACAGATCTGCATAAACTATGCCTCTCCTGCATGTCTTTTGCCTCATATCTTACTACTATCTGAGAAAAAAAAGCATGTTCTAGCCAAGTCAACTACTTGCATTTCCCCAAGTTCAGGAGTGTGATTAACTCTTTCAAATTTCCTAAGGTTTGGATATTTATTCTTTATCTAGACATGTACAGATTTCCCCATCTCCCTCATCTAAATTTCTATTTAGCTTTTCGGACTAAATTCAAATATCAACTCCTCTATGATGTGCCCTTGGTGTTCTTTCTCTCCAAGGCTCCCACTGAGACTAGTTCACGCGTCTTGAAATCCAGGCCACATTCCTTTCACTAGACAAGTCTTGAGCCCTGGTGAATGAAATCTGGTAAGAAAAGTTGTGTATTGCTCTTTTACATAGGTGAACCATCTAATTTAAGGTTCATTACAAAGGGAAGAGGGAGTGCTTATGGACATGACAATCCAATATAATTTTCCTTTTCCTTTTTTTTTTTTTTAAGATTTTATTTATTTATTTGACAGACAGAGATCACAAGCAGGCAGAGAGGCAGGCAGAGAGAGAGGAGGAAGCAGGCTCCCTGCTGAGCAGAGAGCCCGATGCGGGGCTCGATCCCAGGACCCTGAGATCATGACCTGAGCCGAAGGCAGCGGCTTAACCCACTGAGCCACCCAGGCGCCCCTCCTTTTACTTTTTTTAAAGTATTTTTTATATTTATTTGAGAGAGAGACAATGAGCAAGGGGGAGGGTCAGAGGAAGAGGGACAAGCAGACTCCTCACTGAGTGGGAAGCTCAACGCAGGGTTCCATCTCAGGACCCTGAGATCATGACTTGAACTGAAGTCAGATGCTTAACCCATTTAGCCAGCCAGGCACCCCTTCTTTCTACATCCTTAATCACTTCTGCTGGACATCATGAATAGCTAAAAGAAAAAAAAATTTTGCATGTATATTGTATGTCCCATGTTTTGTATTAAATGCTCAGTAAGTCTGTGATAGCCTGATAGGACAGCAACGTACGGCCTTAAAACTGTTCAACACTACTAATTCACATGACGAAACAATGATTAAACTCCTACTACTGTTAACGGCATATATTGGGGAACCAACTCTTTGACAGATAATTCTCTAGCTAATGTAACAGCTTGCAGGAGAATGAATGAGTTGAAGGTAGGTTTGCTTTTGCTGAGTTGTAGCAAAAAGGATGGACTTTTCCTGTGGGTGGGCCTTCTGAGAGTCCTCATGTGATATTTTAAGATACAGCTATATCCCTAAACTACCCACTCTTAAGAATAATCCGAAGTTTCAAAACTCAATACTCAGCAGGTTAATCATAGACCAAGATGAATACTTAATATTATATTCAACACAAGTTATACTTATTCTGAACTCAGCTTTTGAGAATGTGTGACATTTGGGAAGAAGGATTGAAAAGATAGGATGATGAACAAAATTCCTATTTCTGTATTTGTCTATAATATCAGAAGATTGTCTTCTCCTATAAAATACTTAAACTTTTGAATGTTCAATTCAGTTTAATCATATAGGTGGTTAAGGAGGACTTTCTCAAGCTAATCTGCAAGGCTTTGTGTAATCCTGGTTAATTAAAAAATGTTTTTTGATTGAACTATAAGTTCCTTGAGGGTATAAACCACTTCTTCCTAAAACTGATAGATTCTTGCCTGCTTGTGTGTGGGGGGAGGGGGGGGGATTAAAAATAAATAAATAAAATGGGCTGTGCTCCTTACCTTAGTTTTCAACTGATATGTAACAATTACCCTAAACTTAGGAACATAAAACAACATAAAATTATTATCGCACAACTTCCACAAGTCAGGATTCTAGCATCTGCTTAGCTGGGTTCTTCTTTCAGATCTCACAAGGTTGTAATCAAGGAGTTAGATGGGGACTCACAGTTTTCATCTGGGGGCTGAGGTCATTTTAAAAATTCATTTAAAGTTAAATTAAGTCCCTTATTTTTTTTTAAATTTATTTAATTTTTACTGATCTCCATACCCAACATGGGCTCAAACTCACAACTGAGCCAGCCAGGCACCTGCCAAGTTTAGTTCCTTATGATTATATAACTGAGATCTTTGTTTTCTTGCTAACTGTTCACTGGGGACTTCTCTCAGCTCCAAGATGCCACATCTCTATGTAGTCTGCAATATGATGGTTTCCTTCCTCTAGACTTAAAGGGAAAAGAAAAAGAAACAAACAAAATCTCTGTTTTTAAAAGGCTGATTAAATCTGGCCTAATCTACTATTTATGATATATCTCTATCCCCTTTTTACTTCCTCAAAGTCAGATGATCTGTTACATTGATTACATCTGAAAAATCCCCTTGCCATCTAATCACGGTAGTGATAGCATATGTGGAGCTCTGTGTACATTCAAGAGACAGGCTTACAAAAAGGTGAATGCCACTAGGGATAATCTTAATAGTCTGCCTAGCAAACCATTTTTCTATTATATATTAAATCACATACTTTTATGGTAATTACATATTTTTCTGTCTACACCAACATTTGCCCTGTCAAGTAATTCTTGCATTCTCACCCAAATGCTGGGTCTGAAACAAAATAGAAACTTCCCTATCAAAATGAAATCAAAGTTGAAAACAGAAGCTAAAATCTGGAGTATAAATAATCACCTGTTTTCTTAAATGTTCAATTTCCCATACCTCTAATCACTAATGTTGCTAATTTTGCCTTTCTTTCATTTCTTCTTTTTGATAACTAAGTGAAATCTGAACAAAAATTGTTGTTAACCTGGAAAAATTATTTTCTAACTCTTAATTGTCGCATACTCACTATGTTATTCACAATAACTGAATAATGAATAGAACGTCGGGATTTGGCATATGAAAAAAAGTCAAAGACACATTTTAAATATATATGTATATGTTTCTTTTACAAATTCATCTCAGATACATAAATGTATTCTGGCTTTAATGAGTTTGGAAAGAAAAACTTTATCTTCTAATTAAGAAATGGTAAAACAAATAGAGTACTACCCCACTGGGCCCTATTATCAAAGCATTAACAGACCTTTAAGCAGACATTTTCTCCAATTTATGTCACAATTCTTACAAAGCTCTACTTTCCTTGTGCTTTAATATTTTACAGTATATCAAGCACTCTTATAATTAAACAACTGGTCCAGCCATGTCACTTTCAAAATGTGAAGAAAATGTGTTGGCTTTTTTGAGTTATCCACTTATTTGTTCACCTATTCAAAAATATTAATTGAATGCATAGTACTTGCCAGACGCTGTGTGGCATTGTGTCTACAATTAAAAAATTTTTAAAAAGACATAATTTCTGACTTCATAGAATTTACAGTGGGAGGAGTGAGCTGGGTGTCAAATATTAAACAGACAAATATTTGCATCACAGATTATTTAACACTGTGTGGGGACTTCTGAAAAATATTTAGAGGGAAATATAATCCTATACCAGAGAAAATTCATCTAGATTTGGTAAGGAAAGGAAAACAGTGAACAAGTGATATTTCATCTGAAACCTGACATAAATATAAATTACAGATGCAAAGGGCAAGAGTAAGAGTGGGTTAAGCCATATTGGAAAGGGCAGGTGTATATGAAGCCTGAGGTTTGAAAGATCTTAATACAGTGAGTGACATGAAAAAAGAAAACAAACAAACAAACAAAAACGGAGCTTCAAAAGCAAGGAGAAGAATGTCTCAAGATAAGAAGCAAGCACTAGGCCCTGCATGACCATAAAGGCCATGTGAAAGATCCCAGTGTTTTTCTTATTAAAAAAATAAATATTGAACTATTTCAATGAACAGTGCATCATAGTCTGAATTTCCTTGAGTCTGAAACACTTACCTGCCAATACTTTCTTTGGGTTTCAATCCAAAAGAAGCAAGGGAAAAGGAAAAGGATAAGTAAGGGAAGAAAAAAACCAGAAAAGTCAATTAAAGACATCTGTAAGTGATCTGGCTCCAGCTTTGAAAGAAAGCGCTTCCGATATTTTGGTCACACAAGACCTTTCCCAAGAGGCTGTATAGAGTCACTGAGTCTAGGAGTAAGTATTCTCTTCTCTCTGGAATAAGAAATAATCAATTTATCTGTTGGATTCATATGATATCCTGAATCTCATTTGTTAACATTTGTTGTACATATGACATAGAGTGACTCTCTACCTGCCTCCCCACCCCACCCCCCTCCCCACCCCATGCAGCCTCCAGAAAAGACAAAGTTTCCCTGGATCTGATAGGAGGACTGGGAGCTAGAAGTGTGGTGCCTCTCAATAATGGCCGGGAGAGCGGCCATACAGAACACTGGTGTTCACCCCAAGGGGTTGCTGAGACCAACGGCAGTGCTGAGATGAGCAATGATGACATCAGGACCTTGGGTAAGTGATGATTATTCTACCAAGGAAGCATGGCAGGTAGGTGACCCTAGCTAAAGGACCAACTGAGACCAATAGGTGAGTCAGAGGGTTTATAACTTAGGTTCCAGCTAAAGTATGATATTTGCATTTTGCATTTGAAAGATTACTATCCAGATGCTGGGTGGGGGGAAAAAAATCAATAGAGGCTGAGGGAATATGGGGAGAAGGCTACTGCAGCAGTCCAGGTGAGAAAATAAGACAGCATGATAGTGAAGACAGGGTAGAAGTGTAGATATCCGTAGACTGCTGGTAAGCAATATGAATGTTTTCATGTTTCTTCATGGTTGGGTTTTCTGAGGAAAGAAAACTGGAACCTCAGGTAAAATAAAATCCTTAGAAGTTAAAGGTAACTGAATAGCAAGACTGAGAGAGATTTTAGAGTTTATCTCCCTAGAGTTACATATTTATATTTCAAAGGGCAATGAAACCCAGACAAGCCATTTCCATTCCGAAGAATGATAAGACATTAGAAAATCAAATTTCTCTCTCTCTCTCTCTCTCTCTCTCTCTCTGAGAGACAACTGTCTAGCTGCTCCCATATAAGTTCCCAGAATAATAATTTCAGGGTTCCTTTCTTTCATGAAAAAAAAAATAATAGTAATAATCCCTTTTATAGGTGGAGGGTGACATCTGGCTGTCACCACACAACCCTGAAAGGGAAGAATGGGTTGTGGGGAACCAATCCAGTTATTGCTGTAAGTAATACTAACTCTGCCTCTCAGCTGAAAACCTAGAGTTTGCCTTCAGGACAAAATAAATACATATATTTATCACAGACAAACAATTACTTAGTAGATAAGATAAACAATACTGGGTGATGATTTGGAGATGGGAGTTCTTTCTTTCTTTTCGAAGTTATGTGTTGAGTACAACTATCACAAGATACAGCTATAAACATGACTGACAATATCTCTGACCTGACAGAATTTACAGTGCAGCTGGTGGAGTAACAACAGCACCAAAATTTTATTAACTCACTGATATAGTAGCCAATTAGTAGATTACATGGATGGGAAAATATGACTTAGAGATGCTTCAAGTTCAATATTAGAGTATCATTTGCCACTTTCAGCTATCTTTTCCTTTAAGAATTGAGACTGTCTCACACAGCCACCCATTAAAGTCATGAGCCCACCCTCACCATTTAATGATATGTATGTTAAGCAATGCAAAAAATATAGTTGAGGAAATAGCAGCAGGCTGATTTCAGCTCCAGAGGAGTGGGCTTTGTGCTTTTTTTAAGAAGACAACCCTTTTAACAACCTTATTGGAAATCTTCCATTAAGTAGTTTTTTAAGGCACGTTGGTGGGGAATTTCATTGCACCCACCCATCTTTAGGAACTGGAACTGGAACTTGTTTAATGTCATTGTCAGGATGTCAAGAATGACACCTGTATTTTGTATAGGGCTAGAAATCTTTATTGAGATGTGGGTGTACCTGAGGAAAATCCAGTTTGGTAGAAAGAAGTGCCTAAACTTAGATTTTGATAACTAGGTTTTAACTGTTTGTTGATTTACTTGCTTTGGTGCTGGCATTCAATCTCTCCTCTTTAACAATGGCATACACATAGGGTCACTTAATAAATGTTAGTACACTTAAGTTCTATCACCCTTCACCATGCTACTTTCAGCTATCTTTTCCTTTAAAAATTGAGACTGTTATGATGTAACCACCCCAAATCTTTTATTTGGCAGAGGTTTCACTACAACATGCTCCATGAGAACACACTGTCAGGTCCACTGCTCTGTTCTGCATTTGTTACTTCTTTACTGTCCCTACCTGGCATTGTTGTTCTCCTTAATACATCATTAAGTTAGGGAAAGTGACCCAGCACCAGGGTGGTACAGTGAGGACCAGTCTTCCCTTAACTGACCAGACTTTGTTTCCCATGATACCTCTAAGCCAAAGGCAGTCTCTGAGAAGCATAAAACTGGAATCTGAATGTTATATGAGTTAAAAAAAAAAAAAAAAAAAAAAAAAGGCAGGGGAAGACTCCTTACAAACCTTGCCTAATGGGCATTTCCAAAACTTTAATCTTATTTCTTCATCTGAAAGATTGCTTATTATTAATTTTTAGCAAGATAGTCTCATTTGCCAATCCTTTTTAATAGCAATTTTCACCGTATCTGTACTTGTGGAATCCTTAGTCTCTTTGCACAGAAATTGGTCTACCTTAGGATTTCTCTCCTTTTGTCCCCTTTGAAATTAAACAAATAATATGAGTGACTTCAGCAGGATTCCAAGGGAATGCTCTACCACTTCAATTTTGGTAATACAGTTTGGATAGACTTTGACACTTTACCTCCAGGTACTAGCAAATTGTTCGTGCCAGCATGAGTAATAAACTTGCCATCTTTATATATTCCTTTCTCAGTATTCTAGTAAACAACGATTACACAACCTGTACACATGCACCTACACCACTCCTGGCAGCAAATACTACTCAGAATACATTATAAATCAACATCTAAAATAAAAAGTTTATTCGCTTGATGCACAGGGCCTTCTGCCTATGGGGAAGTGTTACCTACATTACTATGCAAATAAGCTTCTATATGGAGATAATGTTTAGAGACCTCCTAAAAGTTCCCTACCTAAGCCCATCCTGCACACTTGGTTACCCTCTTTTTTTTTTTTTAGTATTTTATTTATTTATTTGACAGAGAGAGAGAGAGAGGAAGAGCACAAGCAGGGGGAACAGCAGGCAGAGAGAGACACAGGCTTCCTGTTAAGCAAGGAGCCCCAAGTGGGACTTGATCCTAGGACCCTGGGATCATGACCTGAGCTGAAGGCAGCCACTTAGCCAACAGAGCCACCCAGCCGCACCAGAACAATTTCTTAGCTAGATAAGATGTTGAACATCTTTTCATATGCTAATTTTTCATCTGTATGTCACTGTGGTCCCAATTCAAGGCTGAAAATTATTTAGAATGGGACACATTTCGCCACTGAAAATATTTATCTCTAAATTCTTATTAAAGCAATGATATAAATGCTTTGGAGTAGCATATTATCCCCTTTCAAGGCTATCAACTGTAGGATCTAGTGATAAATGTTTTGGCTAAGGGTCCAGACATTTAGATTTAGTTCAGCTCTTCTACTAATCAACATTGTTATTACTAGATATGTACTTTTTTTCCCTGTTATATTTCTCTCTTAGCTTTACTGGTCTCTTGGGATTATAGTGAAGAAAAATATAGCTGGTGGGATAATGCTTTGTAAAGACACTATGAAAATTCAAAATAGAATCACCATTTTCTATTTATATTGTATAACTTAAACCATCCCTCCCAGAACACATATAAACCCATCTCCCCTAACATATTTTCATGCAGTTGGCTTCTCTCCCACATTTTTAATAGAAAATATTGTCTAGAAAATCATTAAATACAGAATCTTTTTTTATTCATTAATGTTTCTGACTCCCTCAATACATTTATACATTCTTTTGACATATTTCTTCCTTGTTCTCAATCATATGAGTATCTTGTTTCTTCTTCTAATTCTTTGATCACTTTACTACCTCCCTCCACTAAGTATTCTTTCGCCATCAACTGTACAGTGAAAAAAGTGTGTTTCAAGCTTTCTGTCACTATTTTCCTGGTAATATTCATTTCCCTGGTAATATAATCATCCTATTATCCATCTGTATCTGTAGCTCCTGTATTACCAAATGAAGCAGGATTTTTCTTTTCTTTCATCATAAGACTTCCTTCTGTCTTGTGGACTAAATAATTATTTATTTATGATTCCATCCCCCCCCCTTAGGATATTTTGTCTTCCTTTTCCTCTATTTTTCATAATACATGATTTTTTTTTAATTTCACATCAAACTTCAACTTTTGTGGTATAACCAATTGAGAGTTAATAAGACATTTAGAAATATAGAAATAGAACTTGAAGGAGAGATCAGAATTGAAAAGATAAATTCATAAATTTATATCTAGTAGCATGTCAACTTTAGGAATGGGGAAATTAATATCTAGAAAAGTCAATTAACTTGTCCAAAGTTAGCAATCATTCAGTGGCAGTTAATTCAAGCATGTCTGTTTCTTGAATCCAAATCTTAACCATCATGACCAACAAGCTATGCTCATAAAGACTGAAGTATTGCCTGAATGAGTGAATAAATTGTTCTTGCCCCACCTGCTCTTCAACAATACGTTTTAGAAGTCTTTTAAATATTTCTATAACCCTGGTCACCATCGTCTCTTACTTATACTACTGCAATAACCTTCTGAAAGATCTTTCTGCTTTATAATTTGCTTTCTGTGGTCTATAGTCTATTCTCAATATTACAGCCAGAGTGAGCTTTGAATATATTAGTCAGATAATTTTACTCCTCTGCTTAAACTCATGTGATGATTTTCCATTTCTACAGCATAATATCTAAACTTCTTACAATGGCCTACTGGACTCCACATTATCTGAACCTTTGTAACTTCTCTGGACTTTTTCTTTAGTTTACTCCAACCATACTGGTCTCCTGTCGATGCTCAGGTAAACTGAATTCCTCCCCTTGCTCCATTCTGCCATCTGCACTGGGGCATAGATAATATGCATTGTTAATTCTCTCAATTCCTTCCAATCTTTCTCAAAAGTCATTTTGTTAATGAAGCTTATTCTCACGATTTTATTAAAATTCCACACCACATCATTCTAGCCCTATAATTTCTCCATAGAAGAGAAATTTATTATTTCTCTACATACTACATAATTTATGTATTTATTAGTTTTGTAGTTTATTCTTTATTTCTTCTTCCTGACTAATGTAAACTTGAAAAGGGCAACTATTATATTTTCAACAAATATTTATAAATATTTGTTTTAAATACCTGGTAAGGTAAGGAAATCATTGAGAAGCAAAGTAAGATAGGAATGGCTAGATTAGAGAGTTATAAGGTTATCTTATTAGTGGAAAATTTATAATTATTCTCTGATACTTAGACAAGGTGTTTTATGAGACTAAATTTCTCCCCCCAAAATAAGAGAATTTAATTTTGTGTTTTCTCAATGCACTTTTAGCTCTGAAATGTGAAATATGAATGAAAGGTTATAGTAAACTTCTATTTTTCATTAAGTCCATAATATTAGAAAGGACCTCCTGGAATTAAAAGTAGTGGTTTTGTAACTCTACAGAGTAACCACTTATTTCGCCCAGTAGGTAGTAAACATATGGAACTTATATTCACAGGACCTGGTCTAACTGAAAATTCCACTAAATTGAAAAGAGTTTACGATACCATTTTAGATTATGCTATTATTGTTGCTGTTGATCTTTTGAAATCAGGATCCTAAATATCAACTTTCCTACCCCACACCCTGGTAAAGACATATTAGAAAAGCTGTATCTTGACTTAATCCAATGAAGCAGTTTTACTAAGCATAGTTAGAATTTTCACAAACTTTAAAAAGATGCAATCCAAGCACTATTCCATGTTCATGTCCTGGGAAAGAAAATGTCTACTTGTAAGTGATACATGCATCTTAAGAAAATTAGAATCAGGCAGATTTATTCTAATGTTGCTACTCAATAGTCTATCTTGGAATTATTTTATACTTTTAAAAAAGATTTATTTATTTATTTGAAAGAGAGAACACAAGCAAGGAGGAAGGACAGAGGGAGGAGAAGCAGACTCCCTGCTGAGCAGGGAGCCCGATGTGGGACTCATCCCCAGGACCCTGGGATTATGAACAGAGCCCAAGGCAGACGATAAAGGACTGAGCCACCAGGTGCCCTGTTTTACTTTTTTTAGTCTATTCTCTGAATTTAGTGGCTACTGCTTTAGTGATTAGCTGCCACTTCTGTTTGGGCAAGTGATATTAAAGAATAAATTTTATCTGCCTTAAATCAGTGTATGAGCAGTGACTGAATTCCAGGAAATAAAGATTACAAAATGTTTTAATTAATATACAGTAAATGATAAGCTGTTAGTAAAATTTTAGACATGTTGCTATATTCTTGGCGATTTCAATTATTCTCTAAAATGCTAAATTTTATTTTGATTATGCACATTTGGAAGAATGAGAGTTGTATTGAAAAAACAGATATTACCATCCTGGAGAACTGGATTTGTCCTGCCCTAAACTCTATTGCATATTATTTGACCACAGTCTTAATTTTAAATCTCTACATCCTTGATGATATGCTAAAACAGAGGAACTTGACCAACACAGAGAAGATGTGAGATTATAACAAAAACCTCCATGAATATATTCTAAGATCCTTGAAAGAAAAATGACACAGTGAATATTATAAGAAATATTCATTAATAGAAACAAAGCAAATCTGATTTCTAAATTACCTTTAATTTAGAAGGTAGTACATTGGTTTACTTGTACAGTATGGGATTAAAAAGAGATTTCTCAATAAATATTAATCATGCCTATAACCATATAGGAAATAATTAAGTTTCTCAAACTTTTTAAGATTTTTATTTATTCATTTGAGAGAGAGATAGAGACAGCACAAATAATAGAAGGCAGAAGGCAGATTCTTAACCATTTGAGCCCCCAAGGCAACTTGAGTTTCTCAAACTTTGAAGAAGTAATAATAGTCTCCTTTTTTAATAAAATTGATGTACGTAAATATGACTCTAAATTTAACAATTGTCAAATATCACCACTATCAAATTTATGATTCTAAATCTTTCAGAAGCCTAAATTATCTTAGGGAAGGAGTTTAAAAGCAGTCTTCTGCGATGTCAAGTGATCTAATTGTTTTTAGTTTTTCATTCCTATTTTCATTTGAAATCCTTAATTAAAAAAGGATGATTTTTTTTTTCTCACTAAGAAGAAGAGGAGAATCAAACTCATTCTTATTCTGTAGCATCACAGTGGATAGTGTACCAAATTATGCAAAATGGCTTTACAAAATGTATGTATTTATTGACATATTGTTTTGGCTTCTGAATTTTTGTAATATATGAGCTAATAACTAAAGATATCTGTATCACTCCTCATTTACCAGAGATATCAGTGTTAACATTCTAGTGTTTGAATGGCTGACACTTCTACAACATATACATATACATTTTTTTCCAAATTAAGTTTTATTTCAATAATGGTATTTTCCAACATTTTTCTCAGTTCATCATATATTGTAAACATTTCCATTTCTGTATAATTTCATCTCTTCATTTTTTAAAGCATTTTATATATCATTACATTGTAGTGATGAAAGTTACTGTTGGTTTCCTTCTATATACCATAGACTATACTTAGAAAATATGATTGATTTAGTGGATTGGTAGTTAGCAAACATTTGGGTATTGTTCTTCTGGGTAGAGTCTGGAAACAAAACATCCAGTTTCCAGACTTACATACCCAGTTAGAAGCACTCTGTGAAATTTGAAAGGCATAAGATGGTGACCATACTTTTGAAGTTTTTGTTAGTACAGTGAAATAGTGTTTCTGGCTTTAGTGTTGCAAATTTCTGATTATAAAAATTTCTTAAGAGTAGCTTATTTTATAAAAACAGCAATAACAACAACAAACAACCTGATAAGTATACAGGATTTACTTGTATTTTTCATTTAAAATATTATACCTGAAGAAATAATAGGATTTTTTTTTTAAAGATTTTATTTATTTATTTGACAGACAGAGATCACAGGTAGGCAGAGAGGCAGGCAGAGAGAGGAAGGGAAGCAGGCTCCCTGCTGAGCAGAGAGCCCAATGTGGGGCTCAATCCCAGGACCCTGGGATCATGACCTGAGCCGAAGGCAGAGGCTTTAACCCGCTGAGCCACCCAGGCGCCCCAGAAATAATAGGATTTTGACCAGGTCTTATGTTAAATAGAACAGCATACTTAGTGTTATGTATTTCTATAAACTAGGTCCTTTTACATAAAATTACATTATATTTACAAACTTTCCATCCTATACTGCAATGTTCTATTTCTGTGAGGAGTTCCCAGGATTTTCTCTAAGGGACGAAGCTGATATTACGGGGAATTCTAGGCTTAGACTGATGAAGACCTTGATGCAGCTGAGTAGAGTTTATGTGTCAGTACAGGTTATTATGGAAGTCATTACTGAATAATTTAACAATAATGTTTTCAATAGAATGTAATAATCATGTTTGTAAATATTACAAACTATTTAAACAGTAATTTAGTTTTATTTATACCAGAAAAAAAATATGCTATGTCAAGTCTATATTCTCTCCATTACCATGGATCTGAAATAATTTGAATGTCAAATGACATATTCTTAATGATCAGACACATACTAATTGAACACAGGATGAATGTGGTGTCCATGAAGCCTTGGAAATGGAAATAATTAGTTCTGGAATTAACTGACATCTTAATGCTGATCAGATGGAAGGAACAATGAGGTAAGAGATAAAGTTGAACAAAGATATCTTCTGGCATTTAGGTATAGTTTTGGTCTGAAAACTGTCATTTTGTCTAATCAGGAAATTGAGTTATGATAAGGCTCAATATCAGTTGGAGATTACATGAAAACTGGCCATCTTCCAATTGGATATGCATTTTGACCAATCTGACAAATTATTGAGTGTTACTATTAACATGCAAACTCATATACAAATGTGCCACGATTGGGCTTTCCTTCGGTAAAATGACAAACAGATGATAAAATAAAACTTCACCTGAATCTTAACTAAAATATCAAACTATATTTAAAATTTAGAAAAAGCATGTCATATATTCAATGTTATTGATTTGGTAAGTATATTTTAAAACCATGCCAAATACACAATACTGTATTAGGAGCCATAGTGGAAGAAGTTATAATCTAGTAACAGCTATAAGACACGTGAGGACTTATGTAAAAATATAAAAATAAAATAAAACAAAGCTATGTCCCATACCTGATTAAGGAGTAAATGGGTATTAGCATCCAAAATGAACTTGTCAGGCAGAAAAATAAACCAAACCTTATGATATGAAATTATTTATCAAGGGTCATTTTATTTTATTTTTTTAAGATTTTATTTATTTATTTGAGAGACAGAGAAAGAGAGAGAGAGCACACACATGTGCACAGGTGTCTACTAGTAGGGGGAGGGGAAGAGGCAGAGGGAGAAGGAAAGCAGACTCCCTACTGAGCAGGAAGCCCAACAACGGGAGCCTCATGGGGGTCTCCACCCTAGATTACAGGACCCTGGTATCATGACCTGAGCCCAAGCCAGAAGTTTAACCAACTGAGCCATCCAGGCACCCCTATCAAGGGTCAATTTAAAATCTAAAGCTAGTCAAGCATATTTTGAAGCTGCCAAAAGACCATCTTTATTTGATTGTAATCAGGTTAATGTAAAACAGGGTCTGAAAGTGGTAATTCTATTGTACTACTTTATTTTCAGACATTTGAGGTGTTGTATTCAATTACATTACACATTTCAAGAGAACAATACTATGTTCATGCAGTAATGGTCATGATTCAAAGTTAAGGGTTCTCAAAGGCATTTTACCATGAAATTAAAAACACTTACTACAAAAAACAGAGGAATCATACAGGCATTAATAACTTTTTTTGAAAAACTGTCATTTGGAAGACAAATGGGTGTTGTTTTTATTACTCTAAGAGAATTTGCACAAATGAATGAAATGTGCATGAGGCACATATTGATGTAATATAGGGGAGAATTTTTTACTTTTGAATTTGGCTGCAACTTCCACAATGAGAAAATGCATTTTCCTTTGTAGGATGGGTAAAGAAACTGAATGAACACCCTTACAAGAAGCTTCAGAGGGAGTTTGTTTTCAATATGGAACTGGTAACAGAATATGCTTCTGTAGTTTCTTCTAAATATGAAAGTCATTTGTCCTATGAATTATGGTTATTAGTTCACTACTTTAAGGTTACTAGAATCAGAAGCACACTGAAGTTACCTTGAGTGATGGGAATTTATTGAAAATTGATTCAGAAAGATTTCCTCAGAAGCTTCATGTGAAGGGTTCTTGACCATAGAGGAGCTCATCACTCATCAAGATGTACCAGCAGCTCTCAAGTCAATATCCTTAGTGTTCACTCCAAAGTGGACTTCCACTTCTCTCTTTTCCAATGATGGACCACTCATGGCCTATCTTCTTTTGTTTGTACCTGTCTCTATATAGCCTTTGCTATTTACTCTTTATTTTTCTGATATGATCTCTGCCATTTCTGTAGGTAACTTCTCTCTGTTTCCACTACCTTTAAACTGCTTTATTTTAACTTTGTCCATGAGTGACTATCTACTTGAGTCACTATTTAAAATTACATGTTCTTTCTGAGCACAGTCATTACACAAAACACCTCACAGCCTGCTGAACTTCCTTATGTCTGGTCTATAAATATCTTTTTGTCAGTTGCAGATTTGAGTTTAATGAATTGTGACCAGGACAACAGGGTGAGAATGTAGAGCTTAGTGTCATAGGTAGAGGAAAATCATTAACCTCTTTCCATAGAAGAGGGCTCTTCCAAGACAAGCACTGGGCATTTCCAGTGTTCCTTCCCATTCTAGTCACAGATAGCTGATATAAAGAGAGATCATCAGTTCAGGAGTGGAAGATAGGGAAGAAGAAGAAATCCCTTATTCAAATCATTCTGACTCTTCTAAGTATCTTAGAAAGAAATGCTTCGATTTTCAATCTAAAAAATCTCCAGATACTTGACAATTTTGGCTTCTCCACTGTGACTTATAAAATGATAGTCTGGCCTCAGGCTTTAATGAATTATTCATTTTTATAAATCTATTTTTCTAAATATAGTATCTAATACATGCAAAAGTATATATGTACCATATATATATAATTCTACACTCTATTAATAACTTGTGTACATACATCTATCACTCCACCTAAGAATTAAAGTGATATTTAGCATGAATAATTTATTCTCTAATCAAACTCCTGCTTAATGGTAGTCCAGTGATAGCTATAGTATGACTTGTGCTGTGGACATCAGACCTACACAAATATTTGTTGACTTAGTAAGAGTATAGATGGCCATTTGACAAATAGTCAAAGAGAACTAACTGCACATCAATATCTCCTTGGTTTCCTTTCATCTTGATTTATAAAGTTATATACATTAATATATAGTGTTATGAAAAAATATTTGAGGGAGGAGGTAAATTTGGAGAAAGATCATGAGGAAAGAATATCATTATCTCCTTTATTCAGATTTAGGTACCTATTGTTTAGCTAATTTTTTTTTAAGTTTTTGTTTATTTGAAAGAGATAGAGTGAGAGAGCAAGAGAGAAGGGTGAGAGGCAGAAAAGAAGCAGACTCTTAGCCTGCCAAAGGCAGACACCTAATTGACAGAGCCACCCAGGGACACTGTTTAGCTAATATTTAATTTCTTAGTCCTGGTCATTGCTTTGTTTGGCCTCTTTGATTATCATACTTAGATTCTGGAATCCTTGTGCTATACAGAAATTGAAGGTGTTATGTCTTGTAAGAACAATTGCTACTCTTAAAAGTCAGAAACCTGATAAGATATAAATATAGAGGCCTTCAATGTTAGTGGAAGATATGTGGAAATTAGGAGAAGTAATACAGATGGAAGAACAAGGAAAACATTGTGATGAAGTTAAGAAATTAAACATCATATTGTAGTAGAATGTTATATAAAGGGATAAACAATAATACTTCTTCTCATTAGGACAGCAGAACACTTGGTAAACTAAAACAACACTAAGATGAAGTCTTACCTGCAGTGCAACCTAAGTTTCACAAATTATACAAATGGTCTGAGACTCAATTTTCTCATTTTTATAATGTACATAACAGTATCTAACATGAGGGCTGTTTTCAGTAGCCAGCGAAATATTGTGTGTGAATGGCTTAAACGAGGGTGTGACAAACAAAACACTCTCAATACATATCATTTATTCCTATTTAGTTTCTATAAGATCTTTGGGAAATCATTTAATTCTCTGGTTTTATTTTCCCATGCAAGAGTATACATGGATAATTTTCTATACAATTTTATTAAAATTTTCTCTCCCAATCTGCAAAGATGATATGGACATTGAGGAGATAATTCTTGAGTGAAGAATATTGTTCTGACCCTTTTGGGATGAAAGGGATCTATACCTATTAACCACTGCTATAACATATAACTCCCATACACCAAGGTTACAGATGTTAGGTTACATAATACAACTAGTGTGCTTTTAAGTATTTATTAATGATAATATTGCATAAAATCTTATCTGGATGATCAACAAAAGAAATCCTTGTGTTTTGATTATTGCCATTTCGCTGCTGTAATGAACTACTCCATGTAAGCAATTCAACTGCTTGTGCTCAAAGTAGTATCAAGGTTAAGTTATCAATATGTTTCAGGAAATTGTATATACTAAACCTACTTCTCTCAGAGTAACTTTTATGCATCCCTGTACTTCTTATATTAGCTCCATTAATAAAATAAAAATGATATCTAAGAATCTTTAAGCCTATATTCTAGAAAGATATTAATCTATGAGAAGAAGGCATCAGGCAAAAATAACGTGTTTTGGTGCAGGAAAATTTTTGTAATTAATGGGATGCAGCCCAAGCAAATTGCAACAAGAATGCCCTGTAATCACAGAATGCCTGAGCTAGAACAAACGTCAGAGCCTTGCAGCCCATATTACAGAAGAGGAAGCTAAATTTCAAAGATTTCAGCTGGAAAATGGAAGTCACAGAATAGGTAGGTTTCCTGCCTGTTAGTTCTTTCACCTCTCCATGCCATACAACCTGGAATTGCCCACACTGAAAGAATAACGATTATCATGAAAGGAAATATGAGAAGAAAACCAGAAATCTGTTGCTCTAATTATCTTTCTTTTTAGAGGCTTTGAGATTTAATGGCTTAAAATTAATACTTTATTTGAATGGTTACTGCCATTATAAATATAACAATCTTGAAATAAGGATTTGTACTATTTAGTTTCAGAACATTAGAGAAACTATTTCTTAGATCTTAAACACAAATTATCTTCCTTTTCGATGAATAAATCCATATTATTTGACTTGAGATATTATTTCTTGTCAAATTAGGGAAATCTTACTCTACCAACAAGGGTTCTTCCAGCCTATGTTATCTGTTTGTAAAGTCTTAGTTCATATGTATAAAATTGACCATTCCCACTTCACATATAAATGCTGACTACACAAAAATTCAAGTAATTGATAACATAGTGTTTAAAATGGCTAGGTTATTTTCCAGGTAAATCATAACTGAGATCAAATCCATTCCTCACATGTTAACTGCTTCACTTAGAGATAAGGCTTTTGGAATTTTACCAAGTTTGGAATTCATTCATAACCGTGTTCTATCTGCTTTATCCCTACAATTTACAAGGAATTGATGGATTGTTAAATGTCCTCTAAGTCTGTATGTCTTTTTTGCACAGTTAGCAAGTGATATCAAATTCAAAACAATGCAACTACATAAAATAAGAACAAATGTGCTCAGAAATCTCCAAAGTTGCCATGAGGAGTTGAACCTATTACAGCATTCCTACTAAATCTTGTTAGAGAAGAGGTTAAAATAGGACATTTGGTTCAGTTAGGTTCTTTTTACACCCAAAATGCAATTTACAGATTGAGAATAAGGCAGGCACTATCAATCGTTTCTTAATTGTCTACTGTAAGTATATTCTTGAATGACAGGGAATATACATTTTCTCTTTTTAGTGGTAAGTACCCTTCCTAATTTTTCCTAGGCACACAGATAGAACTGCATACTGAAGTTCAAACTCTTTCATTAAAAGAAGCCTTGCTTTCAGGGGCGCCTGGGTGGCTCAGTGGGTTAAGCTGCTGCCTTCAGCTCAGGTCATGATCTCAGGGTCCTGGGATCGAGCCCCGCATGGGGCTCTCTGCTCAGCGGGGAGCCTGCTTCCTCCTCTCTCTCTGCCTGCCTCTCTGCCTGCTTGTGATCTCTGTCTGTCAAATAAATAAATAAAATCTTTAAAAAAAAAAAAAAAAAAAGAAGCCTTGCTTTCAATCTTTGCTTATTTTTCATTTTTATCACTGAAGAATTTGAAAACTGAAAGTATGTTCAAATATAGTGAAATGTCCTGGTCATAGCCAAGGATTTTACATTTCACACCAGCAAGGGCATTTGAAATAAATTAAAAATGGTTCTACCATATGCTTCTGGAAAATATTTTCCATTTTAGATATTTTTACTTCAAACTGAAGATAGTATGCTTCCTGAAAACAGCTCTACAGACCCTGGTAGGCCTTCTGTGTTGTAAATTCATCAGTGAAAGAGTTTAAAATTAATAAACTAAGATACAGACAGGTAACTAGAACAGAAGTAGCATCAACCCAAGAATAAGAAAATAAGCTTGAAATTCATGTAAATGTAGCATGTGCTAGGAATCTTCTAGAGACATCTAATATTAAAAATGTGACAAATACTAATTGTGTGTTAATATCTGGGTTAAGCTTTGCACATGTAAGATTTTACTCTGGTTAAGACTAAAGTTTGTTAGAAGATATGAACAACAAATTACACAAAACAAGATAAAGGAAAAGATACTATATGAGGGTTAAATATAAAGAAGGGGTAAGTCTTTATAGAAATAATGTCACTATATATTTGGTTTTCTCCAGAAAGTTCTGGTTATGCTTTTTGACCCTACTTAATTGTTAATGTCAAACTTCCCAGGTTTGGATTTTAAATTATATGGCTAAACAAGTTTTGGGAGAACAAAAACAAAAAACACACAATTATCTAAATAAAGAAAAAAGAGTGTGTGCGTGTGTGTGTTGAGGGGGGAGAACTCCAGAACTTTTTCAAGTTAAAGTCATACATAACATGAAAATGCATGGTATCTTTGAGATATTGAAGATAGTCTGTTATGTGGACGCATAGACTGGGAGAAGGCTAACACACAAAAAGTGGAGAGACCAGTAAGTTAGATCCTGAAATCCTACTGTTCTGCTAAGGAATTTCTATTTTATCCCAAATCCAGTGAGAGAGGAAATAAATATTTAAACAAAGGAACTGTATAGGTGGATTCTAATTGTATCTAAACAAACAGACAAAAAGGCTGAAAATTTGATATTATGGTCACTGTCAATAATTCAGGAAGGATATTATTAGAACTTGAAGTAAGGCAGTGACATTTATGATTGAGAGGAGAAGATGCACTCAAATAATATCAAAGAGGTTAAATTATAGGTCAAGAGGTTTCTTAAGCTCCATATTTTAAAAAAGGCATTATTACATTACAAAATTCATTGCCCTTTAAAATACCATAACTGAAACAAATAATGAAATATTTGGGTGGGCTGTATGTAAAATACAATTCTAAACATATATACTCCCAACACTGGAGCACCTAAATATATAAGCAAATATTAATCTATCTGAAGGAAGAAATAGACACTATAACACTGGCAGGGACTTCAACATTCCACTTCCTACAATGGCATTGGACTTAAACTATACTTTAGACCAAATGGTTCCAATAGACATAAACAGAACATGCCTTTGAACAGCAACAGAATAGACATTCTTTTCAGGTACATGCGGAGTATTCTTTAGAACATATTATATATTAAGTCATAAACAAGACTTACCAAATTTTAGATGAGTGAAATCATACCAAGTATCTTTTCTGACCATAATGGCATAAAACTAGAAATCAATAATAGGAGGAAGGCTGAAAACTTCAAAAATATATGGAATTTAAACAACACACTCCTGAACAACCAATGTGTCAAAGAAAAACTCAAAAGGGAAATTAAAAAACATTCTGAAACAAATGAAAATTGAAACACAATCTACCAAACGTATAGAAAAAGCAGTTGGACGAGGAAAGTTGATAGGGATAAATGTCCTTGTTGAGAAAAATTTTAAAAATCTCTAATAAACAACCTAACTTTATACCTCAAGGAGCTAGAGAAAGAAGAAAAAAACAATTCCAGAGTTAGCAGAAAGAAGAAAACAACAAAGGTCAACAACAAAATGAAAAGGTAACTTATAGAATGGGAGAAAATATTTGTAAATCATACACCAGATAAGGGGAAAATACCCAAAATATAAAATAACTCATACAACTCAGTATCAAAAAACAACTGAATTGAAAAATGAGCAGAGGGCCTGAATAGATATTTTTCCAAAGACATCATACAAATGACCCACAGGTAAATGGAAAGATGCTCAGCATCACTAATCTTCCAGAAACAACAAATCAAAACTAAAATGAGATATTACCTCACAGCTGTTAAAATGGTTATTATAAAAAAATAATGGGTAAGAAATGTTGGTAAAGATGTAGAGAAAAGGTAATCTTTGTGCATTATTGGTGGGAATGTAAATTTTTAATGTTACTATGGGAATTATTATGAACATTACCAAAAAATTAAAAAACAGAATTACCATATGATCCAGTAATCCTCCTCTTTGTATAAAAAAGGAAATAAAATTGTTATCTTAATGGGTTCTCTACATCACCATATTCATTACAGACTTAATCATAATAGACAAGACATGGAAATATTCTAAGTGTCCATCAATGGATGAATGAATAAAGAAAATGTGATGATATATATACATTAAGCATATTAATGCAAATTAAAATACAAATTAGTAAAAGATAAAAGAGTTATGCAATCTGAAGAGAAACCACAGTATGGATATTAGGGAGGGTATATGCTATGGTTAGTGCTGTGAATTGTGTTAGACTGATGATTCACAGACCTGTACCCCTAAAGCAAATATTGCATTATATGTTAATAAAAAATTTTAAAAATAAAATAATAAAAATAAATAAGTAAATAAAATACAAATTATAGTACAGCCTTTGAGAAAGAAAGCTATCATTTAAACATACAATAAAATCATGGGAGTAGGAGAAGTTATTTGCCCTATTTGCATCCAATTAAAGACTCTTGCCCAAAACTTCAAACCACCTACAAGAACAAAGCAGACAATTTGGTAGAAAAATGGGCAAAAGTTTTCCTAATAGTTACTAAACATAAGTAAAGATGAATTTTAGTAGTCATCAGGGAAAAGCATATAAAAACTATTTGATGTCACTACACACCTACAATAATACTCAAATGAAAAGACAGAAAATGTTGGGAAAGAGGTAAAGAAATCGGTTGAATGGTAATTTTTTAAAGTGAGGTGTTAGAGTCCCCCACTATCAATATATTACTATCAATTACTTCCTTTATGTTTTTTATTAGCTGCTTTATGTATCTGGATGCTCCCATGGTGGGTGCATAAATATTTACAACATTTACAACTATTATATCTTCTTGTTGGATTGTTCCCTTTATGATTCTATACTGTCCTTCTTTGTCTATTATTGCCATCTTTGCTTTAAAGTCTGTTTTTTATGATAGAAGCATTGCTCTTCTGGCTTTCTTTTCACTTCCATTTACATGATAGATGCTTTTCCAGTCCTTTACTTTCAATCTGCATGTGTCTTTAGATCTAAAATGATTCACTTGTAGGAAGAATACAGATGGGTCTTGCTTTTTTATTCATTCCATCTCCCTATGTCTTTTGATTAGAGTGTTCAGTCCATTTACACTAAAAGTAATTATTGATAGGCAGGTATTTGTTGCCATCTTGTTACTTTATGGTTGGTTTTGAAGTTCTCTGTTCCTTTCTTCTCTTGCTCTCTTCTCTTATGGTTTGCTGACTTTCTTTAGTGATACACTTAGATTCCTTTCTCTTATTTTTTACATATCTATTACTGGTTTTTGATTTGTGGTTACCATTAGGTTTATATATAACACTTTCTGCATATAGCAGTTTATATTAAGTTGATGGTCACTTAAATTTGAACCTATTCTAAAAGTACTAAAGTTTTATTCATCTCCTCTCCACCTCTTAGGTATGTGGTGTAGTACTTTACATCCTTTGATTTTGTAAATCCCTTGTCTCATTTTTATAGATATACTTGATATTATGGCTTTTGTGCCTCTTCTGTGCCTCTTACTTTTCTTATTCCTATTTACGGTCTTTCTATTCAGAGTCCCCTTAACATTTCTTGCAGGGCTAGGTTAGTGGTGATGAATTCTTTTAAGTTTTGTTTGGGAAATTTTCTCTCTCCTTCTATTCTGAATAATAGCTTTGCTGGATAAAGTATTCTTGGTTACAAGTTTATTGTTTGTTTGTTTTTGTTTTTGAATATTTCATGCCACTCCAGCCAAGTTTCTGCTGAAAAAAATCAGCTGATAGTCTTAACAGGGTTTCTCTTGTATGTAACTGTTTTCTTTTCTTTTTTTTTTTTTAAGATTTTATTTATTTACTTGACAGAGATCACAAGTAGGCAGAGAGACAGGCAGAGAGAGAGGAGGAAGCAGGCTCCCCGCTGAGCAGAGAACCCGATGCGGGGCTCAATCCCAGGACCCTGAGATCATGACCTGAGCCAAAAGCAGAGCCTTAACCCACTGAGCCACCCAGGTGCCCCAACTGTTTTCTTTTCTTTTGTGGCTTTATATATTCTCTCTTCATCACTACTTTTTGCCATTTTAATTACTATGTGTCTTGGTGTGGACCTTCTTGAGTCAGTTTTATGGGGGGCTTTCTGTGTCTCCTGGGTATGGATTTCTGTTTCCTTCCCCAGATTTAGTAAGTTTTTAGCTATCATTTCTTCAAGTAAATACTCTGCCCCTTTTCTCTCTCTTCACCTTCTGGGATCGCTATAATGGGAATGTTATTATGTTTGATGTTGTTGAGTTCCCTTAGTCTATTTTCATTTATCATTATTATGCTTTTTTCTTTCTTCTGTTCAGCTTGATTTCTTTCTATTATTCTGTTTTCTAGATTGCTGATCTGTTCGTCTGCTTTCTCTAGTCTACATTTATTCCACCTAGTGTATGGATGGTAAACTTGTAAAACCATTTTGGAAAAAGTGTTTGACAATGTCTACTACAATTAAATATACCTATACCTAATACACAGCAATTTAATTACCAAATATATTTTCAAAAGAAATATGTATATATACATATTTCATATATATATTTGATACACACACACACACACACACACACACACACACACACACACACACTCTAGAATGGTCATTGCAGCACTGTTCAAAACAACCGTAACCTGGAAATGCCAATCAGCAGTGCAACAGGTAAATACATTGAGGCATAGTAACACAGTGGGTACACTACATAACAGTGAGAGTGAATAAACTACAAACTCACAGACAGTGGGAATTATTTTAAAAACATAAGATTGACCAAAAGAAGCAAGCAGAGGAGTCAGTATGTAATTCCATTCATATAAAGTAAAAAATATAGGGAATACTAATTTATACTTTTAGAATTATAATAGTGTTTACCTGTATTAGAAATGGCTAGTGAGCTGGGAGCTTGATAAATGTTACAAGGAGTTTAAAAATTCCTCCTAATTAGTAACAATTTACAAACATGCCTTTTTCTAAACTTATATTTTATTAGATTAAAAATGTTTTTTAAAAAATCATGTTATTGAGTTAGCTAGAATGTGACGATATGAGTATTCTTATACTTGCTGATGGGTATATAAAAGGGCAAAGCTAATCAAAGGTCCATTTAGTAAATTTATGAAAATTAAAAATGTCCACACCCTGCAATCCATTAGTTCTATTCTATCCTCAAGAATACTTGCACATATGCAGGAAGACTAAGCAAGAATATCCATTTCATATTATCTTTTAAATTGTACATTAGCACCCTTTATACCTACTTGCAGGGCTTGACTAAATTAAATATGCTATATCCATTCCACATAGGAAGTATACTCTATAGCAACTAAAATCATTAACTAGACATATGGACATGCAAAATGCTCTGTGATACTGAAAAATGCATATATTTTTCTAAAAATGTAACTATTTTAAAAACTAAAATAATCTATTAAGATTATAAGTTTATGGCATAATTATAATTCAACTACTACTGAAATGTAAACATACAAAACATTATATTAATTTATATTTGATCATGATTAACTAATTTATACTACATTAACAGTCATATTTATGATTTAAAAATTAAGATAGGTCAATAATCCACAAGCAATAGTATTAGAAACACATACATGCATACGGAAACACACACAGGTATGTATACACATACATATGATTATTAACATTATAAATCTTATATATAAATATTTAAATATTTAATTTTAAAAAGACAGCATTTTTCATGACAATACCTATTTACAAAGTTTGACTGTATTTTTAAAATTTTATTCTTAAATTTTAGACTACAGAAAACAGACCTGTGATGTAAGATGTAGAGAAAAATAAACGTACAATATATTTTTATTCTATACTGTGAGCAAACCAATATGTACTTTGTGTTTTTACAGAAATAATAAGAACATATTTTTCAAAGTAATTTGTCAAAAAATTCTAAGTAAAAAAGTATACTAAAAATGCCTCATATGTAAATATCATATTTCTAGGGAAATCTTAAAAAGTGAGTAAGCACAAAGGGATAATAATGAATGTAATGAACAAAAATATAAAACATGAATATGATTTAAATTTCAAAAAATGTTTTCATATCCTAAAACTGTAAATGGGCTAAAATCACCAATAAAATAGAAAAACTTCAGGTTTGAATTAAGGATAATACCCATATAATTTTATATTTTAAAGTCATCAGGCATATGTTATACTAATCATTGACATATAATGTATATTTGTACATATATATGTAAAAAAGAAAAAGGAGAATGACAATGTGTCAATAGAAGAATTCTAAAAAAAGCTTAATGATATTGATAAGATGTGTGCAAGTTTTAATAAGCAAGACAAAATTACTTTTTAATTTGAGAAGTAATAGCTTACATAATTCTTGGGTTAAATAAGAAATATACATTCAAGTTGCCAATTCTTTATTAACTAATAAGATGATAATCATGTAATGAAAATCTACAGTGTGTATTCTAGACACATTTATTAGCAAACATGTAACATTAAATTTATGTAGTATTATGTGAATAAAATAAAAGAGCCGTGCATTCATTTTAAGAAACAGACCTTCACAAAGAGTTATAATAAAGAAAAAGATCAATACGAATGAACTGGAAATGAGAAAAAAATCTAGACTTAATAAATACCAGATGTTCTTCTTTCTAAAATGGCAATAAATATACAAATTTGAAAAGTCAAATCAAAACAAGTAGAGATAAAATAAAGAATACTAACAAACACATAGGAAATAGAAGAATTAAATTAAATTAAATTATATTTAAGTATTGCTAGTTTTAGCAACTAGAAAACAGCTACATCTTTACTGCATTACAAACTATCTACCAATAAGAAAAGAATTACATTATACTAATGTAGACATTTTCCTCAGAATGGGGATGGATTTCTAGGTAACATCAGCATGTAACTGATTATGCTCTTATATCCTAATGTCAAAACTCACAGGACAGTGACTCCAAGATATACCAAAAGAGACCCCTCCCTCTTTTTATACCTCTCTCTCCCTCTATAGAAATAGTACAAATAATTCTTGGGCAATGGTCCAACCCTTGTACTCACTGATCACACAGGTAAGAATTAGCTAGTTAGCACACAATCTTTAACTCAATTATATGGACTATGACAATGAAATATTTTCTGGGCACTGGTGTGATAAATGACACTTAAAAATCATTAGATAGTCTTTTTTCTCCAGCATGGCATTTTTTTAACAAGTAATAGGCCAAATAATTTATCTGAACATTAAAATGAGAGATTCGGTGTTTAGTTTATTGTCCAGGGGTACAACCCTAACTAGGAAGGACAAATTCAACGTGTGGATTTTAGAATAATTTTATTTGAAGTGTCTTCTGACATTTTTAATACTCACAGACTGTTTCCAAATGTTAATAAAACTCACTTAAAAATACACTGTGACAGAGTATTTTAAGAGAAGAGTTTTCTTCTCCATGGGTCATGCAGCAATAACTTGGGGTGCTAAAAGAGTCTTTTACAGTAGGTGCTTTTCAAACGTAAAAAGGTGTAAGGGGATGGGTAACTTACTCAAATCAATTTGAGAAATTCATGATCAGCCAGAATTAAACAAGTGCTTTATTGCTCGGATTATTAAAATATTTAATGTCCTGGGGCGCCTGGGTGGCTCAGTGGTTAAAGCCTCTGCCTTCGGCTCAGGTCATGATCCCAGGGTCCTGGGATCGAGCCCCACATCGGGCTCTCTGCTAGGCCGGGAGCCTGCTTCCCTTCCTCTCTCTCTGCCTCTCTCTCTGCCTACTTGTGATCTCTCTCTCTCTCTCTCTCTGCCAAATAAATAAACAAAATCTTAAAAAAAAATATTTAATGTCCTTCACCAAGAATATTTGTACATTATAAAATGCCTATGGATTTTTCTTGGAAATATCTTTTTCAATGACTATCACTTGGGATCAGTGTTCCACACAACACATTTTAGAAAATAATTGTGTAGACTTGTTCACACATATAGAAACCAGGTTTTATGTATTTTGATAATCACTGTAAGTTTATAACATGCTGCATGATTTACTGGAATTTAACACATTCAAAAAAGAAATATGTTAAGAAAGAAGAAATGTTTTTAAAATATGTTAATTCTTCCCTCATTTTTCTGATGTTGATTCTTATATTCTAAATATCCATCCCTCCTTTTCCTTCCTTCCTTCCTTCCTTCCTCCCTTCCTCCTTCCCTCCATACCTCTCTCCCTTCATTCCTTTTTGGGTAAACCTCTTTCACGGATTCTAGCTTATTTAAGCAGAACGAGATAAATTGGAGAAAGAAGTGACAGGAGCTCAGGTGTTCTCTGGTGCCTTCTAGGAAACAGTATTCCCTCATGAACCCACAGCTTATCAGCTCAGAAAAAGTGATTACAAAATTGGGTTTGGGTTTATTAGCAATTTAACTTGCAAATTGCCTTTTTACCTTCCTGGGATTCAGCTAAGTCTATCAGAAGTAGAGTTGAACAATTCCCTCTTGCTATTCTCCTTAAATTCTGACATTTCATTATATACATCTTTGATTTTTTTTTGTTTTGTTTTAACAAATGCAACCAAGAAAAATATCATGGAAATGTTTGGGAATTTTGTTGTTGTTGTTTGCATTTCTTGTTCAGATTCTTAAGAAAAACATTTCAGAAATTTTTAATGAATGCATTTGGAGGCGAGACATTGAATGAGGATAAAAATATATTTCACACTGTAAAAGCAGGCTTCCATATGTCTGACAATAGCACACCAAAAAATGCAAAGGTTGCTACGTAAGTATAAAAAGGATATGAAAATGTAGAAAAACAAGTATTCAATTACAACTCAAAGCATCAAGATGGATGTGGCATTTGAATTGGGCCTTGAAGCTGAGAGATCCAATGTATATAACTGGGGAGCAAGCATACAAACACCCCTCAGAGCAGGAAACAGGGGCAGCATGAGGAACAGTGGCAGGGAGAGCAGGGTCTACCATCAGAGCAATATCAATTAGAATCCTAGCTCTGACCCTCTGCACCCTGTGACAAAGTTCCTGTCCCTTGCAAAAAAACAAAGAATATAACAGTGGCATCTAAATTATAGGAGTGTTATTAAGAGTATATGAGATAATGAATTTTAGTGCTTAATATAGTTCCTGGTGTGCAAGGAGCACTTCCTGGACTGGAGCTGTCATTCTTGCTTAAGTTAAGAAACACTGAAGGGGCACCTGGGTGGCTCAGTGGGTTGAGCCTCTGCTTTTGGCTCAGGTCATAATCCCAGGGTCCTGGGATTGAGCCCTGCATCGCGCTCTCTGCTCAGCAAGGAGCCTGCTTCCCCCTCCCCCTCTGCCTGCCTCTCTGCCTATTTTTGATCTCTGTCAAACAAACAAACAAATAAATAAATAATCTTTAAGAAACAGTGAGAACTTTGGTGCATGTGAGCCAGAGTTGATAGGAAATTGGTGTGCTCAGAAATGAGGATGGAATTGAAGTGTGGAGGCACTGAATATGTTATTTATTGGTATAATTTTGAGCATAGCAATAGTATGGTCACATAAGTGCTTAAAGTGTATTCACTGGGAATGTCTGGCATGTCTAAAATAGGTAAAAGATTAGTGGCAAAAACTGGATGGAAAGTGTCTAAAAAGCCTGGAACAGGCAGAACAAAAAGAGGACAAAGAGAAGAGTTAGTAAGTATGGATGAGTGAATAGGTTTGTGGTAAGAAAAGTCTCTACCATCAGAAAGGATGAATACCCAACATTTGCATCCACATGGATGGAACTGGAGAAAATTATGCCAAGTGAAATAAATCAAACAGATAAAGGCAATTATCATATGGTTTCATTTATTTGTGGAACATAAGGAATAGCATGGAGGACATTAGGAGAAGGAAGGGGAAAAGGAAGGGCAGGGGGAGTCAGAGGGGGCAGACGAACCATGAGACACTATGGACTCCAGGAATCAAACTGAGGGTTTTACAGGGGAGAGGGGTGAACCCAGTGATGGGTATTAGGGAGGGCACGTACTGCGTGGAGCACTGGGTGTTATATGCAAACAGTGAATCATGGATCGTTACATCAAAAACTAATGATGTACTGTACAATGACTAACATAATATAATAAAAAATAATAAGAAAAAGTCTCTGCATTTAAGATGATGAGGATAATAACATTTTCCTTTAGCACTCATTTAAAAATATTTCTTAAGCTCTTGCTATGTTATAAACACTGTTATAGGAGCTAGTGATGTAGAAGGGGCCCAAAACCTCACACAATTTACATTTAATGAGATGATGTATATTAGATACACAGTTGATACAGAAATAAATAATTGCAAATTCAGTAAGTATCGTGAAAATTTTAACAGAAATATTTTAAAGAGATAAATAATATTGTAGATAAACAGAAAGACAGGTTTACTTTAGTAGCTTAGATGGGTTAAGACATGTATTTTATATTGCACATGTGATTGAGGAAAAGTTCTGTAAAGATAAAAATTTAAACAATTTTCCCTTCAGTTTTACTAGTTTCATAAAGAATACACATCTTCTGCTAAAGGCTGTAACACATGTCTTCAGAAGTTCGCAATTAAGGCTGGGAACTCAACAGAGAAAATATTATGCCCTACCCAACTATGCTAAAATACTGTTTTACTTGCTCCAAATAACTTTATGGATCAAAGATAAACAATGAAATGTTTGTTTGATCTCAAATTTCCAAGGTTCTGCAATTTAAGATAGTCCATCTCCTCCATTGAGGAGATGCTCAAGGTGATCTTTTCTAAGACAATCACCAAGGATATACATGTGAAAGAATAAAGGTCTTACATTATATAAACTACATACATTTTATCAAACTTATTCCTACAGAAACCTGTTTTGTGCTTCTGATTATTTAACACTTGGGAATTAATTTTTCCTTTCTGACTTTCTCTCTTTCTCTGTGCTGATTTTTTAAAAAAACCAACTTTGGTTTTATTAATTTTTGGTAGTATTTTTTTCCATTCCCTATTTTTTAAAAAATCTTCTTTAATCTCTATTATTTCTATCCTTCTGCTACTGTTTGGTTTAGTTTGTTCATCTTTTCTATTTCCTAAAGATGTAAAGTTAGTTATTGATTTGAGATTCTTTTTAATGTAGGCATTTATAGCTACCCATAACTCTTCAGCACTGTCTTTACCACATCCCATTAGTTTTGGAATGTTGCATTTCCATTTTAATTTGTCTCCATCTTCTAGTTTTCCTTGTGATTTCTTCTTTGACCTACTGATTGTTTAAGAGAGTGTAGTTAGGGTTAGGGTTAGGGTTAGGATTAACCTAACCCTAATTTCTCCATATTTGTGAATTTTCTAGTTTTCCTTCTGTTCTTGATTTCCAGCTCCATTCCATTTTTGTTGGAGAAGATACTCTGTATGATTTCATTCTTTTTAAATTCACTGGGCCTGTGTGTGGTCTGACATGTGATTTATCTTGGAAAACGTTTCACAGGCACATGAGAAGGACTTCTCTTGTTGTGAGGAGTATTCTGTACATGGCTGCATCCCGTGTATTTATAGTATTGGTCAAATTCTCCATTTCCTTATTGATCTTTTATATAAACATTCTATTATTAGAAGTGGTATATTGAAATCTCTATTATTGTAAGTATATTTCTCCTTACAATTCTGTCATTTTTTGCATTATATATTTTGTTGGCTTTTTGTTTGTTTGTTTTGCTTTGTTTGTTTTGGTGTTCTGTTGTTTACTGGACATGGCTTTCTAAACACCCTGTATACACAAGTGCTTTTGAATGTCCTAATTTCTGATGTAATTTCACCCAGCTTTTCCCCATTGCTTTTGATGGTCAGTTGTGTGTCTTGAACATAATCTCTTGCCCCAGGCATCTGCAATTTTGTTAGTTCACCTTGCAGAGTTTTCCAGCCACGCTTATTAGTTCTCTGGCTCAAGTTCTGATGCAGGCAATATAGATACAAGCACTTGCACAGTCTTTCTGGTAGCCCCAGCGAGCACAGAACAGGCAAACCCAATAACCTGCACATGAGATCTGCACTCCTCACTCTGGTACCTGAAACTAGCATCCCACACTGAAAGCAGTGTGCTTTCTCAAATCAGCACTGACTGATTTAGGACTGCCATGGCTTCAGGGATGGAGTGAGGCAAAGGTAAATTAAAACACCAGAAAACTCTCCTTGTGTTTTCAAGTTGCCTTTTTCTTGATTCAGCATTCACTTGGTTTTTACAAACTTTTAACTATTTCCCAGGGTTCCATCAAAGTTGGTTCTGAAATTTTCTGCTTTTTTTTTTTCTTTTCTTTTATTCTGATGTTTCTGTGTGAGTAAAAGACTTTGGGCTAATCTGCTCCGCCTTTATGCTGATGTCACTGCTCTGGAATCTGTGCTTTAACTGGTCTGCAGTTGTTACTGCTGCCTACTAAAGTTTGAGAAATGCCAAACACTGATTAACAACCTTAGTTTAAAAAACAGAAATCATGGTTTTGGAGCTCTCTCATTATAAACTGTAAGATCTTGGATTATTTGTTCTCTCTGACTGTACCGTCCAGTGCATATAATCTTCAGTGTTTTTTATAGATAAAATTTAGAAAGAAAAAAATAAAAATTACCTGAAAATAAAAGTATTCAATAAATGTTATTTTTTTTCTACTCTTCTCTTCATCCTAACACCATAAGCATGCACATTCTAATCCTTCTCCGCCCTTTTCTGAAGATGTCATAGAGAAGTGTCTGAATGAAGTTAATAACATATGTTTGAAAAGCAACTGGAAAGAATGGAAAGGACCCTCATCTTAATTTAGAAGACTAATTTCTCAATTCCTTTTTTTCTCATTTACTGGATACATGTCTCCGGTCTACTGGTTTAAGATTTTTGGTTCTTCTTTCTTATCTGTGAAAGAGAAGTTACTGTATCTACAGCACACAGTCTTGGGAGAATTTTAGAGGGAAGTAAATCTGCTTATCAAGATACATAGTACAGAAAACACTCAGGATATATTTTAGAAATAGATGAATTAATTAATCCATGTATGATTCTGAAACGTAGTAGTACATGACAAGAAATAGTTTATGAAGATAATGCCCAGCTGTCCCCACTTAGTACAGCCCCACACAAAGGAATGAAGAAATGGAGATACGAATAGTGAAAAAACGTTATCTCCCTTTTTATAAATCTGTAGAATAATTTTTAAGTAGGAGAGAAAAGTCAATACAGATTTCAAAAATAACCTTTAACAAGTCAATCAATGCATCTGCGCATTTTCTGTCAAATGGAAATTAAGACACTTCACCAAATGTGTACAAGATTTATTAAGATATATGCCACCCTCCACCCTGTGTTGAAAGTTATTGCCCTACAAAAGGATATGAATTAGGTTGGCAGCACATTTGAGCTCAGGGTTAAGAAAAACTGTTGACAAATATATTATTCTTCTTTTATAATAATAATTTGGCACATTATGGTTATAAATATGCTGGGTTTATTTTTTTAAAGATTTTAATTATTTATTTGGGAGAGAGAGCACGATTGGGGGAGAGGGGCTAAGGGAGAGGGAAGAAGACTCCCCACTGAGCAGGGATCCTGAGACTCGGGGGCTCAATCCTAGGACCCTGGGATCATGACCTGACCCAAAGGCAGATGCTTAACCAACCAAGCTACCAGATGCCCCACGCTGGGGTCATTCTGATGAAATTTCACAACAGTTAAACTTCCCATTTGTTTATAACTGGTGTATCAAAAGAGGTCATTACCTACATGAGTTTTCTTTTTTTCTGTCAGTGTCACACATTTCACAATTACTTAAATACTACACTATTTATCATTTACAAACAAGTTCCTGATGAGAACATCTTTAGTATTTGGCCACATAATTCCTTGAACTGTACTGTCTATGTATGTTACAGGTACAACTCTGAGACAAGGTGAGCCAGGCTTGTTATTTTAAGTGCACTGGTTACACAGATCCTTAGTTTTCACTAATTTTCAGAGCAGAACAGTTCCCCACAAAAGGTAAAATTAGAAAAATAGGTTTGGTGTGTATAAAGTCACCTAAAGCTCAATAAGGAACATGTACTATTTTTTACCAGCAAATACATAGCCTTGTGAATAGCATTACCATCAAGATACACTAACAAGAGGAAAGGAATATAAAGAGATTTTATGTGCAGATGGTGCCTTGATATTTATCACTGAGCCACAAACAATTATCCTGGAAATATTGAGATTAATAGGCCCATTTAGTAAAAGAGCTAATTGTGAGAGGCACTGGGATAAATCTGAGCTATTTTCCATATCAAAAGTTTTCTCTAGGGCAATTGCATTTTCTACAGAGTTATAACCTACCCACCAATGCCAGAAAATTTTTTCCTACGATTTTAGGAAGCTTCATTTTATGGGAATGCAATTATGCTGGGATTGTGGGGTTATATGCAGATAAACCTGGAAGGTGGCACTGTCTAAGGGATGCCAATTACTTGCAACATTTTCAGAAGTTTGATTTCCCTCATGCATCTGAATTCTGTCTCCTCTTTATACTTTAGAGCCTAACAGAACTCAGCATATTTTGGTAGTGATTTCCAATTAATGAATATTCAGTAACAGCGAACATTTTGAAAGGGTTTGGATTTTTACCATGCTGATAACTGGGGGATTTGATACAGCTTCCTTAAATCAACAGGCTGTAAACAAAGCTAGGCAAAGAAATTTTATGGCTAAGGCATAGGCAATTAGATGGCCAAGTAAAGCTGAATAACAAAGAAACAGGAGACTGAGTTTAGGAAACACAGTCAAGTTCCAGATCCTTTCCTAGTTGTGAGATCCTGCACCAGTCAATCACTCCCTCTGCCTCCTTTCGTGAAATGGAACTTAAGAGCCAGTAATCATGCAACCATACATGAAGCATACATTAATTTTATTCAATAAAATAAGAAAAAAGATACAAATACTAACTTTGGTTGTTTCCTATAAATTGGGCCATTACGCTCATCTCTCTCAGAAAAAAGTTAAATAGCTTTCAACTAAACACCTCAGGCTGCACTGTAAATTTCAGTAGGGAGAGCTGCCATTTTAGAAGTTAGGATATTCTTAGAATCATGAAAAGAAAGCATGTGCAAGTTGAATTTATTTCACTATTTGTTAATACATTATATTCTTTTTGAGATACCCACAGAAGATAAAGCAGAGCAAACACTTCTTATTTAGAATGCTATAATTTTGCTCCTCACAAATAGTATAATACAGCAATATTACAGTTAGAACAATTTGGTAGAAAGAGTGATGGAAGAAAATTGAAATCATTAAAGCTAAATGTCACTCTGTGTAACTTAGGCTACCTATTAAATGACAACCAGATTTAACTTTTTTGATTAACTACAGCTAGACAGAGGAGACAGTCACGAACAACTAATAGCATATAAAAATATTTAGAATGATATTTTCTTCTTCAGCTTTATAAAAGCTAAAATGATAAAAATAAGCATATTTCCTCATGGCTATCATAGTAATCTGATCAGCCAAATTCTTATTCTGTTAGAGTCTGTTACTGATAAAATGAATGAAACTGGGAATGAATTAGATACAATCCTCAAGAAAAAAAAAGTAAAGGAACATTTACTTCATTGGAAGGTCCAGGTCTATAAGCTGAGGAAAAGCTCTAGTGCTTTCCACACTGTGTAAAAGTGTTATTTTTTTTCTTTTTCTTCACTTCAATCTGATATTTCCATAATGTGCAATAAATATATTTCCAGTAAAATAAAACTTCTTTTAAAAAGTACAAAAACAGCTCTGTTTTTTGGTTATTAAATTTAAAAATATGCTATTAATCTGTCAAATCATAGTATAAGTTTCCAAAACGTTTACTCTCGGTTTCTGTACTTCAGTCCTCACTGATAAAAGCAAACAAGTTGGGGACAGTTACTAGACTGAAGACTAGACTCGTAGCTAACTTTTCTTCTGTAAATGGCCAGATAGGAAACATTTTAGATTTTGTGTGCCACGTGGTCTCTGTTATAACTACTAAATTCAGCTGCTATAATATGAAAGCAGTAATAGATAAGGCATAAATAAATAGCCATGACTGTATGTTGCAATAAAACTTTATAAAAACAAACAGTGGACTGGATTTGACCCCTGGGCTACAGCTTTTTGATATTTGCTCTAAGCTGTGACATTTGTGCTATCTCTGAATGTAATGCATGAGAGAAAATCTTAAGAAACTGGCATCATAGGTTTTCAGGGAAATTCTTAGGATGGGTGTAAACTTTTATTAGGATTAATGTAACAAGGTGAGGAAAACAGGTAATTGTAGGACGCAAGGCCTGATTTAGAGCAAAGCAGATAAAGCTCTGAAAGCAAAAAGCAAATATACACACGAAAGGAAGAAAGGATAGTTTCCATGACTGGATGCAGGTGGGATCTGTGTGTGCCATACGAAGGTTAAGAACGAAGGCTCGGCCTTTGTAGCTCAGTCAATCAAACATCTGACTCTTGATTTTGGCTCAGGTCATGATCTCAGGGTCCTAGGGTCCAGCCCTGCATGGGCTCACGCTCAGTGGGGAGTCCACTTGAGAGTCTCTCCCTCTCCCACTGCTCCTCCCCGACTCCTACACTCTCTCACTCTCTCTCCCTCTAAAATAAATAAATAAATCTGTAAAAAAAGAACTACACCTCTGAAGTCAGTCAGTTTTGGGTGTAAATCCTGACTCTGCTATTTATTAACCAGTGAAAAAAGAGGAAAAACAACCTTATGAAAGTTTCTCATCCTTCTTAAACCTTAATTCACAAAGTAAGATGGAAGAATACATTACATAAAGGACTGTTAAAATAATTAAATGAAATACGTGCACTGCATTTAGCACTCTCCCTGAGATACGAGGTGTTCGAAAAATGTTGGCTAGTATTATAAGGTAAATCTTATGATAAGAGATTGATTTTCAATTATTATTTTTTTTAATGGACACTTTGGTGTGCTGTAGTTAAAATGGTATTTTAAAGTCTTTGGCTGTGAGGAAACAAAGTACAGGAGTAGCAACTTGCTGTTAATCATGACAATTGACTGTATTCCAAGAGAGTGCCTATTGTCTTGAAACTTTGATCAATGCTCATTCAGTCTCTGCATTTTTAACATAAGGTGATGCACTCAACCTAGTATTTCTTTCCTTCAAATTATAGATGTTTTATGGGGTGAGAGGAGCAATGAGCTGAGATGGACCCTTTAACTTCCTCCGCCACTGACCAGCTATATCAACGATGAGTTACCTAAATGTTCCAGGCATTATTTCCTGACCTATTAACATGAAGCTTTGAATTGATGACCTATAAGATCTCAAAAAAAGAAATTACCTTATGTCAGATTTACTTTGTGGGTAATTCTCTATATGGATATATAGCTACTGACCCTTTCAACTGTGGCACACGCTCTGCTAAGTATCGCCAGGATTTTGAAAGTACCAGGTCGTTTTTAACTGAGGAGATGATATTTAGATAATTCTAAAAGAGAAATTATGCTTTCATATAATATGAGGTTCTAGTTTGAGTGATGGTACCTAAACTAATTTAGGGATGCAAATAGAATAACAGAGCAATTATTAATGTCTAGCGAAAAAAGAATCATCTAAAAGACCAGTGTGCAGTATAAGAATCCATAGCAAAAGGGCAAGAATACAATCTTCTGGTCAGAAGTTGCAGGATTAGTGACCTTAGAAGGAAAAACAGAAAACATCCTTTATCTTTTTTTTTTTTTTAATTAAGATTTTATTTATTTATTTGAGAGAAAGAGAGAGGGAACAAGTCATGGAGAGCACAAGAGAGAGGAGAATGAAAAGCAGACTCCCTGATGAGCAGGGAGCCCAAAGCCGGGCTCAATCCCAGGACCCTGAGATCATGACCTGAGCTGAAGGCAGAGGCTTAACTCACTGAACCACCCAGGCACACCTTAATCTTCTTCTGTATTCTCTCTTGCCAAGACAGACTGCATTTTAACCATTTTAATGCTACAACATAAAGTAGACAGATAGATGATAAATATTTTGTTATGAGAGTTAGAGAATGAATAGTAAGAAATACTGAACCTGGACTCTTAAATTAGTTGAATTTAAAGTTAGTTGAATCTTGTCACTACCTTTAGAACAACTGCGATCATATAAATTGCTCACGTCTACCAGTAGCTTATCCATGTGCACATACATTTATACTTCTAATAAAACAAGAAATAATAGCGTTTTAGAACTTTCCCTATTTAGTACACTATTTCAGTTTCCTATTATTTAGTTTTTCAGCTATATTTTTTTAGTTGCTACTGCTCTAGAAAATAAGAATACAATTATTTTTTGGGTAAAATGATTATAAAATATATTCCTTCCCAGTGGAATTAAACTTAATTACGGTATGAGGCAATTAATTAACGTGTTCACTCTTTTCTCATTTTTCACACTGTTTTAAAGATTAATTGGTATGCAGTAGGTTATCAAATAATATTTATTTCTGAATATGTTTATATTTATTGATTTTTATCTGGATTACTGATCATATTTTCTTGCTTCTTTGTAAGCCTGATAATTTTTTATTGTATGCTACATTTTGTACATTAAATATTAATTTCTGTGTTATACTGTAATCCTTTATTGCTCTTTGTTTTGGTACGCAATTGAGTTATTTGGGATGAGTTAGATCCTTTCCAGACTTGTTTTTCTACTTGCTTAAGGTGAGCCCAGAGTACTCTTTAGTCTAGTGTTAATTTACCCCCCTATCTAATGTGATATCCTGAGAACTCTATCAAATGCCCTATGTATGACATGATCTTTCAACTCTAGCTGGAGGGAATACAAATTATTCCCATCTCTGTATGAACTCAAGGAATTGTTCTATTCCTTGCTGATGGTTTCTTTCTTTTTTTTATTTTTTTCTTGCGGCCTTGATAAGTCACTTACTTTTTTCTTCCAGCCTTGGTAAATCACCAAGGTCGGGGGGGGGGGGGGCGGGGTGTGCCTGGGTGGCTCAGTCCCTTAAGCCCTCGGATCATGTCATGATCCTGGGGTCCTGGGATTGAGCCCCACATGGAGCTCCTTGCTGGGGGTGGGATCTTCTTTTCCCTCTCCCTCTGCCCCTCCCCGCTTCTGCTCTTTCTCTCTCATGCTCTCTCTCAATAAATAAAATAAAATCTTCCAAAAAAAAGTATTTAAGGGGATCATTCTTCAGATTTAAAATGCTTTCTCCTTCTCTCTATTTATCTTTCTCCCATCTTCTTTCTGTGTCTGATTGAGTTTTTGTTTTGTCTTGATTTGGTTTCTGGTTTTTCTTGGTTTGATCCTTTGTTTTTGCCTATCTATATAATACAATAAATATACTTGTCAAGCAATGCCATCAATATTGTCTGAACCGAGTAGGATTTTTTTCATCCTGTTTTTGTTCTTTATCATAAGTAAAGCTAGAGAATCATCACTGTCTGCTAAAATGACTACGGACTTGGTTGATACAACCCTGCTGGACTTGAAGCCTAGCCATTTCACTTACTAACTCTGGGATCAAGAATTCAAGAATCTGCATAATTCTTTGACTATAAAATAGAAATACTAATGCTTACTTTGAAATATTTACTGTTTTAAACAATAGATGAATTGCATGAAATATAGTATTTATCATATAGATGATGCAAAAAATATGAGCCATGGAAATCTGTGTGCTGCAGAAAAGGGCAGGGAAAAAAAATCCCATATAGGAAGAAATAGAGAAAATAACATAATTCATATGTAGGAGGGCACTAATCTTAAATTCCTTCTTGGAAAATTTACTTGACCTTTTAAACCTCACGTTTCTCATTTTTATAATGAAATGGCATAAACTGATAATTTTGATAGTTATTTATAGAAGTTAAATTATATGGTCTAGGCCAGCTTAATACTACATCTTAACACATTCAGCTAACCAGTCCTATAAATATTTCAATTTTTCCTCTTTTTTTTTTTTTTGCTTTTTTTTTCATGTTAAGCATTAGCTAGGAGTAGATTTTTGTGATTACTTGTTATCATAAAAAGAGGTTGCTGTATTATTGTATCTTGTATTTTAGAGCAAGCAACTTCTCTTCTTTTTGGGTCCTACCACATAAAAGATTTCATTAGTCAGCTTCATTTTATCCCATAAATCATCTACGAAGCATTTCCTTGTGCTTACTTATCTCTGTAACTTTCCCTGAGTGGGATATCTCTGCTGGGACACTATTCATTAAATCTTCCCCTAATATTTCCAGCATAGAAGCAAAAAAAATCCTGGGGATTGTCTCTCCAACATTTCAAAATAGTATTAGTGAGGCTGTGGAAACTTATCTGAAGTTAAATTCTTATTTTTCACAGCACTTAACCCAGAGGAAATTGTAAATTTACATGGGAGGTAGGAAAAAAGCTATTAAAAACAAGAATCACTTACATTTTTATTAATTCAAAATGTGGACACTACTTATGCAATGCATGGTGGTTTCTTATGATGTTTGTGGGCTACTGAGATCTTGAAAGCTGATAATGAAAATGCCCACATGTAAAAGAAACCAAGTTAAGACAAACAAACTACTTTATTATTTTAATACTATATACCATTCTGCAATTATGTGCCTGTGTTTTCCTCAGTGCTTCCATCTAACACACATTTGTTTTGTGTTCAATTTCCTATCCACCAGTCTGGATAAGCAGGAGATCAGGATACTGGTCTTGGGAGCCATGCAGGCAGAGTGAGGACTGCACCTAGTTTCCTTTGTAGAGACTAGAGCGATCTCAGAGTCAGTGATCAATGCAAAGCTGGGTCAATATACGTCATTTCAAAAGGGCTAGTTATGACTGGGCTCTAGGTCCAGTGTAGTATGTTAACAACTAGGGATAACTAAAGAGAGCTGGGGTAAAGGTGAAGGAAAAAAAAATCCTGAGTCCCAAAATAGGACTGCAAATACTTTCACCACCACTTTTCATTTAAAAATAAGTTTTACTTTTTTTGTATTATGTTATATTAGTCACCATATAGTACTTCATTAGTTTTTTGATGTAGTGTTCCATGATTCATTGTTTGTGTATAACACCCAGTGCTCATTGCAATACATGCCCTCCTTAATACCCACCACCAGGCTAACCCATTCCCTCACCCTCTCCCCTCTGAAACCCTCAGTTTGTTTTACATTTTAGTAAAATATAAGTGCTTTCAGTTCATCTGATGTAATTACAGTACGGAACTTTGTACCACTATTTTGATATGGAAAGCATAATTCCTTGCAATTCTATTTCACCCTTTCTAGTATTAACATGGGACCAAACAAAAAGGAGATCTGAGAGGATTTATTATTTTCAACTGTCACCTGCATTCTCCAGAATATGTAAGTTAATAGGATTAAAAATGTGAACACATACAAATCAATAATAAAAAGAGAAAATGTTTTGAAAAGGAGAGAGAATTTTTGAAATAATGTAATTTAGAAATATGCAAAGGATCTGAATCTGTATTTTTTGAAAGAAGACTTACAAATGGACAAGAAGCATATGAAAACTAAATATTATCAGTCTTTAGGGAAACCCAAAACAAAACCACAATAAGATACCACTTCACATGGACAGGATGACTTCATCATCATCATCAGAGCACAGGAAATTACAACTATGGGTTAAGATGTGAAGAAAGTGTATCTCCTACTCACTTTTCGTTGGAACGTAAAATGGTGCAGCTGCTTAAGAAAACAGTCTGGCTCTTCAACAAAAAGTAAAACCTAGAGTTAGCATATGCCACTCCCAGATTTATAACCTAGGTAGCCTTAAAGTTCCCCTCAGCTTTAACTAAACTTTGTCAGCTTTAGACAGGTTTCTTCCTTACTATGGGTCATTAACCTCACATTTCTTAGAGACTTACTTTAGAAAATTGTAAATGAAAAATTTTTTCTCTGCCCCTTTGAGATGTAAATCTTCTACCAGCTTCTTGCCAGTTTTAGAATGCAGCAATATCTCTCTCAAGGACCTGGGACCCATTCTTTTGAAATGTAACCACTAAGGAGATAGTGTTGCTATGTCCCAGTCGTTGGGGGATAGAAGGAATCTTACTTTCATAAAGGACAATTATCAAGCACAAAAGGCCTAACCATGTTGACCAACCTCCATTAGCTCACTCCAACATGTAAAAATCCTCTTGTCTTTTGTTTCGGCAGAACTGAGTTGAATCTATTTCCTCTTGTGCAGTAGTCTTGCAAAAGTCTCCCTTGCCTGTTGAACCCAATCATGGTGTGATTTGTTTTTAAACTAGGTATCTAAGAGAAATAGAAATATATATCTATACAAAGTTTACACATGCATGTTCCTAGCAGTTTTATTTATAATAGCCAAAAAGCTGAAGGAATCAAAATGTATATCTGCTGATGAATCGTTAAGTATATGATATACCCAAACATAGGAATTTTATTTGCCAATTAAAAAAAAAACTACTATGTGCAATAACACGGCTGGTATTGAAAACAGTATGCTAAATGAAAGAACTTTGTACAAAAGATCACGTATTGTATGATTCCATTTACATGAAGGGTCCAGAGTAGACAAAGTGCCTAGGACAGAAGAAGAAAGAATACTATTGATTGCTTAAAGCTAAGAAGCTAAGAGGCAATGGGAAAGTGACAGCTAATGGGCATAAGCTTTCTTTTAAGGGGGATTAAAATATATCAAAATTAGACTATGACAATGACTGTACAACACTATAAATACACCAAAAGAATTGAACTGTGCTCTTTAAAAGTGTGAATGATATGGTATGTGAATTATATCTTAAAACTTTTTTTAAAAATTTGCTTTAATACTAACATTCTCTGTACCTTACACTGATTTATTTTTATTATCTTATACATCACGTATGTATAAGATAATATACATTTCATTTGTTTATTGCCTGCCTTCTCACCATATAGAAAATTCTATATAGGCAGGGTTTTTGCTTGCTTGTTGGTTTGCTTATTTTAGCATTTATAAGTCTTAAGATTTCCTGGACAGAGTAGAGTAGCTGTATTCATCTGGATTAAGCAGAGGCAAGGTTTTGTGTATGGGAGTTTATTTTGGGATATATTCTTATGACACAGAATAAAATAGAGGAGATGGAAAGCCAACAGAAAGATGAGTTGTAGATTAGCTCTCCTTTGTGGAAAATGGTACTCAGTGCAACTGGAACTACCCAGGGAGATTTATATATAGAATTTCACAATTGACCACAAAAAACAAAAAAGGAAGTACTTATCATAATCTCTTATCTCCTATCATATAGAGGTTGTCTCCTTAGGATGTTCACTGCCATGAGCTATTAGTAAAGCATGTGTAAGTGCAAAGTGGGTTCATAAAATTTGCTTGACACAAAGTTATAAAAGCCCAGGACAAGAAAACAAGAAAGCATGATTGTAGTGATGCAAAGTGTCATTAGTTTACATCTGCATGAATCTATTTGTCTCATCAATGGCCAGAATAAAGGTTAGGTAGAGAGGATGTGATAGAGGGTAACATAAGTATCCAAAACAACAATAAACATGATGGATACCTCGGTCCCCTTGGGTCCATTTAAAAGAACATGATCAGTAAGACTAGAAGAGCCTAATATATTCACTGGGATACTAATCATGGCCTCTAGTATTTCCCCTTATTTCTCATTTATAAAGAACTGATGTTCCTTGCTCTTGCTTCTCTGGCTCCACAACATCCAGGTGTTTTCACACCTTACCTTCTAATTCTTTCCTGAGGTCTCCTCTTTCCAACCCTTTGGTCAAACAAATTAAACTTATTCAAATTTCTGGACTCTCTTTAAAAAGATACCCATAGAAGTCACAGTGTAAAGGCAATGTAATGTATAGACCATAAAAAAATTCATTTTGTTAATTGTGGATAACAAATTGAACAAAACTAGATAATTTTTGGTAAGTGAGAGCACATTTTCCATATGCACTTAGACTGTGGTCAAAACTCTGGTGAATGTATATTGAATACTGAGAATGTAGGTGAAATCTTCCAGCCTGCCTAAATAATTCATTTTTAATATAAAATAATAAGCTACTTTCTATTTCTTCTGCACATTTGTAAGAGCCTAGATGGGAATGGGTCCCCACTAACCTCTTTGTCTCCTGCCAAGGGTATTCCAAGCTCACAGCCTTAAGTAACTCATATGGATCATGTGAATCTGGTTCTTACAGAAGTGCCCTGAGTATCCTTGCCCTTGGCAAATTCAGAAATTGTGTCAGTAACATCTCAATCAATAAACTTCCATTCTAACTACCATGTCATTTGGACCTAATATCGGAGTTCCCAATAGTTTTAACTCTACCAAATGGCCTAGACATCTGCCAATGTTTGCATTACAGACACTATAGAGTCTTTCCAGAAATTGTGTCAAACAGCAAGACTAATTACAGTCTTCCATAATTGCTCTTTGGCAGGGCTGGAAGTGGTTAACCCTGGCTCCTAAACAGACTGAAGTAATGGTCTCCTTAAACTAATAAAAAGATCCACTAGTTAACACTTTAATACATTTTTTCCCAAACATATGCTCACACACACAATATTATTATGATAATAAGTAGGCACATGCCTGCTTTCCAGCCAAATGATGAAAACCAGGACCATTTATCTCAGGGTTCATCTGTGGTTTGCTGAAAACTAATTTCTTCCTTATAAATACATCATATTAGCAAATGTATTCTGCTATATTATGAAAACTGTCTAGATTTTTAAGTGTACATTTTTCCTTATAAAAGCATATATTCTTCCATTATTATCTATGATACTATTAAGGACTCATGCAGTTATGCAGCAGATCATTTCTCATACTGCCACACTTTGATGCATTTTTAGGGTACTTGTGATAGAGTTGAAATATGTTTTATATAGTGGCTATGTCATAAATCTTGTGTTTTACTTTAACCACCTACTACATTAGGATTTATATAAAATGCATTTTGATCTCAACAACTTCTTTCAGATATTAATGTAAGTTTTTATGTTTCCTATAAAATCCTCATAATCAACAGATCAAATTATTAGTACATTGTACATTCCACTCTTATCCAAAGTCTAATTTGTAATGTGTAACATGAGAAGCAATGGTATTGGCTGTGATACTTCAAATTCAGATACACTAATCCACTGAGGCACAGGCTAATGAAGTATACACATAGGAAGTGTCCTTGACATTTAAGGAGGAGGGTCCTGTGATATGTCCCAGGTTTGGAACACTAGTCAGTTTCTTTCTAAAATTTCCAGATCATTTGCAAACAATTATCTCATTGCTCAACTTGGCCAATAGCATATTAGTAAGACATGTATTCCCACCAACTTTCTCCTATTTCAGAAATAAAATCCTTTCCCATATAATCAGTTCTTTCTTTTCATCTGTTTGCTAGTTGTGGAGTTATATTATTAACCTTCCATTCATACTGTGCGTTTTGCATAAATTAGTACCAAGCTTAATAATTCCTTACTCTCTTATAGTTCTGGAATGATGGGTATGTTTCAATCTCTTAAAAATATAAGATTAGTATATCAAATATCAGGACTGATTAATTACTATGATATGTGGCTAAGCATCCAGACTATAAATCTTTCTAGTATAAGGCACTTCTGTATTCAGTGTCCTAAATCACTAAGGAAGTAACTGTCTTCCTAGTATAGATATAGTTATGAATATTCCTTCAGGGAAGGCTGGCCTCTCAAATGACCATTGCATCTGAGTCATAGTGACTGCTCTAAGGTAAATGGCTGAAAACATCCCAATTAGAGTCAACATATCCCTCACTCAGTTTCCTTTACATTATGTATGCGGCAGGTATCACTGCATCTCCCTACATGCTTTCACGCTCACGGGTTTTTTTGCAGAGCTAGTTCCAAAAGAACAACCTTTGGTGTCAGCTGGTGTTGCTGAAACACCAAGCAAAGTCTGTTCTGAGCTCACTGAAGTCCTAGCAACAATCACTCCAGATTACTTTCCTGCCCTGGCAGACAATTTCCAGAACAATAAAGTATACACAATTGCTACTTTAAAAAAAAGAAAAAAAGTTCTATTTATTTAAAGAGAGAGAGAGAAAGAGAGAGAGCATGCAAGCAGGGTGGAGGGGCAAAGGGAGAGGAGAGAATCCAAACAGACTCCCCATTCAGTGCAGAGCCCAACGCAGGACTCACTCTCATGACCCTGAGATCATGAACTGAAGCCAACCAAGAGTCAGACGCTTAAGAGACTAAGTCACTCAGGCGCCTCTGCGCAATGCTATTTTTTAAATGAGACTTTCAAATAAAGCCAATTTCAAAAATTTAGCCACTACAGTATTTTTGAGGGGAAAAAAAAATAAACTGCAATGAGTTTTGAAATCTTCTCCCAATTCTCGTCAGGAAAACTCTGTGGCTTTCATCGGTAATGGTAGCTGTGAAACACTCTGTCTCAAACTGGCATGGATGCGTGTGTGAATGATACATGATAAGCAGGATCAGGATTAATAGTATCTTTCCAGGTTTAGTTTGCACAAGGCAGATGGCCCTTCCCGTCTCATCAGCATTTTTTACATAACTTGCTGATTATTAACCTTGGAAGGAAACATTATTAAACTTTCTCCTATGCTGTTAGCCATTCAGTGTCTGCACAGAAGCATCCCTCAATAAAAATGGACATATGTCCCCTGCACCTTCCCCATCATTCACTAGAGTGTGCCTTGAGTCATTGGATTTATGTGACCACTACACATTGGACTCCTCAGAAAAGACTGGGTTTAAGTGTACCCTACCTAAGGCATTCAACCACTTCAAATAAAGGCATTTGTAGTTGCTATTATTATCTTAACCAATAAATCAGCATATTATCTACCAGTTTACCCAGACTCAATTTTAAGGTTCCAAATAAAAATAGTGAATGATATATTACATTCTAAGAATTTCCCTAAATTATGCTTGCAAGTCATAGAAGGATTTTCTACTCTAGAAGCTTCCCTAGTTGCAGTCCTAGAGATGACCTGCTACACTATTCCTTCTTGTGAAAGGAATAGATTGTGATTCCTGTCCATATACAAGGTGATTAGGAAACATGCTTGGGGCTCAGATGAGCCTTTGAAGTCACCAGGTGTTAAAAGTTTGGCTAAACTATTCCATATTGCAGGCATGGCATCTATTTTGTATGGCCAAGTGGCCTACAGGAGTCTTGAACTGACGCTGGTCCCTCCTGTGAACATACGCCTTAGATAACAGCAAGCAGACTTGCAAATAAAGGTAAGGTCTGATACAACTCCCCCAACTGCCCTTGGGCTAGCGCTTATCCCTGCCTCCCAGGGCCTTCCTCTGTGCACCTTCTGTGTACCCTGGAGCTTACCAAAACTCTGCTCTTTTGGGTTTAAACTGGCCAGTTGGGGCTTGTCCCAGGAGCTTCAAAGTATTCCACCCATCCCCCTTAAGAAAGGCATGTGTTCCAGGTCCTGTTGTTCTCTGGCTCTGTGTGTGGCCTCTCCAATGTACCTGGAAGCAAAAAACTTCTCTACTTTTGTTCCTTTGTGACCTTTTGTTAAAATACTCTTCACTGGTTCACCACCTGACACCCCAGGAATCTACTTAACAAATGTTAACAAAGGAACAAGACCAGTTGCAAGAACCTGGGCTAAATATGCAGGGTACTTCGGGTCTGGATAAGCACTGTGTTCAACTTGAGCAACTGAAAGGTGCACAGTTATGGAGATGAATTCAAATATTGGTCAACAAAGGGAACCTGACAGCAGAAATAAAAAATATGGGGTGTCTGGGTGGCTCTGTCTATTGAGTGTGCAACTCTTGGTTTTGGCTCAGGTCATAACCTCATGGGTCCCAGAACTGAGCCCCGTGTTGGGCTCCATGCTCAGTAGGGAGTCTGCTTGAGATTCTCTCCCTCTGCCCCTCCCCCACTCACGTGTGTGTGTGTGTGTGTGTGTGTGTGTGTGTGTGTGTGTGTGTGAATGCACATGTTCTCAATATATAAAATAAATAAATCAATTTTTATTTATTTATTTATTTATTTTTTAAAGATTTTATTTATTCATTTGACAGACAGAGATCACAAGTAGGCAGAGAGGCAGGCAGAGAGAGAGGAAGAAGCAGGTTCCCTGCTGAGCAGAAAGCCTGATGCGGGGCTTGATCCCAGGACCCTGGGATCATGACCTGAGCCGAAGGCAGAGGCTTTAACCCACTGAGACACCCAGGTGCCCCAGTAAATCAATTTTTAAAAAAGAACTAAAAAACTGCATATAAGGAAAGGGTTTCCCAGGTCATATGAAATTTTCAAAAGTGTATATAGGTATAAACAAAGCAAAAAGATCTGGAGTATAGAAACAAACAAACAAAAAAAGGTTAATATAAAAAGGGTCAGGATATAGGCTTCTGGATCTTGAACATGGTGAACACTGGTAGCTGTTTGGGATGCAAACTATCCAGAATGGGAGGCAGACCTGCTGACTTAAAGAAGCTATGCACCTTGTATACATTAAATGTTCACCTCTGGAGTTTTAGTTTTTTCTTAGTTACCTGGGAATTATCCATTGTCACTGATTGTATAACTTCTCTCTTTATTTCTTAGGTAGGGCAGTTGTTTGTTTGTTTTGTTTGTTTGAATTTTTTAAAAAAGATTTTATTTACTTATTTGACAGAGAGAAAGATCACAAGTAGGCAGAGAGGCAGGCAGAGAGAGAGGGGGAAGCAGGCTTCCCACTGAGCAGAGAGCCCGATGCGGGGCTCGATCCCAGGACCCTGAGATCATGACCTGAGCTGAAGGCAGAGGCTTAACCCACTGAGCCACACACACACCAGGTAGGGCTGTTGTTTTAAGGCAGTGTTCTCAATGGGGGCAATTTGGTAATATCTGAAAATATTGTTGGCTGCCAAAGGACTGGACTGTGCTACTGGAATTTAGTGACTAGAGGCCAGAAATGCTGCTAAACAACCTACCGTATGCAGGAAAGTCGTTTACAACAAAGAATTATTCATCCTCAATATCAGTATAAATAGTGCCAAGGTGGAGAAACACTGCTCTAACAACAGTAAATACATAGATTTGTCTATATTTTTGTAGGTATTTGAGAACAAAAATAATAAATGAAATAATAATAGTTTTCATATTTGATTAGACATCAGAATTATGAGGGTTTTGAGAACCATGAGTTCTAGGAGCCTCCTCTACATTTGCCAAGTTAGAGTTTTAATGAATATATTTCATATTTTAAAGGACTAAATAGTTGCTTCTGTTAGGTATTCATGCTTGAGAGTAACTAAGGTATTATCTCCATTTCTGGCTAACTAGAGAAAAGGGATTTTATTTTCTGATTCTGTTTATTCTCACAGAAAGTTCTTATTGGTCTGTTCGTTAAATTCTGCCTCTAAGCACATATGGAAAAAATATAGAAAAATGTATTCTACATCAAAATTTAACATCTCTACACATGAACTGAGGGATTATAATGATGATGATTCAGATTATTAAAGTAATAAATATCATAGGAATTGTTGACATAGTTGTAGCATGCTGATACTTAGGGTTCAAACAATTTCTTTTTCCAAGAGGCTTACGTTGATTGTCACAGTAATGAAAACTAAGAAAACATTTTCAACTCTATTCATATTAAGTCCTATCCTTATTGACTCTGCTATGTTTTTTATTAAAATAGTACTCTAACTCAAGTACCTGAGAAAATGTAACATAAATATTTCTACCTTTTTATTATTGAAACATTTAAAAAAAATAAATCCTTTTTAAATAAATTTAAATTTATTTTAAAAATAAATTTAAAATTAAATTTTAAATAAATTACATTTCTGTATGAAAATTATATATGTGCTTTTTTGAAAATTAAATCAGATAATACATAAGAATATAAGGACAAAAGTAAATACTCACGATCCTCTGAGAAGATGGCAGAGAAGTAGCAGGGTGAGACTACTTCAGGTAGCGGGAGATCAGCTAGATAGCTTATCTAAAGATTGCAAACACCTACAAATCCAACGGGAGATCAAAGAGAAGAAGAACAGCAATTCTAGAAACAGGAAATCAACCACTTTCTGAAAGGTAGGACTGGCGGAGAAGTGGATCCAAAGCGACAGGAAGATAGACCGCGGGGGGAGGGGCCGGCTCCCGGCAAGCGGCAGAGCAACGGAGCACAAAATCGGGACTTTTAAAAGTCTGTTCCGCAGAGGGACATCACTCCAGAGGCTAAACCGGGGTGAAGCCCACGCGGGGTCAGCGTGGCCTCAGGTCCCGCAGGGTCACAGAAGGATCGGGGGTGGCTGAGTGTCGCAGAGCTCACAGGAATTAGAATGGGGAAGCCGGCTACAGAGACAGAGCCGAGGAGTGAGCTCATAGCTTGGGGTTACCTTGAACCGGTCGCAGGCTCGGTCAGCTCGGAGTGCGGCCGGAGGTCAGGCAGACAGGAGTAAATGGGTGCTGTTCTCTGAGGGCGCACTGAAGAGTGGGGCCCTGAGCTCTCGGCTCCTCTGGGCCAGAGACCAGGAGGCCACCATTTTCATTCCTGTCCTCCAGAACTCTATGGAAAGCGCTCAGGGAACAAAAGCTCCCGAAAGCAAACCCGAGCGGATTACACAGGCCGGCCCCTGGTTAGGGCAGTGCAATTCCGCCTGGGGCAAAGACACTTGAGAATCACTACAACAGGCCCCTGCCCCAGAAGAACAACAAGAAATCCAGGCAGGACCAAGTTCGCCTACCGAGGAGTCCAGTTTTAATACCAAGGAGAGCAGCTGAATTCCAGAGGAGGAGAAAGCAAAGCATGGAACTCATGGCTTTCTCCCCATGATTCTTTAGTCTTGCAGTTAATTTAATTTTTTTTCTCTCTTCTTCTGCTAAATTTTTTTTAATTTTTACCCTTTTCTTTTTTAACGTTTTTTAACTAGTTTATCTAATATATATATTTTTTTCTTTTTTCTATTTTTCTTTATTCATTTTCTTTTTTTAATTGTTTCTTTTTTTTTTTTTTTTCTTTCTGAACCTCTTTTTATCCCCTTGCTCCCCCCTCACGATTTGGGATCTCTTCTGATTTGGTTAAAGCATATTTTCCTGGGGTATTTGCCACCCTTTTAGTATTTTAATTGCTTTTTCATATACTCTTATCTGGACAAAATGACAAGGAGGAAAATTTCACCACAAAAAAAAGAACAAGAGGCAGTACCAAAGGCTAGGGACCTAATCAATACAGACACTGGTAATATGTCAGATCTAGAGTTCAGAATGACAATTCTCAAGGTTCAAGCCGGGCTCGAAAAAGGCATGGAAGATATTAGAGAAACCCTCTCAGGAGATATAAAAGCCCTTTCTGGAGAAATAAAAGAACTAAAATCTAACCAAGTTGAAATAAAAAAAGCTATTAATGAGGTGCAATCAAAAATGGAGGCTCTCACTGCTAGGATAAATGAGGCAGAAGAAAGAATTAGCGATATAGAAGACCAAAAGACAGAGAATAAAGAAGCTGAGCAAAAGAGGGACAAACAGTACCAGACCACAAGGGGAGAATTTGAGAGATAAGTGACACCGTAAGATGAAACAACATTAGAATAATTGGGATTCCAGAAGAAGAGGAAACAGATGGGGAGCAGAAGGTATATTGGAGAGAATTATTGGAGAGAATTTCCCCAATATGGCAAAGGGAACAAGCATCAAAATCCAGGAGGTTCAGAGAACCCCCCTCAAAATCATTAAGAATAGGTCCACACCCCGTCACCTAATAGTAAAATTTACAAGTCTTAGTGACAAAGAGAAAATCCTGAAAGCAGCCCGGGAAAAGAAGTCTGTAACAGGGGCGCCTGGGAAGCTCAGTGGGTTAAAGCCTCTGCCTTCGGCTCAGGTCGTGATCCCAGGGTCCTGGGATCGAGCCCCGCATCGGGCTCTCTGCTCAGTGGGGAGCCTGCTTCCTCCTCTCTCTCTCTCTCTGCCTGCCTCTCCGCCTACTTGTGATCTCCCTCTCTCTGTGTCAAATTAAAAAAAAAAAAAAAAAAAGTTGAGCAAGCAGTTTAATATATTAAAAAAAAAAAAAAGAAGTCTGTAACATACAATGGTAAAAATATTAGATTGGCAGCAGACTTATCCACAGAGACCTGGCAGGCCAGAAAGAGCTGGCATGATATATTCAGAGTACTAAACGAGAAAAACATGCAGCCAAGAATACTATATCCAGCTAGGCTATCATTGAAAATAGAAGGAGAGATAAAAAGCTTCCAGGACAAACAAAAACTGAAAGAATTTGCAAACACCAAACCAGCTCTACAGGAAATATTGAAAGGGGTCCTCTAAGCAAAGAGAGACCCTAAAAGTAGTAGATCAGAAAGGAATAGAAACAATATACAATAACAGTCACCTTACAGGCAATACAATGGCACTAAATTCATATCTCTCAATAGTTACCCTGAATGTTAATGGGCTAAATGCCCCAATCAAAAGACACAGGGTATCAGAATGGATAAAAAAACAAAACCCATCTATATGTTGCCTACAAGAAACTCATTTTAAACCCGAAGACACCTCCAGATTTAAAGTGAGGGGGTGGAAAAGAATTTACCATGCTAATGGACATCAGAAGAAAGCAGGAGTGGCAATCCTTATGTCAGATCAATTAGATTTTAAGCCAAAGACTATAATAAGAGATGAGGAAGGACACTATATCATACTCAAAGGATCTGTCCAACAAGAAGATCTAACAATTTTGAATATCTATGCCCCTAATGTGGGAGCAGCCAACTATATAAACCAATTAATAACAAAATCAAAGAAACACATCGACAATAATACAATAATAGTAGGGGACTTTAACACTCCCCTCACTGAAATGGACAGATCATCCAAGCAAAAGATCAACAAGGACATAAATGACACACTGGACCAGATGGACATCACAGATATATTCAGAACATTTCATCCCAAAGCAACAGAATACACATTCTTCTCTAGTGCACATGGAACATTCTCCAGAATAGATCACATCCTCGGTCCTAAATTAGGTCTCAACCTTTATCAAAAGATTGGGATCATTCCCTGCGTATTTTCAGACCACAATGCTCTGAAGCTAGAACTCAATCACAAGAGGAAATTTGGAAAGAACCCAAATACATGGAGACTAAACAGCAATCTTCTATAGAATGAATGGGTCAACCAGGAAATTAAAGAAGAATTGAAAAAATTCATGGAAACAAATGATAATGAAAACACAAAGTTCAAAATCTGTGGGACACAACAAAGGCAGCCCTGAGAGGAAAATATAGAGCGGTACAAGCCTTTCTCAAGAAACAAGAAAGGTCTCAAGTACACAACCTAACCCTACACCAAAAGGAGCTGGAGAAAGAAGAAAGAAATCCTAAACCCAGCAGGAGAAGAGAAATCATAAAGATCAGAGCAGAAATCAATGAAATAGAAACCAAAAAAACAATAGAAAAAACCAACAACACTGGGAGCTGGTTCTTTGAAAGAATTAATAGGATTGATAAACCCCTGGCCAGACTTATCAAAAAGAAAAGAGAAAGGACACAAACTAATAAAATCATGAATGAAAGAGGCGAGATCACAACCAACACCAAAGAAATACAAACAATTATAAGAACATAATATGAGCAACTCTATGCCAACAAATTTGACAATCTGGAAGAAATGGATGCATTCCTAGAGACATATAAACTACCACAACTGAACCAGGAAGAAATAGAAAACCTGAACAGACCCATAACCAGTAAGGAGATTGAAACAGTCATCAAAAATCTCCAAACAAACAAAAGCCCAGGGCCAGACAGCTTCCCCGGGGAATTCTACAAAACATTGAAAGAAGAACTAATTCCTATTCTCCTGAAACTGTTCCAAAAAATAGAAATGGAAGGAAAACTTCCAAACTCATTTTATGAGGCCAGCATCACCTTGATCCCAAAACCGGACAAGGATCCCATCAAAAAAGAGAACTACAGACCAATATCCTTGATGAACACAGATGCAAAAATTCTCACCAAAATACTAGCCAATAGGATTCAACGGTACATTAAAAGGATTATTCACCACGACCAAGTGGGATTTATTCCAGGGCTGCAAGGTTGGTTCAACATCCGCAAATCAATCAATGTTATACAACACTTTAATAAAAGAAAGAACAAGAACCATATGATACTCTCAATAGATGCTGAAAAAGCATTTGACAAAGTACAGCATCCCTTCCTGATCAAAACTCTTCAACGTGTAGGGATAGAGGGCACATACCTCAATATTATCAAAGCAATCTATGAAAAACCCACTGCAAATATCATTCTCAATGGAGAAAAATTGAAAGCTTTTCCGCTAAGGTCAGGAACACGGCAGGGATGTCCATTATCACCACTGCTATTCAACATAGTACTAGAAGTCCTAGCCTCATCAATCAGACAACAAAAGGAAATTAAAGTCATCCAAATCAGCAAAAAAGAAGTCAAACTATCACTATTCGCAGATGATACGATACTATTTGTGGAAAACCCAAAAGACTCCACTCCAAAACTGCTAGAACTTGTACAGGAATTCAGTAAAGTGTCAGGATATAAAATCAATGCACAGAAATCAGTTGCATTTCTCTACATCAATAGCAAGACAGAAGAAAGGGAATTAAGGAGTCAATCCCATTTACAATTGCACCCAAAACTATAAGATACCTAGGAGTAAACCTAACCAAAGAGGCTAAGAATCTATACTCAGAAAACTATTAAGTACTCATGAAGGAAATTGAGGAAGACACAAAGAAATGGAAAAATGTTCCATGCTCCTGGATTGGAAGAATATATATTGTGAAAATGTCTATGCTATCTAAAGCAATCTACACATTTAATGCAATTCCTATCAAAGTACCATCCATTTTTTTTCAAAGAAATGGAACAAAGAATCCTAAAATTTATATGGAACCAGAAAAGACCTCGAATAACCAAAGGAATATTGAAAAAGAAAGCCAAAGTTGGTGGCATCACAATTCCGGACTTCAAGCTCTATTACAAAGCTGTCATCATCAAGACAGCATGGTACTGGCACAAAAACAGACACATAGATCAATGGAACAGAATAGAGAGCCCAGAAATACAGCCTCAACTCTATGTCAACTAATCTTCGACAAAGCAGGAAAGAATGTCCAATGGAAAAAAGACAGCCTCTTCAACAAATGGTGTTGGGAAAATTGGACAGCCACATGCAGAAAAATGAAATTGGACCATTTCCTTCCACCACACACGAAAATAGACTCAAAATGGATAAAGGACCTCAATGTGAGAAAGGAATCCATCAAAATCCTTGAGGAAAACACAGGCAGCTACCTTTTCGACCTCAGCCGCAGCAACATCTTCCTAGGAACATCGCCAAAGGCAAGGGAAGCAAGGGCAAAAATGAACTATTGGGATTTTATCAAGATCAAAAGCTTTTGCACAGCAAAGGAAACAGTTAAGAAAACCAAAAGACAAGTGACAGAATGGGAGAAGATATTTGCAAACGACATATCAGATAAAGGGCTAGTGTCCAAAATCTATAAAGAACTTAGCAAACTCAACACCCAAAGAACAAATAATCCAATCAAGAAATGGGCAGAAGACATGAACAGACATTTCTGCCAAGAAGACATCCCGATGGCCAACAGACACATGAAAAAGTGCTCCATATCGCTCAGCATCAGGGAAATACAAATCAAAACCACAATGAGATATCACCTCACACCAGTCAGAATGGCTAAAATTAACAAGTCAGGAAATGACAGATGCTGGCGAGGATGCAGAGAAAGGGGAACCCTCCTACACTGTTGGTGGGAATGCAATCTGGTACAGCCACTCTGGAAAACAGCATGGAGGTTCCTCAAAATGTTGAAAATAGAACTACCCTATGACCCAGCAATTGCACTACTGGGTATTTACCCTAAAGATACAAACGTAGTGATCCGAAGGGGCATGTGCACCCGAATGTTTATAGCAGCAATGTCTACAATAGCCAAACTATGGAAAGAACCTAGATGTCCATCAACAGATGAATGGATAAAGAAGATGTGGTATATATACACAATGGAATACTATGCAGCCATCAAAAGAAATGAAATATTGCCATTTGCTATGACTTGGATGGAACTAGAGGGTATCATGCTTAGCGAAATAAGTCAATCAGAGATAGACAGCTATCATATGATCTCCCTGATATGAGGAAGTGGAGATGCAACATGTGGGGTTAAGGGGGTAGGAGAAGAATAAATGAAACAAGATGGGATTGGGAGGGAGACAAACCATAAGTGACTCTTAAGCTCAGAAAACAAACTGAGGGTTGCTGGGGGGAGGGCGGTTGGGAGAAAGGGGGGTGGGGTTATGGACATTGGGGAGGGTATGTGCTATGGTGAGTGCTGTGAAGTGTGTAAACCTGGCGATTCACAGACCTGTACCCCTAGGGATAAAAATATATTATATGTTTATAAAAAATAAAAATAAATAAATAAATAAATAAAGTAAATAGTCACTATATCACCTATTCAGAGTTAAAAACTGCAACCATTTAAAAAATATCATTCAATATTATTTATATGCACATAAACATACATTAACAGCATTTCCTTAGTTTAAAAAAGAATTGAAACAGTTTCTGCCTGGTCATTATAGAGTAGCAGTATTGGACTAATTCTACTGCCAGAAATTATTATGAAAGCTAAATAATTCAGTAAGTCTTAATGTAACTGAATCTGTATTCCAAAAATTTCTCCAAAAGAGAGGAAGTCAGAAAGGCAAGCAGGAAGGGAGGTAAAGAAGGAAGGAAGAAAGGAAGGATTTCCTCCCTCCAGATGGCTTCACTGATGAATTCTTCCAAATAGCAAAAGGAGAAATAATATCAATATTACACATATTTATCCAAAAAACAAAAATGTGAGACCACCTTTCAGCTCCTTTTATGGAGCCAGCACAACTCTGGCATCAAAAGTCATGTGAAAACTACAAGGGAACAGATTACAGGCCTGTATCTCTCACGAATGTACAGATATAATATATAAATATGATAAAACCATTTCCAAATGAGGTTTATTCCAAAAATCCAAGGTTGGCTTAACATATGTAGATTAGCAAGGATTAAAAACAAACAAACAAACAAACAAACAAAAAAAAACACAATCATCTTAATAGAGGAATAAAGTTCTCTGATAAATTTTAACATTTTAACATTCATTTACTTTTTAAAAAACAAAACAAACAGAAACCCTTTCAGCTAAGAACAGAAAGAAACTTCCATAATCTGTGTTATTTGCAAAAGGCCTACAACTAATGCCATACTTAATGGGAAGAATTATTGAATGTTTTTTTCTGCCTTGGACAAAGAGCAAAGATGTCCACTATCACCATTCTGTTCAACATTTTACTAGAGGTACTGGCCATGACAATAAAGAGAGAGAACTAAAAGGTATAAAAATTAAAAAGGAAGAAGTGACACCACCATTATTTTTAAGATGTTTCTATTACTTAATTCAAAATTCCAGAAGGATCCATAAACATTTATAATTAATAAGTGAATTTGGTAAAGTTAATACACACTTTATAAACAAAAAATGTGTACCTCCATCAGTTAAAATTACTTCAAGTAGCATAAAATACCTAGAAATCATTTAATTAAAACTGGGCAAGACACCTACACTGAAAAGTTAGACAAATTGCTGAAAGAAATTAAAGATTTAAATAAATCTTCATGAATGGGGAGACTCATAAGAACAATTCTATTCTCCCTAAATTGATCTAACTGACCACTGTAGGTATTCTATTCAATATCAGTTGGTGTTCAACGTTCAAGGAAAATTTTGGAGATGCAAGGAATATAGAATAGCCAAAGCTGTCTTTGAAAAGATAAATAAAATTGGAAGACTTAAACAACCAAAAATATAAAGTATAATATTGAAGATAATGTTAAATAAGTACATATGTATACAAAAAGACTACTAAGAAATATCGGAGGTCCCAGAAACAAACCCACTGGTAGATAATTACCTAATTTATATAAAGACTTCTGTAATTTAGAGCAAACTTGAGGTTGGTCTTTCCAATAAATGGTGCTGGAACCACTGAAGAGTAGCACAGAAGAATTTTACTACTACCTCACACTATTAAAAAAAAATTATTCAAGGAAGTTCATGATCCCTTGTTCAAGGTAAAATAATAAAGATTCAAGGGAAAACATGAGTATAGTATCTTCAAGGACTTGAGAAAAACAAAGGTTTCTTAAATAGACCATGAAAAGCATTAAACAAAGAAAAATTAATATTTTACAACTTCATCAAAAAGTCATCTTTAAACAGAGTACAAATGTAAATCACTGTGTGGAAAAGGACAGCTGCAATTCACATACTTAACACAGTACTCATATCTAGAATATGTAAATAACTACACATGAATTTTTTTTAAAAAGATAAAGTACATTATAAAACCTGGCCAAAAGCCTTAACTAGGAACTTCATCAACGAAAATGTCTAAATAGCCAGACTATAAACATTTGGTCAGAATTTTTAGACATCATGGAAATGCAAACTTAAACACTGAGACTGATAAACACCCACCAAAATGGTATAAATAAAATGACTGAAAATGAGGATGTACAGCAATTCAAGTTGGCATATGTAACTGTTGTAGTGTAAACCAGTAAAACAGTCTTCAAAAATGTTTTGCCAGTATCCAAAAAACTAAATATACATTTACCCCATAATTTAGCAAATTCATATACCTACAAATTTACTTTCAAGAATGTTCATAGCATCCTTATTCATAGTACCCAAAAACTGAAAATATATGTCAACAGTGGAATAAGTGAATAAATTAAATGTGTATTAAATTGCAATAAAAAGAATAGTATACTGATACACACAACAAAGGTTAATTTTTTAGATATTATATTGCACAAACAATATTGACAGAAATCAAAACAAATGGCCAATTTAGTTTGATTTTATTCTAGTGAACGGTACTGGGTAAGTCTGGGAGACTGGGATAGGACATAAATTACACAGTTTATCAAATACCACTGAGTTTATCAAATACCATTTCAAAAGGAAATAAGAGCCAAGTTTCACCAAAATAACTAGAGACTTCTGAACTCCCTCCTTCCCATAAAAACAGCAAATGTAGAGCTACACATTGGTCAATTATCTCCGGAAGAAACCCAGGGATTGATGCCTATACATCAAGCGAATGAAAAAATACCTATGGAAATAGGCAAAATTGAGACCCAATCTTGCCATACACCCCATTCCCAGCCCAGTGTCATACAATCAAGAGGGAACTTCCCAACTCCCAGGTCCTCCCAGAGGGGGTGAAGGGCTTGAACCTCTCCATGACTATAGCGGATAACACTTTATTGTATAGTTGAAATTTGCTAAGAGAGTAGACTTTAAATGTTCTCACAAGAAAAAAAAAAAAGTAAATATGTAAGAAGACAGATTAATTTTAACTGGTCAGGGGAAATACTTTCACAATGTGTATGTATATCAAATCATCATATTCTATACTTTAAATATCTCTACAAACTTTTTGTCAATTTAAATTCAATAAAGCTGAGAGGAAAAAAAAAAAAGATTGGTAGAAACATTAAAAAAAATAATAAAGGGAAATAAGAGCCAACCTGAAAGGTTTCTCACTGGCCAGAGTTAAATATCAAAAGAACAGTGACAACAACAGACTGAAATACTTCAAATATGTAAAAATATATTTGTTCATAATAATACCAAAATATATTTGTTAATCAACTCTGGAGATTTCTAAAGCACCATATAATTGTTCTGAAATTAACAAATAATGGGAAAGACTTGCATATTTAATTATCCCTACTTTTCCAGATAAACTGTTTCAGAGCATCCTGATATTTGATGAAAAAATATCATTTCTGGCCTCTTGTCAGATAATTGCAACTAACAGATGTAAAAGAAATGATAAAATTAGAAAATCACTGTTTGCAACCACTTATAAATAATAAATCTAGGCAATGATTATCAATGGTTGCTAAAATTATTAGGTGAAATGTTAATGGAAAACTTTATAATGAATGGATATACCTAAAACACCTGAACCTACTTATCTATCTTAACTTCAAAATTATAGGGACAGCAGGCATTATGACTTTCCTGACTTGATGTAAAATGGAATACATCACCTATAAAGAAATATTGCCATTGCTCCCAAATGCATATGAATCCAATCAAAGCTCTTGTTTCATCAATTGAGAAAATGAGGAAGCAGCCAGAATACCCGTCCAATGAATTCAGTTTAAATAGAAGTTTTGTGGGGCACATTGGTGGCTCAGTCGGTTAAACACCTGACTCCTGATTTCAGCTCAGGTCATGATCTCAAGGTTATGGGATCCAACCCCAAGTGGGGCCCAACTACAGGCTCCAAGTTGGGCCCCACATCAGATAGAGTTTGGAGTTTGGTTCCACACTTAGCATGGACTATGCTTGTCTCTCACCCTCTGTTTCCTGCCTCCCCACTCTCTTGATCTCTCACTCTCTCTTTCTCAAATAAATAAATAAAATCTTTAAAAAAATTAAAAATAAAATAGAAGTTTTGTCTCAAATTAAAAAGTTTTAAAAACTATGTCAAGATGTATGTGTAGACCTTGTCTGCATCTAAATTTCAACAATGTATAAAAATTTACTTTGAGATAATTTTAACATAGGTTAAGTATTAAATATCACTAAAGAAAATTATAATTAATTTGGTAAAGTGTGATAATGCCATTTTGTTTATACTTAAAAATATCCTCATCTGTTCCTTATATATATGGAAATACTTATGAATGAAATTATATGATGCCGAGATTTGTCTTTAAATACTACAAAAACAACATAAATAATAGTGGCAAGGGAGACATGGGTAAAACAAGATTGGCTAAATAGCATTAACTGTTGAAACTTGATGCTGGAAATGTGGATATTCATTATATGAATAGATATTGATTTTTTTGCTTGTTTGACAATTTCCATTAAGATATTGTTACTTTGTAGAATTATCATTTATTCTCAAGGTATTATTTAACTTCTTAAGTTTTTATTTAAATTCCACTAGTTAACAAACAGTGTAATGTTAGTTTCAGGTGTACAATTTAGTGATTCAACACTTCCATAAAATACCCTGTGCTAATCACAAGTGCCCCTCCTTAATCCCCATCACCTATTTCACCTCCCCTCTGGTAACCATCAGTTTGCTATCTATGGTTAAGAGTTCATTGGTTTGCTTCCCTTTTGTCTTCTATGATCATTTGATTTGTTTCTTAAATTCCACATATGAGTGAAATTATATGGTATCTGCCTTCTCTGATTTACTTTACTTAGCATAATACCTCTCTAGCCCTATCCAAGTTGTGACAAATGGCAAGATTTCATTCTTTTTATGGCTGAGTAATAGTCCATTACCTATACATACCACTTCTTTATCCATTCATCAGTTGATAGAAAGTTGGGCTGTTTCCATAATTTGGCTATTGTTGATAATGCTGCTATAAACATCAGAGTGCATGTACTCTTTGAATTAATATTTTTGTTTTCTTTAGGTAAATACCTGGGAGTGCAGTTGTTGGATTATAGGGTAGTTCTACTTTTTTTTTTTTTTTAAAGATTTTATTTATTTATTTGTCAGAGAGAGAGAGAGGGAGAGAGAGCAAGCACAGGCAGACAGAATGGCAGGCAGAGGCAGAGGGAGAAGCAGGCTCCCTGATGAGCAAGGAGCCCGATGTGGGACTCGATCCCAGGACGCTGGGATCATGACCTGAGCCGAAGGCAGCTGCTTAACCAACTGAGCCACACAGGCGTCCCGGGTAGTTCTACTTTTAACTTTTTATGGAATCTCCATACTGTATTCCAGAGTGGCTACACCAGTTTGTCTTCCTGCCAACAGAGTAAAAGGGTTCCCCTTTCTCCACATCCTTGCCAACACATGTTGTTTATTTTAGGCATTCTGACAAGTGTGACATGATATCACATTGTAGTTTTGATTTGTATTAGCCTTATGATGAGTGATGTTGTGCCTCTTTCCACGTGTCTGTTGGCCCCATGTGTGTTTAGTTTTGTTTTGTTTTGTTTTTTGAAAAATGTCTGTTCATGTCTTCAGCCCATTGTTTAATTGGATTATTTGTATTTGGGTTATTAACCCTTTATCACATATGTTATTTACAATTATATCCTCCCATTCCATAGGTTGACTTTTAGTTTTGTTGATTGTTTCCTTTCCTGTGTAGAAGACTTTTATTTTGATGAAGTCCCAATAGCTTAATTTTGCTTTTGTTTCCCTTGCCTCAGGAGACATATCAAGAAAGAAGTTGCTATAGCCACTATCAAAGAGGTAACTGCCTGTTTTCTCCTCTAGGATTTTTATGGTTTCAAGTCTCACATTTAGGTTTTTAATCCATTTTGAATTTATTTTTGTGTTTGGTGTAAAAAAGTGGCAAAGTTTCTTTCTTTTGTATGTTGTTGTCCAGTTTTCCCAACACCATTTGTTGAAAAGACTGTTTTTCCCTGCTTTCCTGCTTTGTTGAAGTTAACTGACCATATAGTTGTGGGCTCGTTTGCCAGTTTTCCATTCTATTCTATCGATCTTTTTGTCTATTTTTGTGCCAGTACCATACTGTTTTGATCACTACAGCTTTCTAATGTAACTTGAGGTCTGGAATTATGATGCTTCCAGTTTTGCTTTTCTCTTTCAAGGTTGTTTTGACTTTTAGAGATCTTTGTGGTTCCACACAAATTTTAGGACTGTTCAAGCCCTGTGAAAAATACTGTTGGTATTTTGATAGGTATTACATTAAAAGTGTAGATTGCTTTGGGTAGTATAGACAGTCTCACAATATTTGCTCTTCTAATCCATGAGCATCAAATATTCAAAGTTAAAATTTTATTTGAATTGTTTTTAGTATCAGTAATCAGTAAGGTTAAAACTAATCTCTTTCAAATCTGATTGATAATAAAATTTTTGTAAAAATATAAATGTTATTAAAATATTTTTTTAATTTACCATCTAGATATCACCACTGTTAATATTTTATGAATGATATTCCAGGTTTACCTCTTTGAGTATATAATTATAATGTATTGTATCATCATTATAATTAATAATTATTATTTAATATATAGTACTATTAATAACAAGAGAACTAAGAATATATATGCTAGACCAAATAGTGTATGTGTTTTAAGTATTGTACATAACAAATGAGGTCATTTATCCTTGTGAAACCCCTATGATGAAAGCATTACTATTTTATCTTACAAATGAGCAACCTGAGTCACAATAGGGTTAAATAATGCACCTAAGGTCACAGTTACTAGGTAAAGAAGATAAAAAAAAATACCTACACAATTCAACTTTGCAGCCTAATTTCTCTCAACAAAATTTTTTTTTAAAGATTTTATTTATTTATTTGACAGACAGAGATCACAAGTAGGCAGAGAGGCAGGCAAAGAGAGAGAGAGGAGGAAGCAGGCTCCCTGCGGAGCAGAGAGCCCAATGCAGGGCTCAATCCCAGGACCCTGGGATCATGACCTGAACCAAAGGCAGAGGTTTTAACCCACTGAGCCACCCAGGTCCCCCTCAACAAAATTTTAATAGAAAAAGACACCAACAGGAATTTGAGGATTGCTGAAATTAAAAAGTAGGTTTTGTTAAATCATTTTTGTAATTTAAAAATGAACACTATGGACTCCAGGAAACAAAATGAGGGTTTAAGTGTGGGGGGTGATGGAGTAGCAGGGTGATGGATATTAAGGAGGGCCCGTTTTGTGATGAATGCTGGGTGTTATACGCAACTAGTGCATCACTGAACACTACCTCAAAAACGAATGATATACTATATGGTGGCTAACTGAACATTAAAAAAAATTTTAAATAAACACTAAAATTAGTTTGCTCAACTTTTTAGTATGCTGATTTGTATGATTTAATAACATTCCAAGTAGAATGTGTCTATGCATGAGATTAGTTCATAATGAATGAGTGTGTATCTGCTTGTATAAGCAGATTCTTTGGTTGGTTTTATCATTAGTACCAATCCAACATCTTAGTTTCTATCATATAACTGTACTATATACTTATTAATCATAGTCATCAGGCCCAACATTTAAACATTTTATTATATATTCATTTTTCATTTCTCTTTCTCTGTCTCTCTTTCTCTCTCTCTCTCTCTCTCTCTCTCTCTCACACACACACACACACACACACACACACACGCAGATGATATGAAGACAGACATGCATGTAATCAAGCAACTTTTAAAGAACAAAAAGAGGGGCGCCTGGGTGGCTCAGTGACCTGCCTTCGGCTCAGGTCATGATCCCAGGGTCCTGGGATCAAGCCCCCCATCGGGCTCTCTGCTCCGCGGGGAGCCTGCTTCCTCCTCTCTCTCTGCCTGCCTCTCTGCCGAGTTGTGATCTCTGTCTGTCAAATAAATAAATAAAATCTTTAAAAAAATAAATAAAGAACAAAAAGATTGGCCCCAGTTTAGGGTAGGAAAATAATTACAGACCTTTACAGAGTATCTTGTAGAATTTCTATAATTATATTTTTAGTAATTTTCCAGTAGGAGGAAACTGCATGATAAAATGATTTGGTTTGCTAAAAAAATACAGACAAAGTTAGGGACTATTATGCAGTTCAAGAAAATTTAGTGGACTGAGTTGCTGAAATTTATAATGAAAAAGTGGCAGATTTAGGATAAAATCTGTGCATGAATGTCAAAACCTAAGCTTCTATGAAACAAACATAGAAGAATATTCTTTCCTTTTTCAGCTTTTTAACTTATCATGCTTTTAGAACTGTTTATATAATATTAATCATTTTGTCTTTCAAAGTACCAAAAAAAAAAAAAAACAACCCACATAGCTAATAATGGCATTTTAATGTCTTCATGGGTCTTTTTCCATTCATTTTCTACTTCTTTTTGAAATTACTTTTTCTTTTTTTTTTTTTTTAAGATTTTATTTATTTACTTGACAGAGAGAGATCACAAGTAGGCAGAGAGGCAGGCAGAGAGAGAGGAGGAAGTAGGCTCCCTGCTGAGCAGAGAGCCCGATGTGGGGTTCGATCCCAGGACCCTGGGATCACGACCTGAGCTGAAAGCAGAGGCTTTAACCCCCTGAGCCACCCAGGCACCCCAAAATTACTTTTTCTAATGTACAATGCTTATAATAGTACACATTTCACTAAGTTTTATTTCTCTTTATTTTCTAATTTTGTTAATTTGTTTTAACACTGGGAGTTTTAAAAATTGATTTCACCTTTCATATACAGCTGTGAAAAATGATTCTTGGCACCCATGTTGGACACAGATCTCTTGATATCTACTCCTGTGCTTTTACTATGTTCTAGATTAGTAAGTACTGCCTCAGTTTTGGGAGACTGAATACTTTCTAAGAATTTATAATTCCCATACCTTTTCTTCATTTGACTTGTGATTAGGAACAGAGATCGTTGTAGATTCATGTGAAAGGGCTTATGAAAATATAGTAATTTCCATAGGCCCAATGCTCTCTGCTGCAGTGGAGGTTATAGGGTGCACTTTTCTTCAGTTCTAGTCTGACCTGATGTCTGAGGCCATGTCTAAAGCTGTCCTTTTCCTTCATGTTAGAGGACATAGTGGATTTCTTGATTCAGTTCTCTGCATATGAATTAGTCAAAGAGATTTTACAATTGGCTTCTTGTGATTCTGTGTTGTGATTCATCTGCTTTGACCTTCATCCACTCTTGAGCATGACTTTTTTCCCCTTCCAATGACCCAAATGTCCTGGTAACTTCATTTACAGAGAATCCTTGCCTCTGTACTGAGACATATTGCTCTCCTATAGTTCCAAGAATCAAGGATCTGTCTATGACACAGTCTCTTCTTCCTAATGAATATGCAGACAAGTAGAAGGAACTAAAAATGGCTTGTGCATATTCTACCGGTTTTCCCATATCCTATTTACCTACCATCTCTGAGATTTTCCATGGTGTCTGTTTTTCCCCAGAGCACACCAAACTCATAGTGTTTAATTGGTGACCTGTGACAATTTCAGTCACTGGGGAATTACAACAGCTCCTGCCCTTGAGTATTTCAAGTCAGACAGGACCTGGAATACCATTACTGGCCTGGGAATTTACTAATTATTTCCCTTTCTTATAGTCATATCTAATACTTTTTTAATTCCTCTACTCAAAACAAGGGTTTATTTCTCTGTGATTTGCATCACTGCATATGCATCTTCTTTTAGTAGAAAAAACATATTACCTTTATACTGATTTATTCTTTACGAGGCAAGATTCTTTTAATTAATTTTTACTCTTCTGGTTATGCAAATTTTCTTTGGCTTTTTTAGTGACTTTTCTAAGGCAGTTTTTATAGGAGGATCAAACCTTTTTTTTTTTTTTTTTACTTACTAAAATAAAATTTTCATATAGTGAAATTCACAGATGATAAGTATGGAGTTGAGTTTTCAAAATATGTACACCGATGTGAAACTCACACTAATAATGTGTTTCTACGACTGTAGAACATTCATGTATGTCCCATTCTAGTTAACTACCATCTCCCACAGGCATACAATGTCTTGATTTTATCACCATAAATTAGTGTTTGCCTGTATTATACAGACAGAATCTTATAATGTATATGCTTTTACTTCTTTTACTCAACATGTTTTTGAGATTCTAATGGTTTTACATATCAGTTCATTCTTTATGCTGCTGATCACAAAAAATTGCATTTTATGAATATACCACAATTTGTTTCTCTTCTTCTGTTGATGGACATATCATTTGTTCTAAATGGTTTTTTTTCCACTTTGTAATCATTTCTCACTAGTATATTGATGGACAGTTACAGAATAAATCAACTGCCCATCAATAAACCAGCAGGAAATTCATCTTGCAAAATTACTAAATTCAATCATTAGTTCTAGTTTTGTAGATTCCTTGGGATTTTCTATGTAAAAATTCATGTAGTCTACAAATAAAGTTTTAGTTCTTCCTTTCCTATCTTTTGCCTTTTTATTTGTCTTAATAGTCTCATTTCATTGATTGGGACTTCAGGTACAATATTAAAAATAAGTGATATGAATAGACATGTTTGGCTTAATCTTGATCTGAGGGAAAATCAGAGGGAAATACTTCATCATTATTTATGGTATCAGTGGTAAATTTATTTTTATGCCCTTTATAAGCTTTAGAATGTGTCCCTATATTCCTAATTTATTAAGTTTTGTTACACACGGGTATTAACTTTTCTCACATACTTTCTCACAACTTTTCTCACTTTTTCTGCATCTATTAATATGCCTCTTCTCCTTTATTCTGTTAATATGATAAAGTGCATTGATTGATCTTCTATTGTGAATCCAAACTTGCATTTTTCAAACAAGTCCCACATAATCATGCCGTACTTATATATTGATGGATTACATTTCCTGATATTTTGTTAAGTACTTTTACATCCATATTCAAGAAATGTATTTATGAATTATTTCCTGCAATGTCAAGTAAAGTTTTGGTACCAGGGTTTTTCTGCCTTTATAATATTGAGTTTCTACTAATGCCCAGAGTAAAGTTTGCTTCAATTTTAGCCAATAACTGATATATACCTTTAACTGGTCCTGTGTTTCAAAACATCTAATCTCTTCTCTTGGTTGCTAAAATCATTGGGGAATAGGTCTACACATTTTCTGCCATCATTTATCAATCTCTCAATCACAGCAACAACCTTCTCAATCAACCTACTTTCAGTACCACTTGGAAAGCTTCAATGACTTCAATTCTAGTAGCTTCAGACTTGAATTCCAAGCCCATATTTTGTTTTTCTGTCTTCTCCCATTAGAGTATGTATGATCACCTAATGCTTAATACTTTTAAAGTAGAAAACATCACATTATCTTCCAGTTTACTCCACCTCTGAGCTCTCAGTATTTTCCAATGGCATCAATATCATGTTAAACTAAAAATCATACCTTATCTTTGAGTCTTGTTTCTCCTGTACTTCACAGACAGTCAACTGATAGTACCTATCAATTCTAGTCCTGAGATTCTTGTCAAATTAAGATCCTTAAGTCTCACTGTTGAGATCTTTCATGTTGCTTGTCTAGACTACTACACTGGCCTTCTAAATGATCTAATTTCTTCCAGCCTTCTCCCACCCCTCCAATCCATTTTAAACATTATTATGGATTTTATCTCATGAATGCATATGTCAGATCTCACCACTTCCCTCCTTGAAAACAAACCCATAATTATCTTATCAAATGAGAAAGGGGTTTCACATTCAAAGGCTGGAAATGCCATATTTTAACTCCCCAGGATAATTTCTACACTTGCTACACTTTTTGTTTATGTTTCTGTCCAGTATCAAAACTGAGTAACTTATTTTCCTTTGTATGCCACATATATTCCTGAATTCATTTCTGTGTTGATTTTAATTCCTTAATCTGGATCTTTCCCCCTTCTTACCATATATACTATAAGGTAATGGTTAATAATACAAACTCTGAAGTGATCAGATAAAATGATCAGATTCTAATTATGTCAAATGTTTTCTAGTGAACTATACAATTTTTGAAGGTAGGGTCTAAGTCTAATTCTTTATTGTTATCTCAAAATACATAGCATGTTATTTTGTTCCTGGTAAAATTATAAAAACTATTTGCTGAATGAATTAGTTTCCACTGACTTGCTTTTTTTATAAAACCAAAAATGTCACTGGTAGCCAATTTAAAGTGACAAATTGTGGCTAAACATTAGACTTGATCTCTGCAACTAAACTATGTCCTTGACTAGGATGTAAAGAGTTAGTTTAAGAACATTAATGTGTTTAAATCTGGGGAAATAATACATCTTTAAATTATTTACTAACCAAGGCCACATATCTTTGTTTTGAGTCTCATAAAGAGTTTTAAGTTAATGACCTTCATCTCCATTAGCTCTTCACTTATGTGATCTGATTGAAATTATAAGACTTTATCATTTCTCTGGAGACCCTCAGTTGAGAATGAAATGTCTTGAGATTTTTTTATAGATTTTTATTTTGGTTTCAGAAAAATAATTAAGTTTATTTTTAAATTTTATTTTATTAATTTTATTTTCATTAAAATAAATAGCCAAATTCATGTAGAACAGAAAGATACCTTTTTATTCTCTGATGTGGAAAATAACAAGATTTAACAGAACACTTCCTCAACATTAAGGCTCCAGCACCTTATCTAGACATGGAGACAATAGCAGGTATCTGGCATGGTAAGTTTCAAAATGGCAGTGAGAGTTGTTTGTTACCACATGTGGGACTTTCTTTACAGCTCCCTATAACTACTGAGGTTTTCACTTCACATGACTCTGAGATCCTGCACAGGTAATTGGGGCATACATGTTAGAAATATGTGTGTTGTTATTGTTGATATGATCTCATTAACACCTACAGATTACTAAGAACAGAGAAAACGGTTTCTCTATATATTCCCATCTTTTACATCATTTGGTATTTCTACTATTATTTAATCATACATAGTATTCTTATAATAAAGTAAGCTAGAGAAAAAATGTTATTAAAAATTATAAGGACGAATACATTTACTAGTGCTATCTTGTATTTATTTAAAACAACAACAACAACAACAAAAAAACAACTGCATGTAAGTGGACATGCACAGTTTATACACATGTTGTTCAAGGACCAACTGGTATATATATCTGTGTCCAGTGGTTTATGGAACTATGGCACATTATGGCTTTTCTAACATATTGTCAGTGAACAGTAACTATCAATATTCAAAGAAAATCACTGCTCTGTGGATCTTCATAAGATTCATTATAAAGTTTAAGTCATGCTTAAATTAAGTCATGGTCTATTAAAAAGTTTAAGTTACCCAGATGCCCAAAATATTTGGCTACATTCCCAAGGATTTGGTAGGTGAGAAACATTAAATATTCATCTGAAAGATTGGAAAAATTAGGTCTGTTATTTGTAAACAATTAGCATATTAAACTATGCAATATAATTCAATACTTCTAAGAATGGAGAAATAATTTTGCATTCATATAACATACAAAATATATTTTAACTGACTATGTTATCATTAAGGCTTCTGGTCTGCAATAAGTGAGTAAGAGTTAAGTTTGCAGGAATTCAAAAGTTATATGTGGGTTGGTGCCCCTAACCCCTATGTTGTTTAAGGGTCATTTGTATATGTACATAAACTGTGTGTATGAAGGTGTGTGTGTATGTGTGTCTGTATATATGTGTCTGTGCTGATAGTTCACAAAGTGCAACTTCTGGTGATTTTTCTATAAGTCTCCAAAGGTAGATATTTCGGGCATAAATACACAGTTCATGACTATTTAAATTCTTAGAGGTTAAATTTACAATGGTGAGAATAGAATAGAAAGGCATTAGAATGATCTGAATATATGTACAGCAACTTCAAAGAGGAAGAAAAATAAATATCTAATAGTCTGGATGTAAATTATGCCTCTAAACAGTTTGAATCATTTGGATATTATATGCATCTGTCTGCCCACTTGCTATAAAAGTCCTTTGTTCCACTGTGAGATCTCTTGTCTAAACTCAGGTAAACCTACCCAGCAAATGTGAAAAGATGTCTTATATTAGCAACATTTCTGAACTATTTCTTTAGCTTGAAAAAACAAAATTGATTTGACAACATGCATGAAAGTGTAACGACGGGTTACTGATTTTTATTTTTCACACATTTTTCCTAAAGCTTTTGGATTCAGATTTTATGTGAATCACTCTGTATTTGTAAACCACAAATTTTTGGTTTCAGTTGCTCTATCAAATGGTTCCAGGTCTTTGCTGAAGTCATCCGTGAACATAAAGAATGACATTTTGCTAGCAATGCACTTTATATCACAGTAACAATCCTGAGCTTCTCTTTTGTGGAATGACCCTGAAATGGATACAACTGGGAGAGATGAGGATCTAACAAGGTGAGTGAATACTTTCTTAGTAGGTGAAGCAAACCATTTGCTCCGTCAACCTACTTTTGTGCTTCAATGATAATGGGATCTTTTAGAAACACCTAGTCTCTCACAAACCATACCTGATAAGTTTCCATTTGTTACATCTATACACAGATATACTGGATTTTCTCCAGCTGGCTTTTCTTCCTACAAAAGTTTCTGAAATTCAAATTCTTCTCATTATACCTGGACTCTGTTCCTTGTTGAGGCTGCCAATGCATTTCTAGTTCAACATAAAAAGAACTGGTATATATAAACACAGATGAAACAGTATAATGACTCTTTTATATTCTTTTAGAGTTGTCTTTGGTTTGGCTGCAGTCACTGTTTCTTGAACCTAATCTCAGTTTTAACTCTGACTATTGATATCAATTTCCAGCCACCTACCACCCTCCTTTCCTGTCAACAATATCATTTGTAATTCTCAGAATATAAAATTTTTATATAGTCTTTTCTTTTATATAAAGTATATAATTTCTTTTCTTTTTCTTTCAAATCTTGTGGTTTTATAAACATTTGTAACATTTATTCTATATACACTGTGTGCTGCCCTCTGTTCAACACAAAGGACTATCTCACCTTTTATATATTTCATTTTATCTCAAAGCTGTGCAAAGCATGTGTCATTATGGTCTTCAGATGTTAACTTCCTCCAGTACTAAAAACTTAGTGATCCTATCCTGTTAAGATAAACCACTACCAAGCCTAGTCAGGAAGCTGTATATGGAATTTAAATTAGTGTTAAAGCTCAAGCGAGTTCAAGTAAAGATAATTAATCAAACTAATTCTTGATACTTTTAGTCTCAAATCCTATAAACCAATACTGGTAGTTGCAAAAGCCAAACTGAGAATCTGGCAATCCTAATTCTCAGTTCTTGCTCTGTCAACCATTATAACTTTTAGTACTATAATATATAACTGATAATTTTATGTATATACATACATATACACATACATATTAATATATATAGTAATATAATTATTGCTTGCATTTCTACCTAAGTAAATGAGATGTGACATAATTCACTTACATGCATGTATATTGTTATTCACATAATAGATGTATATCAGAATTATTATGGAGGTTTGCTTGAGAAAAGTAGTTTGTGCAATATCCAACAGATAGTGGCTAGTACAAAGTCCATCAGAGAGTTGAAACTCAATAATAGTGGGGAGAGTACGTGTCAGAGATGTGCTGTCCAATATGATAACTATTAATAATATGTGACTACTTAATTTTAAATGCAAATGAATTATAATAAAATAAGATTCTTTAAAAAACATGAGTTCCTTGGTATATTGGCAACACCATGTGCTCAGGAACTACACGGAACTTGTAGCTGTCAGACTGGATAGTGCAGAAGCTTTAATAAAAAGTGCTGGTAGATGGAAAGGATGGCCTTTGGTATCAAGCCGACCCAACTTCAAATCTCAACTCCACTACTACTGAGTGATTTTGACAAGGTTATTTTATACCATCTAGTAAGTGTCATATTGATCTTGAATTTGGAGTGTGGTCTGCTAAGATTTCTGTTTCACAGAGGCTTCAATGATCCTTGTATAGCCACAGTATCAGAAGATTGTAGAATAGCCAAGCCATTTAAAACCACATAAAAACCAGGGAAAAGCCAAAGACATAGCATCACAAACTCAAATGAATTCCACTGTCTCTCTGTGACAAATCTTCACTCCATTTGTATGTTGTTTTCAAGGTCTTCTGTTTACAGTTTCTTCCACTTACCACAGAGGAAAGGCTTTTGCCTTTCCAACCCTAATTAGAAATCCTCAGTTAATACCTCTGTTTTTGACACTATCCCAGCTGCATCAGTCAGTTTGGTTTGAGAGGGTGAAATACAGTGATGTTGCAAAGGGCCCGGCTAAAAACAGTTTTAGGGACCGGGATGTTTCATCATATTAAAGTTACAGCTACCATTCAGATCATTGATAGAGTTGTTTTCCACTTCAAGGGAAAAGAAGCCAAATATGGAGGTCCTCTAGTTGCTCTAAGACCCCGTCAGAAGACACAATGGCTTCTACTACAAGTTACATGATGTATGCCTTGCAAAGTGCTGTGGTGAGGAGCAATTGAAAAGTCATCAGTGAGGCACCGTTTCAAATCTATAGGTTACAGCAGACATTCAAGAAGTGACAATTGTTGATTTTTTGGCTACTTTTAAATAATTAGTAAGACACATGAAGAAGCTTGACTCTTCTCTTTTCCTAGGTAGTCTTGCATAAATGCAGAAATTTAGCTGGTAAGAGGTATAAATGGTCAATCCCTTCTTCTAGAAGGCTTTATCCCACTACAACATTCCTTCAAAACTTTTTCCCTAATCCTCTTTCCCAGTCAGACCATAGCTCACTCAAATGCCCTCCTTCACTATCCTCTTTTACCTACTTGGAATGTTCTACATCTTTTTCCTTTTTCTTACTTCCCCTGTGGAGCCTCACCTGCTATAGTCCAACTTGGCTGCATTTTCTTTTCTTAACTGTTATAGTAACTGCTGCCTGTATCTCATTATTATGGTGCATGTAATAAATTATAATGTATGTATTTTTTCCACATTTAAATGGCTCTGAATATGAAGTGGCATGTGTCTTCTAATTAATGGTATCTCACAATCTCTGCTGGCTTAGAAGAACATGTAGTATATGAGTACTTTAAGCCACAGGAATCAAATGTTTATGGGAAGGAATTGGATGAGATGATGAATTAGACATTTTCTTTCTGGATAAATAGTAGTAAACAGAAAGTATATTCCATAGTTTAAATACTCAATTATTAAATATATATGAGTTATTAAATTCCCCAATTATTAGTAATCATTTATTTAACTTTTGTATACTGAAAACTTCCATATGTAAAAAGATTACTTCATAAGTACAGAACCCCCAAATTATCATAGAGATGCATTTATGGCTCCTGATAAATATGTTGGCAAATTTTTTACCAAAGTGATGCTATTAATTTACAGTTCCACCAGACAAGTATTTGCCTTCCTAAATAAATGTTTGAATAATTTTAAGCACCCACAGAATGTTCATCAGAAGGTCAAGTCTTTCAGATTCAAAGTCCCATGATATTTTCATGTCATATTGTTGGTTACATAAAATGAACAGAATTTGAGTTTATCCAGAGGGCTCCTATTTTTGATCAGTCCCCATTTAGCATACTATTGGTTAGAGACCCGAATACCTTCAGAATCAATGGGAAATGTCCTTGATTTGTATATTCTGTTCATCACCCAACCTCAAAATTTTAACATCAGGGTAGATTTTAGCATAGTATATACACACAGAGAAGTCTGTGCCAGAGTTTTAAGATAGAATCTCTGTTAAAGGCATTAATATATTCTCTAGGCTTGGTCATTATTCAATGGGCATCTTGGGAGATCACTAACATTATTAAAATCATCAAATTTTAATTTAATTATTTAATTTATAATTAAATTAAATATGTAATTATTTCTATTATTATATTTGATATATATTAATACATTAATTAATTATATAATTATATTTATATAAATATATAATATATAACATATAATATATAATAAATAGATAAAATATTTATATGATCATATAATAGTCAAGTAATTATATATCATATAATTATATTAATAATTAAATATACAGTTATTTAATTTAAATAAATTATTAAATTTATTTTAATTAATTAAAATTAATAAAATTATTTAAAATGTGCACTCTCAGGTCCTACGCCTACTTTTAAGACCTCCTGTATTATAAACTGCATTTTAGGATTTCCCTTTTGGTTCATATACACATCAACATTTAAGAAACACTGATACAGGTTGTTACGAAGTCACATTAAGAAATATTGTTCTTAGCTCTTTAATGTTTAACAGTTGCTATCATTTCTTTAGGTGACATTCACAACAAAATGCAGAGAGAAGAATCCCTTTCCCCTCCATGGATCTGTGCTTTCTATATGTATTTTTTTTAAGATTTTGTTTATTTGACAGAGAGAGAAACAGTGAGACAGGAAACACAAACAGGGGGAGTAGGAGAGGGAGAAGCAGGCTTTCCACTGAGCAAGAGTCCGATGCGAGGCTTGATCCCAGGACTCTGGGATCATGACCTGAGCCAAAGGCAGACAGTTAACAACTGAGCCACCCAGGTGCCTCAATATATGTGTAATCCTTTTTAAAATTATTCTAATGTATGACATTCCCATGTTTTGACATTGCTTAATTTCCCATCTCAGATAATATTCTTTTTTTTAATTTTTTAAATTTATTTTCAGTGTAACAGTATTCATTATTTTTGCACCACACCCAGTGCTCCATGCAATCCATGCCCTCTCCAATACCCACCGCCTGGTTCCCCCAACCTCCCACCCCCTGCCCCTTCAAAACCCTCAGATTGTTTTTCAGAGTCCATAGTCTCTCATGGTTCACCTCCCCTTCCAATTTCTTTTAAGGCTAAGTTCTTCTTCTACTATTCCTAATAGCTTTGCTTTCTTGTACCCACAGCACTTTGAAATTTCAATGATCATTAACTATTTAGACCACTTAGCTGTTTCCAGCTATTCACTCAGATTTTTTTTTTTAAAGATTTTATTTATTTATTTGACAGACAGAGATCACAAGTAGACAGAGAGGCAGGCAGAGAGAGAGGGAAGCAGGCTCCCTGCTGAGCAGAGATCCCGATGTGGGACTCGATCCCAGGACCCTGAGATCATGACCTGAGCCGAAGGCAGTGGCTTAACCCACTGAGCCACCCAGGCGCCCTTACTCAGATTTTTTATTTTATTTTTATTTTCATTGAGAGTCAATGGCAAAATAAGTGAAGCAAATGGTTTTACTGTTTAAAAATGTGCATGTATCACAAAGATAATATTCTAAGAATTCACCAGTATGATCTCTGAAGAATAATGTGCTAAATTCCATTCATTCATTTAGCAATTAATTAACGAGCATCTACAACTTGCTGGATCTAAGTACTAGAGATTTTGCAGAGAAGAAGGGGGAAAAAAGTCTTTATTCTCAGAAAGCTTACATTGTATAAACAGAGAATACAAGATGGCCAAGGAAGAAGTAACCACAATTTTCATATAGTGATGATTACCATGAAGAAAATAAAAGAGGGAAATGAGCCAGAGTAGCAGAGAGTGTGGTAAGAATTATGGGCCACCATTTCTCTCTGGAACAATGCTGGTTTACATACATCAAGTCTTAGCCCTATGGTTAGTACTTTGGTGCCAATTTAGAATTTTTTGTGTGTGGATATTACTTATCCATTTCTACTGTCACCTAGGTTACTCTTGAGATCAGAGCTGAAAACTAAAATAAAAGGGTTTTAGAAGTAAATCCTTTTTACATGCAGGATGTAAGATTCAATGATAAGTAATAAAGAGAGAAAGGAAAGCCTGGTTGTATACCTAAAACTTCCAAATGTATGAAAATATGGAAAACTTGATATATCCTACAACTTACGTATTCCATATTATTTTAACATATGGCTTGTTTATTTTTGTATTCTTGTTTAGGATGAAATTGATTACATTAAATAATGGCCCACAAAAGTTAATTAACTTGCTCTAGCTCACATATATTAGAAGGAAACAAACAAACAACTAAAAACATTGTTACTTGGGAATTTGTAACTCTACAGAGCAAACAGTTTCTTCTCTTTTTCTTCCTCACTACAAAGAAAATAGAGGACTGCTGGGCAAGCCCCAATGAACAAAACTTGCTTAGAAGAAGCAACAGCTGGAAGTAAAAAAGACAATAGGGCAAGTGGCCCAAATCCAAATGGAAACTTAGTGAACACTGGGGACCCAAGGAGGTCCAAAGCATCTATGAATGGAGGTCCAGGAATGCAGGGTCATGCATATGGGACTTCTTTCTAACTCAGTCATTTCTTTCTGGCTCAGTATATCTTTACTCTTAAGAGACAGGAAAGAAATTCAGAAAGAAAAGTAGACATAACTATACCACATACTATACTAAATACTGTATAGCTACATGTAGATATATGAGGATGAAACAAATAAAAAACTAAACTCAGAAACATACCTGAAATACTTTTAAAAATAAAAAGAAACCACATACTGAGTTTCTGCTGAGAGTATTTCCTGACTCCTTTATAACGAACCAATGATTATCTGGCTATCTGTTATGGACTATTTGTGTCCCCTCCCAAATTCATATGTTATATATGAATTTGTTGTGATGGTACTAGGAGATGGCATCTTTGGAGGTAATTAGTTCATGAAGGTGGAGCTCTTATGAATAGGATTAGGGCCCTTAAAGAAGGGACAAGAGAGCTTGTTTCCTTTCTCTGCTCTCCTACCATGTGAGGATACAAGAACATAACCAACAAACCAGGAAAAGTGCCCTCATCAGAGACTGTATCTGTAGGCACCTTAATCTTGGACCTCTTAGCCTTTAGAACTCTGGAAAAAAAAAAAAAAATTTGTCATTAGTCATTAGGGAGATTCAAATCAAAACTACATTGAGATACCACCTTACACCAGTTAGAATGGCCAAAATTAACAAGACAATAAACAACAAGTGTTGGAGAGGATGTGGAGAAAAGGGAACCCTCTTACACTGCTGGTGGGAATGCAAGCTGGTGCAGCCACTTTGGAAAACAGTGTGGAGATTCCTTAAGAAATTAAAAATAGAGCTTCCCTGTGATCTTGCAATTCCACTATGGATATTTACCCCAAAGATACTGATGTAGTGAAAAGAAGGGCCACCTGTACCCCAATGTTCATAGCAGCAATGGCCACAGTCGTGAAACTGTGGAAAGAGCAAAGATGTCCTTCAACGGATGAATGGATAAAGAAAATTTGGTCCATATGTACAACGGAATATTATGCCTCCATTAGAAAGGATGAATACCCAACTTTTGTATCAACATGGACAAGACTGGAAGAGATTATGCTGAGTGAAACAAATCAAGCAGAGAGAGTAAATTATCATATGGTTTCATTTACTTGTGGAGCATAAGGAATAACATGGAAGACATTGGGAGATGGAGGGGAGAAGTGAGTTAGAGGAAATCTGAGGGGGAGACAAACCATGAGAGACGGTGGACTCTGAGAAACAAACTGAGGGTTTTGGAGGGGGGTGGGATGTGGGTTTGGGTGAGCCTGATGGTGGGTATTATGGAGGGCACATATTGCATGGAGCACTGGGTGTGGTGCATAAACAATGAATTTTGGAACACTGAAAAAAATTAATTTAATTAAAAAAAATTCGGTTGTTTAAACCACTCAGATTGTGGTATCTTGTTATGGCAACCTGATCTAAGGCACCACCTGAAAAATCTAAAAATATTCAATGTAGATGATGAGTATTTCAAACATAATCCTTACAAAATGCTGTGTAGATACTGCTAAATCTCTTCCTTTTTCCCCCTTTTTAGTAATGATGTGATGATGATGATGATAATAAAATACAAAGTGGAGGAAAATGATAATAACACATAAATGGATCTTCTTTTGAGATTAAAATATAAAAGTAGAAAAGATAAATACAATTTGGATAGAATTAAACATGTATATTTAGGAAAATTCAAGAAAGCATTGACTCTATGAAACAAGAGATCAACAAATAGATTCTATGAAATGTGATCACTTTCAGAAGTTGGCAGAAATTACAAAAATAATCTAAGGACAAAAACATAAATTATAAATTTAAAAACTATAATATAATCAGGTAACAACAAAAAGTAAGGAGATAATTGAGATAAAGGAGAAATTTGAGATTCTCTGAGAAGGTAAAGTTAAGATGAAAAACCACAGATGATCTTATAGGTGAATAAATATGGAAGACAGAAAATGTACATGCAACATGATTATCCTTGATTGAAGGTTTACAAATAAAATACAGAGTATCTTCCATTGGTTGAAGAAAAATTGGATAACAGATTGTGATGAACCCCAGATTAAAATTGAAGAAAGGGGGGAGGACTACTAAAGCATAGCCTAATAAAGTTTTAAAGTTTAAGTACCAAAAAAATTCTTAAAATATAAATAAAAAGGAATATTAAATAAAAATGAACCAAAAAAATCATATCAAAGAGTTGCAATCACAGAAAGAAAAATAAACCTGGTTTCAGCTTTCTTCAGTGAAGTTCTAAATTCCTTAAGATATTGGCACAAAATCCAAAGAGGACTTTCATGACAAGAATGGTCAAAGATTGATTAATAACACTTCACCCAGTTAAATTTTTTTTTTAAAGATTTTATTTATTTTTTTGACAGAGAGAAATCACAAGTAGGCAGAGAGGCAAGCAGAGAGAGAGAGAGGAGGAAGCAGGCTCCCTGCAGAGCAGAGAGCCCGACACGGGGCTCGATCCCAGGACCCTGAGATCATGACCTGAGCTGAAGGCAGAGGCTTAACCCACTGAGCCACCCAGGCGCCCCCACCCAGTTAAATTTTAATGTAGGTATACACTGAGAGGAGGGGTGGGGAGACTAGATTTGTAAGAACCAATGAAATAAATTTTGAATTTTAGTCCTAGAAGAAAAGAAAGGAAGCTATGATCAAACCACAAAGAGTCAAAATAATGATCTTTAGAACTTTAGGTTTGAAAAAATGTGACTGACAGATTGCATTGACCACTGAAACTTGTGATTAGAATTAATTCTAAATACTTGTAAATAAGGTTGCAAAACAGAATGCAAATTTCATTAATAATTCTTAAAATAGAGCATGCAAAAATGTCAAAATGATTTAATCATGAACCTGAGGACTCAACAACTTATAAATTTAAACCATAATTTTCTTTAAAAGGTAATTGAGAAGGTCAGAAGTAGGAGAAAACAAACATAAGCTACTTTCTTAAAATCTTTTTTATTTCACAGAGAGAACTTTGATACAGGCTTATTTTGAAACTATCATACAAAAGTTCTCATGTCAAATATTGTATACTTTTTATTCTTTAGAAATTTTACAGAAAATACTTAAAAGCATAACTCATTTAGAAAAAGAATTAAAATTTATCAAAAAGAAAAGAAACCTGTGATTTTGTGTGGAAGGTGGGCTCAGTACAAATATGTAACTATGTTGCAACATAAAATACTTTAAGTAATTAGCTTAGCTAACAGAAAATAATAAATAAACATTTACAATTGATAGGCCAGTACTTGTGTATGTTTACAGTGGCTTTATTCACAGCAGGTCACGGGGAAACAATCCAAATGTCTATCAACAGGTGAAAGAATGATGAAATTGTGGCTTAGGTATACAATGGAATATTACTAGGCAATAAAAAAGAATGGACTGCTGGCACATGCAGCAATATAAACAAATCTCTAAAAATTTTTTTTCTTTTTTTTTTTTAAAGACTCAGTTATTTATCTTATGAGAGGTGGGGAAGGGGGAGAAGGAGAGGGAGAGAGCATCCTAAGCAGACTCTGAGCTGAATACAGAACTCAGTGAGCCTGAGTCTGACATGGGGCTCAATCTCACAATACATGAGATCATGACCTGAGCCAAAACCAACAGTTTGAATGCTTAACTGACTGATCCACTCAATCACCCCTCTAAAATATTTTCTTGAGTGAGAGAAAACAGTTATAAAATAATATATGCATGATTCTATTTACATGAAAGTCACAAAACAGGCAAAACTAAGTATGGTGATAAACCTGAGAACATGGTTGCCTGGTGACAGCAAGACTGATCAGAAAGGGATTTGAGAAAATATGTCAGTGTAATATTATTGTTCTCTATCTTAACTGGGGTGTGGTATATCTCTTTGAACTGAACACTTAAGATCTGTATATTTTTTAGTGTGTAAATACTAACTCAAAACAGAAAAATTCCCTGGGTAATGTTGCTCTGATGTGTATCTAGAGTGAAATAAAACCATAATAATCTCATACCCTCCTCAATGAAAATTTTCAAACTTCTGCACAGAAATTTGTTCCACCCATCCCACACATTCTTTCATTTGATGACCCTGACTCCTACTTTCTCCTAGAGAAAAAGTAGAAGCCATCAGTCAGGATTCCATCAACTACCCCATAACCAGTTATTTTATTTCCAAATTCTCACTATCTGTTCCCAGCCCCTCCTCCCTTCTAATGTGTATGAGAAGTCAAATATGCTATAGTTCTTTCTTTCTTTTTTGTCCTGTACAGTAAACATATCAGGGACTATACTTTTTCTTTCTTCCTTATTTAATCTCATCTTTTCTAATTTTGCTCCTTGATTACAAAACCCAAGCCTTTTTTTTTTTTTTTAAGATTTATCTATTTATTTATTTGACACAGAGAGAGAGAGAGAGAGAGAGAGACATCACAAGTAGGCAGAGAGGCAGGCAGAGACTGGGGGGGAAGCAGGCTCCCTGATGACCAGAGAGCCCGATGCGGGCCTTGATCCCAGGACCCTGGGATCATGACCTGAGCCGAAAGCAGAGGCTTACCCCACTGAGCTACCCAGGCGCCCTCCAAAACCCAAGCCTTTCTTATAAAAAGCTGAACAAAATTACTGTAGATTTATGCATCTCCTGACATTCCTTATAACTATGTTTAAACTATGTGTTTGTTTCCCTTTCTTCATATTTCATCAACTTTAATGCATAATAACTCTATCAAACTATTATCGCTAATAGTCTCTTTTTGAACTTCATGCTACTATATACAATGATCATATTTAGATCTCCTCTTGAATTATATTGAATAATTTGACACTGTTGACTCTTGGTTCCATTATAAAACCCTCCTTTCTTTTGATTTTCTGGGCATGTAACTTCAGTATTCATTTCTGTCCCTTCTCTCAGGCTCAATCATCACCATCAGCTATATAAATGTCAGAATTCTTAAAGGAATATTCTAGGTCCTTTCTCCTGTCACTTTCCTCCTAACTAATTTCCTCTATGCCAGGGCTAGATATTGAAGCAGAAGGTATGTTACCAAAACTCAAGAATATATTGACTGATAAGAGTCAGGGTGTTACAAAAAAAAATCAAGAAGGGAAACAATTAAAAAACAAAAGACTATAGTAAGTATTAAATATAACAGAATAGAATATTATAATACTTCTGAGAATGGGTAACAGTGGGCTGGGGGGAAAAAAAAAAGGAAGGCAAAGAGAACTGGTAATTGCTTGTGTGATGCCCGACAGTGTTAAACATAGGGTGGAAGTGGATTTTAACGTGTCATAAAGAGATACGCTAATTTAGTCACAGTTACCACATTGTACTGGGTGATTTTTGTTTGATGATGCTCTTAAAATATAAAATATTTCCACCATTTAATAAAGTTATACTTAATGCCTTTTTATAGTTGAAATAACTTTAGTAATAAATACTGTTACTGTACCTTCAGCTACAAAAACAAACTCTTCTGAGGTTAGAGACTGGCACTAATCAAATTTTGTCCATTTTGTAAACTGGTTCTTATCTTCCTAGGCAACTAATTATCAGTCAGCACTCATATATTGAACTTCTTTATCAGTGTTTCATTTCACTTCTTGGCTTCCAACAAGATTAAAATCTGTATCAATGGTAGTGACTGAAGACTGAGAAGTACATCCATTGAGCTTTTGACACATTCTATATACCAGAGATTTTATGTTTTTTGTGGCTGGTATATTTCCATAGCCAGGTATATTTCTAAAATGCAAATGTGATTACCTCTTTTCCTCAATTTTAAATGCTGCCATATTGTATATATGTTTAAATTAAAACTCAATGTTTTGGGCCCCAAACACTTCATAATCTGATCCCTATCAATATTAATCATGTTGTAGAGCTCCAGAATATGACCACTTTTCCAAACATTCCCATTTCCTCTTGGCCCAGCAAATGTGTATCCAAGATAGGAAGGCTCCTCTCTCCCAGAAGAGTTTGATTATGAATTAAATACTTCCTCTTGTAATCTATTACAACTTGTCAATATGCAGCTCTTCCTTTAGGTTCTCAAAGGTAGTAATTATGGGATGCCTGAGTGGCTCATTTGGTTAAGCTTCTGCCTTCCATTCAGGTCATGATCCCAGGATCCTGGGATCCAGTCCCACATTGGATTCCTTGCTCAGTGGGGAGCCTGCTTCTTCCTTTGCCTCTGCCTGCTGCTTCTCCTCCCCTGCTTGTGCTCTCTCTCTCTCTCTCACAAATAAAAAAAAATCTTAAAATAAAAAGTGGGGGGGCGCCTGGGTGGCTCAGTGGGTTAAAGCCTCTGCCTTCGGCTCGGGTCATGATTCCAGAGTCCTGGGATGGAGCCCTGCATCTGTCAAATAAATAAATAGAATCTTAAAAAAAAAAAAAAAAAAGTAGTAACTATGTAGACTTCCATCACCAAAACTAGTTTTGCCTGGGGTATGAATCCTTTCTGTATCCTCAGAGCTGAGCTTAGTATCTGGTGCACATTAAATATATAGTGAGTAACTGAATAATTGAAAAAGAAATGAATCATTGAATAAACAAAAGGAAACTAACCACTGATCCCAGATCATTTGAATGGCTTACATGAAGCCATATAACAAACAAATAGTAAAAATAAAAATGACTTTCATTCATGTATTCATTCTGTCTTATTGGTATTTTATTAAATTCATTTACTTATTCAATATCTATAACAAAGCATAAGTCATAAATTGTCAATTTAAAAACTTCTAAGTAAATCTGTATGATTCTGGAACAAAAGGACAGATACTCTTGACAAGCTTCTCCCATCAGCTGGGGGGGTACCCCTTGCTGCTCCTTTACAGGATTGGAAGTAGAAAGCTATATTGTTAGTAGTGTAGAGCTTCTTTCAAATGTGGTAAATGCAGTTTGTGTGCCAGTTTTGATATTTTATTTGAATCAAAAGAATGAATTTGGGAGAAAAATTTTGTTTCTGAAATAGTACATATCTTTAGTATAAATGCAGCATAATTAAGATTTTTTGCAGCATACCTAATGTTACACAAGGTAACAGTTATCTATGTGTAGCCAGCATATAGCAAGGTTCACAAACACATGCATACACAATAAAAAGAAACACTGTGTTAGTAAAAATAAAAGGTAATGAATCAGATTAATTTGCTATTTATTTTTCAAATGTCATTTTAAATCCATTTTGAGTCAACTTTGTTTTACCTGATTCTATATAATATATATTACACATTTCTAAAAGTCAATTTTTGTTGACACCCCACACAAGTTAGTGCATGATACCTCAGTCATATACTTGTTCAATAAATACTTTTCAAGAGAGAAAGATACTAACTGTCCAATGGTAAAATGGTAGTGTCTTTTTTTTTTATGCAATTTACACCTAGTAAACACTGAAACAATGAAAAACTAAGTACATATGTATTTTTTTAACTTAGCTTAGTTATCATACCTTAGCTTAGTTATTATACATTTTGTTTTAATAAGGAAATAAGTGACTGCTATTATGACTAAATGAGGTAGCCACTTAAAATTTTTACTGGACAAATTTTTAAAATTTTATTTCCCAAACACAGTAATTTCAATAGGGTCTATATAGCATGAAACAAGACCTCATATCATATTTTAAAGTCTCTTTTTCCACATATTTATGTCACTATTTGTCAGTTTGGGATCTAAAACAGAATGCCATAACAACCAGAGGAAAAAACTGCCCTGAGCAGACAGAGAAAGAATTTCAGTGTCACTGATTCCAGATCTGTAGTCTTGGGTAACACAATTTTCTATAGTATTTTACAACTGAAATATTCTACCGTATCAGAACAATTAATCATGCATTTTCAAAAGTATTTAATTGTTGTTTTAATCCTTAATTCAAAAGAGATCAGAAATAAAGCCTCAGACAACTTCATCAGTCTTGTAACTCAGCCTCCTCATTAAGTTTCAGCCTCAAAACAGTATGCTAACTTTGTTAATTTAATGTTGATTATTAAACATTATTTCCTCTTTCACTAAGTAATCAGGGAAATTGATAGTTGTGTTAGTCTACACTCTGCTTCATCTGCATTGTTGTGAAAGCATATTAAATAGCTTTTTATAGAGCTTGAAAGTCAGAGAAACATGCTAATCTAACACATGCACGCACACGAGCATGATAATGATATGAACAACCCAAACAGTTTTAGAATAAGAAGTTTAACACATTTAAAATGTCGCTTCAGAATTTATCAATGCAAAAAGAAATCTAACACAATGTAAATATGTTGCATTTTGAAAGTATTTGTATCAAAGTTATTATCATGCATACACACATATACACATACATATACACAGATGCTCAAACACACACGCGTGCACACACACACACGTGTGTATGTATATGGAGACCTGAGTTGAGATTCTTGTATTTATAATATATTACTTATGGTATCAAATCTCCACTGGTTGGGGCACCTGGGTGGCTCAGTGGGTTAGGGCCTCTGCCTTCGGCTCGGGTTGTGATCCCAGGGTCCTGGGATAGAGCCCCGCATGGGGCTCTCTGCTCAGTGGGGAGCCTGCTTCCCCCTCTCTCTCTGCCTGCTTGTCTGCCTACTTGTGATCTCTCTCTCTCTGTTAAATAAATAAATAAAATCTTTAAAAAAAAAATCTCCACTGGTTTACTTTATATAACAAATAAAAATTATGACATACAAGTATATTAGATATCAGATATACAATTTGTAAATGGAATCTGCATCATGACCTATATAGTCTTTTGAAAACTTTAATAGTCATACCTTAGTCCTTTTTCTCTAAGTGAAATAAAGACTTTACCAGACAGTAAATACAATTTATAGAAACCTACAATTATTCTCAACAGAAATGGACATTCCCTAATAAGACCTCTCAGGCATTCATTTATAACTTTGATATTGTGTTGATTAATTCACTTTTTTCAGTCTATCTTTTTTTTTCTAAAGATTTTATTTATTTATTTGACAGAGAGAGATCACAAGTAGACAGAGAGGCAGGCAGAGAGAGAGAGAGAGGGAAGCAGGCTCCCTGCTGAGCAGAGAGCCCGATGCGGAACTCGATCCCAGGACCCTGAGATCATGACCTGAGCCGAAGGCAGCGGCCCAACCCACTGAGCCACCCAGGCGCCCCATCAGTCAATCTATCTTAAAGCTTTCACTTAGTCTGTTAGTCATCCTTACTCAAAATATTTCTGGAAGCATTTATACAAGAGGTTAGAGTTCATAAAATAAAAATAAAATACATTATCCATCCCATGAAGCCTGCTGTTTAAAGAGAAGACAAATATACAAAGAAATAAATTTAAAGTATGATATGTTCCCTAATACTGCAAGTTAAAAGAAGGCTCTAGTGAAGGATATAACTTTTGAAATGAGTAGTACAGGCAGGTGTGATTTCTCTAAGTGATGAGTAGGGTGATCTCTCATAGAAATGAACAGTATCGTGGATTTTGGGGACCATATGTTATTTGTTCATGCTGGAGGGTGATGAAGCAAAAGAAGGAGCTGTTGCTTTGGTATGTGCAGGAGGCATATCAAATACTGCCCAGGGTCTTTACTGTGCGACACTGAATTAACATAAACCCCCATTCCTTTTTCCTCCATTTCTTACCTTGGCTAATGGAATATACATTTACCTCTTCATTCAGAACAGAAATCTGAGAAAGATCCAAGATCACTATCTTTCTCATCTCCTGATATTCAGGTGGGTCCTATTTCCTATCTCTCATCCCTACCCACCCTTTGCCTCCAACTTCCTCAATTAAATTGTCATCATCTCTTTCCTGGGTTACTGCAGTAGCCTTGAATGTATTTTATCTGCCTAGAGTTCCATTCCTCCATGTATTCACCATGATGTTCCAAAAACAATACATAAAACAGTGAAGTTTTAATGTCATCGCCTGATGAATGGAACTTACTACTTCACTTACATGTGAAACATTTTCTTTCTAATGCATTGTCACTTACTGGACGACAAATGTGATTAGTCATTTTTGTGTCCTCAAGAGCAGCTATAATGTGACATCAGCTAATAGTAAGATTTAATAAATACCTGTTAATTGAATAAATAAGAAACATTCTTAAAATTTTACCAAAGCCTTCAAATAGTCTCTATTAAACAAATGTAACTTCTAAAAAGTCTTATTTCTGGGGCGCCTGGGTGGCTCAGTTAATTAAGCTTCTGACTCTTGATTTTGGCTCAGATCATGATCTCAGGGTTGTGAGACCGAGCCCCACCTCTAGCTCTGGGGTGAGTGTGGAACCTGCCTAAGATTCTCTTTCTTCCTCTCTTCCTTCCCTGCTTATGCGTGCATGCTTGCTCTCTGATTCTTTCTCTAAAAAGAAATCGTCTTATTTCAATCTTTCTTCTTCTACTCAAGCTTGTATGTTAATTTTCAGTTTTTGGGTTTTCTTCACTTTTTCACATATTTTCTGCTCCAAAGCACAAGAGCGAAAAATGAAACAAAATTAAAAAAAAAAACAACAAGCAAACAAACAAAAAAATTAAAATAAATAGTTAAATTCCTTATACCTTATTACCTTACTACTTGGTCTGCATTAATATAAATATTCTGACTAATTAAATACAATCTCCCGGGATTGGCTGTGAGCTCCTATGTGACTGCATGCTGTATTTTATACCATGTTTTAAGTATAGTTGTCCTGGAAATGAGCAAAACATCAGTAATCATTAATTGATGGTGAGTGGAAACATATAGCTAATACATTTGATTTTTATCTCTCACTTGCTCTTTTTATAACCATATGTCTTAATCTTTCTTTAAAATTCAATGGAATAATTAATTCAATGTGAATATGATATGTGATTGATGTCAAGCCACTTCATGAATTGCTGCTGATGGTAAAAATGATTTTACATTATATAGGCATTTTATATATATATATTTTTATACATTATTCTAGGGAGTTTAACCTCATTCAGGAAGGGTACCTATATACTCAAAAACTAAAGACTGTAATACCATGAAGATTTACATAAAAACTAATATAAGGAATGACGAACTCGCATTCGTATGGGAGAATGTGAAATCGTGTATTTTGTATTTAAAAAGAAGAAGATTCAGCTTTGTCATTGTTGAAAATATGTCCTTTAAGGATCAAAAGAACAGAAAAGCAAACCTACAAAACACACATATACACAGGAAATCTCTGTACCAGAAAAACAACTTGGTCAACTAATCTTCAACAAGGCAGGAAAAATGGAAAGAAGACAGTCTCTTCAGCAAAGGTGTTGGGAAAACTGGACAGCCACATGCAGAAGAACGAAACTGGACGATTTCCTTACACCATACATAAGGATGAAATGCCTAAATGTGAGAAAGGAAAACAACTTGAACTTTATAAAGAATGAAGGCGGGGGGGGGGGGGGGGGGGGGGGTGCGCCTGGTTGGCTCAGTGAGTTAAGCCTCTGCCTTCAGCTCAAGTCATGATCTCAGGGTCCTGGGATTGAGCCCGCATTGGACACCCTAGTTGGCAGAGAGCCTGCTACTCCCTCCCTCTCTGCCTGCCTCTCTGCCTACTTGTGATCTTTCTATCTGTCAAATAAATAAATTCTTTAAAAAAAAAAAAAAAAGAATGAAAGGCTCCTGATGAATGCTGAGTTATTTATAGAAGGTTCATCTTCTTTTCTGTTCTAGGACATACGAGCACTGTTGAGCATGAATAAAATGGAAACAGTGCTCTTTTCACTATATCCCACTTCACATTCCTCTTTCCTGGACTCATGGAAAACTAAACTTACACGGTTTCGTTTTGACAATGATTATTTGAACAGTTCTGACTAAACAAACGTATGAAGGGTAACATTCAGCCTCCTGCACACTTTTCCCATCAATCTTTCTTTTTATTCTGGCAACTAAAGATGCCTTGTATTCAAATGTAGATTTTGTTTCAAGCCATCCTTAATAACTGTATGAAAGACATCTCCCCTAGAGAGTTGACTACCTACAGCACATTTTATAAGAGCAAGAAACAAACTTCTGTTATGTGAAACCATGTGCCTTGAGGGTCTCTGTCTTTTGCCTTATATTACAAGATAGCATTTCCTAATTTAATATACATTTGTCTGTAACTTTCCTTATCTAAATTCTGAATTTTTATTTGATAGAATTTATGCCTTTTCTGTGATATTAGTGTCTCTTCCAAAAAATGAGCTTCCTGTACCGTAGAAATAGTAACATTCTGTCTGAATTGAGACAGTGGTTTTTAATTTGTTATAAATACTCTCAGGTTGCTTGCTTTCTGTATAGAATATTCTTTATAAAGACACTTTTCTTCACTCCTATTTTAATTTGATTGTAAGTGACGAATCACTGTGTACATCTCTTCTTCCAGCTTCTAGATATTCAACAACACTGGAAATAACTATAGGTTTATTTGACAGGTTATCATACAGGTAAATTTAAGAAATTAAGAAGCTAACTGATTTTGGGTGGGGATACAGATTTTTAGGTGAAAGGATGTATAGTTATGATGCCATCAGGTTGGTGACTGAATATCCTTGTTGTTGGATTAAATTAAATGTTATAATTAATGATGTTTATGATAGTTTTAGCCTGATAACTTTTAAGTCCTTAAATAACAACAACAGCATACAGTTAATGAGACACTTAGGGGCTCAGAGATCCAATACTACTAGCAAGCTCACAAAATAACCTTCACAATAAAAACAAAATGTCCACGTTTTTCTATCTTCTTAACTTTGACAATCTATGTTGATATGAAAGTACGAACTCATCGCATCTTATTATCAGTAACTGTCCCTACTGTCCCAGACAAAGGAAATGTTAGAATACTTCTCCAAACTTAAAGTAACAACAAAATGCAAAGAACCAGAGAATTTTGAACTAACATAAGTTAGGATTCATGCCAATAATTTTTGGATTATTTTCAGTTTTTTATATGAAATATATTTTTTAATCTACAAGGGATATTATATATGCATTCATGTGCATATTTTTAATGAATAAACACTTGAAAATAAATAATTGATTTGTGAAAATTTAAGTGTTAGTATTTGAGCAAATATGGTATCCATAAAATTCTTTTGAGTCAGGATGAGAGAAAGAAGGGAAATAGCAAATTATAGAATTCAAACACACACACCATTTATTATGGTCTGCTTCGACAGGGTTTGGCCTAGAAAAGTAGTGAAATTTGATGGATAAAGATATAATCAAATGAGTATCTTAACCATTTTGAACAAACTTTTCCAGAATTCCAACAGCATAAAGGGCATTGTACAAAATTTTGAGTGTCAGAGATATAAAACTATTCTAGTTTCTTTTTAAAGCTAAAGGACTATTGTTTCTAACATCATAACACATTTGTACTACAAAAGGAATTCAACATACACATTTAAGTAATACAGAAAAGCACAAAGGCAAAAAAGAAAGTATAAAATCACCCTAAATTCCATCTAATATCATTGTTAACTTTATTATTTTTTAAAGACTTTATTTATTTGACAGAGAGAGAGCACAATTTGGGGGAGAGGCAAGCAGAGGGTGAGGGAGAAGCAAGCTCCCCATTGAGCAAGGAGTCTGACATGGGGCTCTATGCCAGGACTCTGGGATCACAACCTGGGCCAAAGGCAGACGCTTCATTGACTGAGCCACCCAGGTGGCTTAACTGATTGAGCTACCCAGGGACCCCCATTGTTAACTTTAGATGAACATCAGTCTCAACATGCCTTTCTATATTTATCTTCCTAACTGAATAAATTTAATGAGAGACAGAAAATATTTTTATAGAAATTGCATCATGCTAAAAATGTTACTTTTAATGAAACAAAATTTTGACTCAATTAATTAATGTAAGTAAGGTTTTACACTGTGAAGAAATCCGTAGTTAGTAGAGTAAGGGATCACTTTTTAATCTTTAAGAGATGGAGTCAATTTTTCAGCTGCGTGTTTCAATTTTAGAGGATATTTGAATTCCCATCCAGAATGATCAGATAAATAGTATTCTTCTGTTTTTCTCTGTCCTTCCCCACCTGCCAATTTCTGAAAGCCACATTATTATTTATACATTGTCAAAGTTTATAAAATTCATATTCTGTTTTACAACCTTCATTTCCAGAGATGTTTAGTATTAATTCTATTTTTAAATGGATTCAGTGTTCTCAGCCAGTCCTTTATGACAGGTTTTCCATTTCAGATTTTATTTTGTTTTGCTTCATCACTTAGTTGACTGGAGTTATTTATCAAATTTGCTTTGTTTTTTTCCCTTCAAAAATGGCCCATAAATGCTGTATTCCCTGAGTTTCTGCATGCCTGAAAATATCTGTCATCCTGCATTGTTTTGTCCTGTTTTATTGTACTTGAAGGACAATTTGGTTATCTGTAAAATCTTGGCTCAGGTTTTTATTTTCCTCGGAACTTTGTAGCTATTGCATCATGACATTTTGGCATTTAATGTTGCTGTAGAGAAATCTAAGGCCAGACTGAATTTGTATTTTTCCACAATACATGACTTGTTTCTTTTTGTGCCCAATTACCTGAAGAATGCTTTCTTTGTATTTAAGGTTTAATAAATTACATATTATTGCCAATTGTTCTATACACATTTATTTTCTACAATATCTCCTAGTGTATTTAACATGTTACACTTATTTCTTATAACATCTATGAATGGCAAATACTGTTCTGTTTTAGGATTTCTACTTCAAAAATAAAAATTGTGTTGGCTCATCATTGTCTGGTATCTCAAATTACCACCTTCAGTTTTGTTGCTTTGATCTCCTCTGAGTTCATTATTATTTCACCAAAACTTTATGTTCATAATTTGATTTTAATCTACCCCTTTGTTGTTTTTGATGTTTCTAAATTATTCATTAGTTCTATAATGGATTTTACTTTTTTTTTTTACTTTATTTTCCTAAGTCTACAATGTCCCTTTTTATATTTTAGTATCTCATCTTTGAGGGTTTTTAAAAAGATTTTACTTATTTGAGAGACAGAGCATGAAAGAGAAAGAGAGAGAGAAGGAGAGAGACCAAGGGAGAGTGAGCAGGGAGAGAGAGGGAGAAACAGGTTTCCCCCTGAGCAGGGAGCCCAACGTGGGGCTGGATCCCAGGACCCTGAGATCATGATCTGAGCTGAAGGCAGACGCTTAACCAACTGAACCACACAGGTGCCCTGAGTTTTTTTTTTTTTTAATGATACCTAATATTTATTAAGTTTTCATGAGTGGGGGAATGTATTCTGTTTCCAGGGCTACATTTTGATTTGAGTTAGGTTCACTGTACTTTAAAAAAAAAATCTTTTTTTTCTTATAATATGCATGCAGACTTACACTCTTTTTTCTTTTTTTTTCAACCCTTTTATTTACTCTTTTTATTTAAAATTCTGATTTATAATTTCCTAAGTGTCTGGACATAGACATACATAAATAATTTTGATTACATGTCACAATCATAAATGCAGATCTTGGAAGGCTGAAATTGAGTAACACCATCTGGATTGACAATAAGCCCATAATGTAGCATAATGGATATTTATTTATTTGTCTGTTTGTTTATATTTCTACACTTCAGCTCCAGGAATGACTGATCTATCTTATTTTTTAAGTTTTATTTTATTTTATTTCTTATATTTTGACCCCTTCCATTAATTTCTCCTACTCTCCATCCATGCCTCTGGCAACCACCAATCTTTTCCCTGTATCTATGGGCTTGTTTTGTGGTTTTTTGTTTGTTTGTTTGTTTGTTTTCTTTTGTTTTTAAGATTACACATATATAAGAATTCACATGGTATTTATCTTTTTCTGTCTGACTTATTTCACTCAGCATGATGCCCTCAAAGTCCATCTATATTGGTGCAAATGGCAAGACTTTTTTTAATGGCTGAAAAATATCCCATTGTATATGTATACCATGATTTCTTTATCCATTCATCCATCAGTGGATTCTTAGGTTGTTTTCAGATCTTGTAAATTGCATTGCAATGATATGAATGGGCATTTATCTTCTTTGAATTGGTGTTTTCATTTTCTTTGGATAAATAACTAGGAGTGGTATTGCTGGATCATACACTAACTCTATTTTTAATTTTTGAGCAATCTCCACATTGTTTTTTATAATGATTATACCAATTTACATTACCACCAACAGTGCATGAGGGCTCCCTTTTTCCATATCCATTCCAAAACTTATTTCTTGTCTTTTTTTTTAATGACTGACTGACTGATTGATTTGAAAGAGAGAGAGAGAGAGCACATGCGGAAGTCGGGGGAGGGGCAGAGGAAGAGGGAGAGAATCTTCAAGCAGACTCCCTGCTAAACATGGCACCTGGCACAGGGCTTGATCCTATGACCCATGAGATCATGACCTGAGCCAAAATCAAGAGTTGGATGCTCATGTGACTCAGCCACCCAGGTGCACTTATTCCTGTCCTTTTGATAATAGCTATTCTAACTGCTGTGAGGTGCTACTTCACCACGGTTTTGACTTACATTTTTCTGATGATTAAAGATATTGAGCATCTTTTCATGTAGCTGTTGGCCATTTATAAGTTTTCTTTGGAAAAAAAAATGTTGAGATTTTCTACCCATTTTGTAATCGGATTATTTATTTTTTAGCTATTGAGTTATGTGAGCTCTTTATGTATTTTGGGTATTAACCTTTATCAGATATATGATTTGCAATAATTTTCTCCCATTCAGTAGGCTGCCTTCTCATTTTGTTAATGATTCCCTTTATTGTACAGAAGCTTTTCAGTTTGAGGTAGTTCCACTTTTTTTTACTTTTTGCTTTTGCAGATTTCACTTTTGGTATCAGATTCAAAAAATCATCATCAAGACCTAGTCAAGAAGCTTACTCTGTTTCTTTCTAGGAATTTTATAGTTTTAGACATACAGTTTTATAGTTTTAGTTTACATTCAAGTCCTTAATAATTCTTTTTTTTTAAAGATTTTATTTATTTATTTGACAGAGGGAGAGAGATCACAAGTAGGCAGAGCAGCAGGCAGAGAGAGAGAGGAGGAAGCAGGCTCCCTGCTGAGCAGAGAGCCCAATGTGGGGCTCGATCCCAGGACCCTGAGATCAACCTGGGCTGAAGGCAGAGGCCTAACCCACTGAGCCACCCAGGCGCCCCAAGTCTTTAATAATTCTTAAGTTAACTTTTGCATATGGTGTAAAATAAAGGTCTAGTTTCATTCTTTTGCATATAGTTGTCCGGTTTTCTGAACACAATTTTTGAAGAGACTGGCCTTTCTCCATTGTATATTCTTGGCTCATTTCCTAAATTAACTGACCACGTATGTATAGGTTTATTTCTGGGTTCTTCATTGATCTATATATACATCTGGTTTTACACTAGTACTATACTGTTTTAATTACTAAAAACATGATTTTTTTTTTAAGATTTTATTTATTTGACAGAGAGATAGAGAGCACAAGCAGGGGGGGTGACACACAGAGGGAGAGGGAGAAGCAGGAGCCTGAAGTGGGGCTTGATTCCAGGACCCTGGGATCACGACCCTAGACAAAGGCAGATGCTTAACTGTCTGAGTCACCCAGGGGTCCCAGTTACTAAAAATTTGTAATGGAGCATGAAATTAGGGAGCATGATGCCTCCAGTTTTGTTTTCCTTCTTTTCTTTTTTTTCTTTTAATTTTTATTTATTTAAAAAATTTTTTTTCAGTGTTCCAAAATTCATTGTTTATGCACCACACCCAGTGCTCCATGCAATATGTGCCCTCCATAATACCCACCACCAGGTGCACCCAACCTCTTACCCCCTCCCCTCCAAAACCTTCAGTTTGTTTCTCAGAGTCCACAGTCTCTCATGGTTTGTCTCCCCATCCGATTTCCCCCAACTCACTTCTCCTCTCCATCTCCCCATGTCCTCCGTGTTTTTCCTTATGCTCCATAAATAAGCGAAACCATATGATAACTGACTCTCTCTGCTTCACTTATTTCACTCAGCATAATCTCTTCCAGTCCCGTCCATGTTGATAGAAAAGTTGGGTAACGGAGGCATAATACTCCCTAGTGTATACGGACCATCTTCTTTATCCATTCGTCCGTTGAAGGGCATCTCGGCTCTTTCCACAGTTTGGCGACTGTGGCCATTGCTGCTATGAACATTGGGGTACAGGTGGCCCTTCTTTTCACTACATCTGTATCTTTGGGGTAAATACCCAGTGGCGCAATTGCAGGGTCATAGGGTAGCTCTATATTTTGTTTTCCTTTCTTAAGATTGTTTTGGCTATTCAGGATCTTTTTGTTTTTCCATAAAAATTTTAGGATTGTTTATTTCTGTGAAAAATGACATTGAACTTTTGACAGGGATTCCACTGAATCTGTATATTGCTTTGTGAAGTATGAACATTTTAACAATATTAAATCTTTCTAATCTATGAGCATGGAATATTTTTCCATTTATTGTCTCTAATTTATATGTCTTCAGTTTCTTTCAATAATGTCTTATAGTTTTTAGTGTACAGGTCTTTCAGTTCTGTGATAAAATTTATTCTGAAGTATTTAATTCTTATTTTATTCTTATTTTATTCCTAAGTATTTTATTCCGTGATAAAATTTATTCCTAAGTATTTTATTTTTTGATGCAATTACAAGGGGAATTATTTTCTTAAATTCTCTTTCTGATAGTTCATTATTAGTATATACAAATGCAACAGGTTTTTGCATATTGATCTTGTATCCTGCAACTTTACTGAATTCATTTATTCTAACAGTTTTTTGGGTACAGTCTTTAGGGGCTTCTATATATAGTAATGTCATCTACAGATAGTGATCATTTTACTTCTTTCTTTCCAATATGGATGCCTTTTATTTCTTGCTCTTACCCATTTGTTCTAGCTAGGGCTTCTAGTATTAAGTTGAATGAAAGTGTTAAGAGCAGGCATTCCTGTCTTATTCCTGATACTAGAGGAAAATTTTTCAGGGACAACTCTCTGGGACACCCTCCCTCTTTGGGAGCTTTGTACTCTACCATTCCATAAAGTTTGCTTTGGTGCCCACCCCCCACAAAAAAAGAGGAAAATTTTTCAGCTTTTCACCCTTGAATATGTTAACCCTGGCCGTTAATATGTTGAGGTATAGAGGGAATATACCCCCCTTTGTTGAGAATTTTTATCATAATTAGATGTTGGATTCTGCCACATGCTTGTTCTGCATCTATTGATATGATTATTTAATTTTTATCCTTCATTTTGCTAATTGAGTGCATCACATTCAGCAATCTGTGGATATTAAGCCAGGCTTGTACCTCTGGAATAAATTCTACTTGTTTATTTACAAGATCCTGATATTTTGTTGAGAATTTTTGTATCTATAATCTTTAGGATATTGGCCTATAATTTTCTTATGAGAACCTTGCCTGGTTTTTGTATCAGAATATCACAGTCTATAGTATCATGCCACTGTCTTTACTCTTGATAATGCTAAATGTTGACAACTCAGTTTAGATTTTTTTTTATTGCGCAGAGTAGGCTAAGTTTTCTTCACTTTCTAGCCTGATCTGTGATGTTCACTTATTTATTTTTCTTTATGCTGTGGCTTGAGGCCTTGTTTTTGTTTATTTTATCTACTTTTCAACTGTGTGGTCTGATGATAAGTTGGTGGGTCAAGCAGAGGAGAATCACTCTCCTTACACTAGATGCAGTTTAGTTGGAGTAAATATGTTTGATTCTCTCTTGTGATAAAGAACCCTTTTCTCCCCGTGATGTCTAGGCACCCTACTTATGGAGGAAAGTCTCATGAATTCTGATGGTTCCTCTATTTCAGTAAAATCCTACATCCTTTGTTTGTATTAGGAAGAATCAGTTCCTACTACTGACTTCCTTCTTTCTACCTATCTCTTCCCATCTAAGTTTTCTGTTCTTATTTCCACTCTACACACCATCCTCCTGCCAGTAAGAAAACAGGAAAAATAAATAGAATACGTTCCTTCTCTTCTCTCCAAATCACAGTATGTGTGAGGCTTTTCAGGATTCGTATTTACCCATAAATTACACTTCTGGCATAGGCTGAGGATACAGTTACACAATGACAAAATTTTCTGCCTCTTTCCTTAATTGTTCCTTCTTAAATCTGTCAGCCTGAGGCTATACCATTTTCTTTATTTGGTTTCAATGAGCAGTGTGTTTGTCTTTACAACATCTGTTTATTTACTTGGACTTTATTATTGCTACCCAGAAATCCCTACTTTTTTGTTCTCTCTCTCTCTTTTTTTCTTTTTTTCTTTTGGTCATGAGTCTGTCCAACACTAGCCATTGATCTGTTTATGAGCAATGTAAGGGAGAAGAGAAAATAAAAACATAGGCGCAGACTAAGACCTACTCCTGAACACACTCCTCTCTCAATTTAAGTTAAAAGAAATTTGCTTGGAAGAAAAGAAGTAAAGAGAAAATGATGATGGAAGGAGAAATTTGGGGTAGATACTAGAATTTTCTGTACTGTTTTTATTATAAGAAATTGCTGGGCTGGTAAAAATAAATAAATAAATAAAAATGGCCTGTTTGTCTAACATGGAGAACAGAAGAATAAGAACCAAAAGGCTCTGTATTTTGGAATGAGTGGTTGGGATATAAAAACAAAATACATATGAAATAGTCTTAATTTTGAATTCTTATAAAGAGAGATCTATATAGGTCATAAAGACTCAAGACTTCACTGAAATAATAAGTGGATGGAATTTGAAGATAAAATATTGCCATATGAAAATAAGTAGCCCATTTTAGATAGGCTGGATTTTGAGTATATAAACAAAACATATCTTTATTTATCCTATGTTACATTCAAACATACTTCCTTAGAGATGTTTAATGCCCTCAGAAGAAACAATATATTTGTAATCACTTCCAGTTACAAGAAGAGTTTAAGTCTGATACTTCAAACTCAATATTAATATTAAGAAGTTCAGGCTTGTTCAAATAAAAACTTCAATTGCATATCCATTTCAAAGATTCTCTTCTCCCTTTAGTTTAGGACCTGATACATGGCTTAGGGGACTTTCACTGGGGAATATGGATGTATTCTCCTTTCTCACTCTTTCTCCACCTTCTTTTTTCTTCTTCTGATGCTTCTAAAACTTGGACAGGGGAACAAAGAGTTGTGTCTATTCCTCAGGGCTTACCATGGCAGTCCACCCCAGACTTTTTACTCCTAAGATCCTCTAAACTCTGTCTCCACTTTTCTGAGCATAGTGTCTTAAGATTACCCAACAGGGGCATCTGGGTGGCTCAGTCGTTAAACTTCTGCCTTCAGCTAAGGTCATGATCCCAGGGTCCTGGGATCGAGCCTGTCATCAGGCTCCCTGCTCAGCTGGGAGCCTGCTTCTCCCTTTCCTGCTCCCCTTGTTTGTGCTTGCTCTCTGTCAAATAAATAAATAAAAACTAAAAAATTTTTAAAAATTAGATTATCAAGACATTTCCCTTATTTGGCATCTGTTTTTCCTGAGGGAACTCATGTATTTCTTCCATGCCAAACAATGGGAAAGCAGGCTCCTAATCTTTTCTGTGGCTTGCCCCATGAGCTCTTTGAGTTGGCACCCTAACTTCTCAAGTTTCGAATAGAAGTCAGTGTGATGTGCTCCTAAAAAATCTTTTGTGTTCTTTATTGTATGTGGACCACTAGAGCTTATAAACCATAAATATGGGGAGTATGTCAATCTCTCTTTCCTGCAAACACTTCTAATGCATCAAGTTCTCTTGCGAAGGTGGTGGGGGGCAGAAACAGGTAAAAAACAAACAACTTCCCTCCTTAGAAGAAATATCATTGCATTCTCCATTAGAGCGACTTAATTAACAACTCGCACACTACCCAACTCTCATTTTCCAGAAAGATTAGTTGGCCAAACTTTAGTGAGTCCTAAAAAGATATATTTAGCAGTGCCTTTTCTTTTTTTAAGCAGTGCTTTTTAACATGGAGGAGAGTTTTATATCTACCCACAGAGCTTTGATTAAATATCCTCAATATTTTGGGGCTTAATATTCTGTTCTTCTAAGATAACAAGTCATGTTTATTGTTTACTAATACTTCACTGCTTTAATATGATACTTTTACAAAATGAAGAAATAACTTGGCAAGGTTTTTTAATTAATAAAAATGATTTAATAAGGAATGGAAAAGATGTTCTGTTGTTGAACAATTTTAACTTAATTTTCAATATTTTAAAACAAATTTTAAAAACATTTCCCCAACCAATCCGCATAAAGGTCTATTTGAGGTAATCAAAATATTTCTTTTTTCTTTTAAAAGTGACATTTCAGGGGCACCTGGGTGGCTCAGTGGGTTAAAGCCTCTGCCTTCAGCTCAGGTCATGATCCCAGGATCCTGGGATGGAGCCCTGCATCCATTGGGCTCTCTGCTCAGCAGGGAGCCTGCTTCCCCTCCTCTCTGCCTGCCTCTCTGCCTACTTGTGATCTCTGTCTGTCAAATAAATAAATAAAATCTTTAAAAAAAAAAAAAAGGTGACATTTCAGTACTACTACTACTACTACTACTACTACCACCACCACCACCACCACCAATGATTACTCCTTCAGGGAAATCATGAGCTTTACTCATGAGATGATTATTTCATCAGGAGAGAAGTATTATATAAAATGAAGCCTCTGACAGGTAAATGTTTATTAGAGAATATGATTAAAGGTATCAAAATTATTTTACCACTATTTCTTTCTACTTAAGTAATAGTCAGTTGTTGCTTAAATGTGAAAGAACTCATACATATTTCCAGTTTTGCTGTTGATAGTGTTGAAAGTTCATTCCTCTTCCTTATATTTTCATGGGGAAGGGCAGTGATCAGTGCACCAGACTAAACTTCTTTCCCCTGGGAAGAGTGACAGATCTGATTGGTGAGTTAGGAACAGACAATGGGCATATTTAGATCAGTTTGTACTTTTTCCTTCTTTGAACAGAACTATAGACACAGACATATGGGGGAAATCTGTATCTTTACAATTAATAGGGATCATAGAAGAATCTGTAGATTTGAGATAAACTCCATTAAATGGAGTATTAGGTTCTGGTCTATTGGTCTACAAACCTTGGAAAAGAAACATGAGTAGAATCTGTGACGGAAAATCTTACTTAAAGTTTAAGGCATTTGGTGTATCCAAGTAGTTACTTTTTCCTTGACAGTTCGCTGCATCCTGCCTAAACAACTTAAAGCCTGAGGCGACATGATATCTTGACCTTCTTGTGCCTCTGTGGCTCTTGGCAGTTTTGTCCACTGGGGAGTGTCTGCTTGTATTTATACAGGAAGATGAGTAAGCCTTAGCCAAATAACAGGAAAAGTCTATGCAAGTAGGTCGATGGCAGGGAGCACATGACTCACAGCTGAGTGAACTTCATGGTCTCATTAGTCATCCTGTTTAAGCCACAAGTGTGTCTTTGAAATATACAGGTGTGGAATGACGTAGAACTACAGGTAAAACTGAGACTGACTAAATCTTGTCAGGAATTATGGTTAGAATATTTCCTCTTTTTTCAGGCTGAATCTGTAAGCAGCTACTTTAAAGTGTCTATAAAATACCCTTATGTGCCTTGTTGTCTGGACTCCCTATTTATGTTGTTGGACTCTATTTCATCCTATCTAACATATGTTTCCTGGATGATAAATTATGCAGTCAGTCTACCTAGTAAACTCTAAGGTGTGACTTTAAATTATTGATGAGAAGTTTAGGTATGTAGTTATCAAAAGGTTTCCTTAAATTCAGTTCCTTTTGATGATGTTTGCGCTGTATTTAGAACTCAAATAGGGAACTATGCAATGAGCAGATAACCATTTGGATTCATGTAGCTGATCCACAGAGTCCTTATAAATCTACAATTGCAGTTTTTACATACACAAAAATAGAGATATAGGAAAATAGTAAAATAAATCCTATGAGATTCAACTTCCACATTCTTGTTCCATTTACTCCACCACCCCCACACATAATTTTTTTTTTTTCTGGAGTATCTATTTTAAGGCAACTCCTAGTAATCTGATCATGTTAACTATAAATGTATTAGTAAGTATTTCTAGCACATAAGGATTTTAAAAATTGAACAAAATCATTAATTATTTATTTTTACTAATTACATCATTATTAATTATTAATAAAGATTTTATAGGGCAACAAATATACTGTCTGTATTCAACTTAGCTCAACTTTCAGGAAAAAAAGTATGTATAGGTTTTTTTGTTTTGTTTTGTTTTGTTTTAATAAGGGTTCACCTAAAGTCTTGCATTAAATTCAGTTGATAGTCTCAGATATCTCATTTTATCAGGAGTGGCTCTCTCTCCCAACATTTTCCTCCATATGTGTTCTCCATATGTCATGTCTCTGGTGTAATTTTCCACATTCTGTATAGTGTGATATTATTTGTCATGATTCTCTTTCTCCTGAAAGTCTCATAAGTTAATTGGGGAATAGATACAGAGATAGGTTTAGATTCAGGGACAAAAACTTTTAATAAATATATATGGTTCTGAATATTTCCTATTATACACTCATAGTAAAATACAAATTTTACCATTGGTTCAAGTAGTGTCAGCCTGACACTTTCATTTTCAACTTTCCGATTATCTTTGTCTTAATGAGTTAGCAGACATTGAACATCATTGCTTTGATCCACTATATTCCATTTGTGCTATTTCCTTTATTCCCCTAGAGGTTATTGGCTCTGATTCTTATATAAAGGAGAGTTTCCCTCATGAACTTTTGATTTATCTAAAAATAGTCCTTGTAAGAGAGACCAGACAGATGCTTGCTTCTTTCCTTTTACTTACCTTGTGTTAAGACCATGGTTAGACTGCTTTACATTGGATTAAAAAAAAAAAAAAAAAAGGAGAAATCTTTGGGTATGGGATTATTGAGTTCAGCAGTGGGGGTGATCAAGGATTTAGGATGAATGTTGTTGGTCAACTCAGAATTCATTGATCTTAACTTACCCATATAAAAAAATTCAAGGCACAAAATCTATAGTTATTTTGGAAAACTATGTCAGAAAGAAAAGAATGAGGAAAAATTAAGGTCAAATCCAACTAAATTAGTTATATATTTCACAGAAAGAAAATAATTAAGAATACATTGGCATATTAAAACTCTTCCAAGTTTACTGAGGATTATCATCCAGCTCACCCAAAAATACCGGAGAGAAGGAATATCTTTCTTGGCCTACAGGTTTCCCTAGCTATGGGCCATGATGAGAGCCATGGTAACCCATAACTTAAAATGTCACAAGAGAGTGCAGAAACTGTGTTCCTTTTTTTATTTTTTAAGACTTTATTTATTTGAGAGAGTACAAGCAGGGGGAGCAGCAGGGAGAGGGAGAAGCAGGCTCCCACTGAGCAGAGAGCCCGACAGGAACCATGGGATCATCACCTAAGTCAAAGGCAGATATTTAACCAACTGAGCCACACAGGTGCCCCAGAAACGTGCTCCTAAACAGAACCATATTCAATGAAGCCTTAGGCAGCAAGAAATTCAGAATTCAAGGCGTCAAAGTAAAGTGAAAATTAGAATTTTGAAAGTTCAAGGAAGGTTTTTCTACTGAAATTATATAATTTGTAAAAAGTCACACCCACAGGAAAAGGCTTCAATATCACTCTCTCAGAAAGAAGAAAGTGATCTATAGTATCAAAATTTTCACGTGGATGGAGTTTCTCTAAACTGATAACTTAATTACTGGGTCCGCACTGGTACCCCAACTGTTTTCACTTTTTAGCTGGGAGAAACCCAGAAGTAATAAACATGTAAACATGACAGATATGTAAGAGTGTCAGTCAACTATACTTCTCAGAAGAGGAAATTTGAGCAATGGCTTTCCATAGACTCCAAAAAATTGAAGCTTAGATCACTGATTTTTGACATTTCATGTTTTTCAATATGAGTATTTAAGGTTATACTTTTTTTCTGAAGACTATTTTAGCTGCATTTCTGAAATTTTCCCATGTGTTTTCATTTCAACTCAAAATCTTTTCTAATTCCTTTTGTAAAATTTCCTTTGATCCATAGATTACTTAGAAGTGCATTGCTTAATTAAAAAAAAAAGTTTGGGATTTTCCACATTTTTTTATTATTCATTTCTAGTTTATTATGTTTTGGTCACAGTATATACTCTGCATGATTTTAATCTGCTTTAAATTGATTAAATCCTGTTTATGGCCTAGCATATGGTCTATCCTGGTAAATACTTTATATGTGCTTGAAATGAATATGTATTCTTTTGTTGGATGATGTAGTCTATAAATGTGATTTAGGTTAAGCTGATTTGTAGTGATGCTCAAATATTATAAATCACACTGATTCTCTAACTTTTGTTCCATCAATTACTGAGAAAGGAGATTTGGGTGTAATTTTAAGATAATATGAGAGAAGATGGGCTGTAAGGCATGCCTTAGACTGTTCAGATTGCTGTAACAAAATATCACAGATTGGGTGATTTAAACCAGGTAAGTGTTAGATTTGGTAGAGAGAACTTATGAAATCATTCCTATGTAGTGCTGGAATAACACATTATTCATGACATTTGTTAAAGATAGTAGGGAAGAACTAATTGAAGAGGTATTACTGCAACGGGGGTTTTGCAGTAGAGAGGAGTACTGAGGCCCAACTCTGAATAAGGCAAGGACAAGCAGAAATGTATAGCCAAGCAGCAAGGTGGGAAGAGTAAACAACAAAGCTGAAGGGATTCTTGGTAGACCAACTCAAGAGAATTCTTACTGAAGGCAGGTCAAGATGATATGATGATACAAAATGGAGATGAGAAATTTGATCAGATGTTCAGGATGAGGGATATTCACTAAACCGACTCAGCAGGATTTTTGCTAAAACCGAGCTAAGGTAGTTAAGGACAGAGTCCAACTTCAGGCCTCCTCACAGGACTCAGAAGAGCCTGACTCAAGTTTGATCAAAGACAGAGTCTCTTTCAGTAAGAGAATTTCCCAGAAGGCTAAGGCTCACTTTAAATCTCCATGACCATATAATTATGCAGCTGTAAATGGTAAGGACACACGCATTAATAAAATATAATCTAAATGAATTAAATATATATATATATATATGTAACTGGAATGTACAGTATTATTGCTGTCATATATATGAGTTATAAAACCATCAACTATTACCATTCTATAATCTGATTTTAGAAAATTCTAAAGTTCCATAGCTCTTCCAGCGCAGTAGGGCTTCCATATGCATACACACATACAAACACACGGGACACCCAAATATATAAAGAAAAACAGAGAATGTGAAGGCAAGAGCAAGAGTGAGGGAGGTGGCAAGAAAGAATCAGTATTGTCTGTCATTTGTTTAGAAATGGCTTTATGACAACCAATGTTTCTGCTGATCTTGATTCTAAAGCAGCATGATTTTCCTACCTTTTTTAAAAATATTTTATTTATTTATTTATTTATTTATTTATAGCACAAGCCAGGGGGTCGGGGGCAGAGGGAGAGAGAGAATCCCAAGCAGACTCTGTGCTGAGTGTGGAGTCTGACCTGGGGCTCGATCTCACAACCCACACATCATGACCTGAGCTGAAATCAAGAGTTGGATGCCCTACTGACTGAGACATCCAGGCACTTCCAGAAGTACAATTTACAAATCTTGTTTCCATTATATCACACACAAGAGATTAGTTGCATGTGTCACAGGTTCCCACATTCGACACTCAGAATAATGAATGCAACTCTATGTCTTTCTCTATCCTCAGTAAATTATTGTCAATGAAACTAATATTGAAAATATCATAGGAAGAATCTGAATCCTCCGTGTGTGTGTATATATACATATATACAAATATATATATTTTTATATATGCATTTTTTACTTCATTTGTGTTATATTCTAGAATTTACACACAGTTTTGTAATCAATTGTACTTTTTCTTTGCATATTCTTCCACAAGTGAATACAAGTGAGTAATTCTGTCATTGTCATACCTCATTCTATGAGAAGTAGGTTGGCTGAGAAGGCCCTTCTTTCTTTTTTTCTTTCTTTTATTACATGCATTTTTTTAAAAGATTTTATTTATTTATTTGAGAGAGTAAGCGAGAGAGAGTGAGAGAGAGACAGAGAGAGCGTGCAAGTGGTGGGGGAGGGTCAGAGGGAGAGGGGCAAGCAGACTCCCCGCTGAGCAGGGAGCTCTGACTCCAGCTCTGTCCCAGGACCCTGGGATCATGACCTGAGCCGAAGGCAAACACTTAACCAACTGAGCCACCCAGGCACCCCTATTACATGCATTTTTAAAGACAATATTTAGTGCTTAAAATTTAATTATTAGTATCCTTTACTGAATGGCAATATAATGTAGTGGTTAAGACCTGAGCTTTTAGATTAGACAGATGTGACTTTTTGCTTGCTGTGCTACTACCAGCACTGGCAAGAGCAGAAACAGTCAGAAGAGAGCAAAAGACTGTCAGGACATGAATCTACTCTACCAGCTGCCAGTTATGTGACTTTGAGAAATTTACTTAAAATTTCTGAGCTTCTCCCCCTCTTAAGAGAGATAATAATAGTACTTTCTCTAATGTTTTTTTTTTTTTTCAAAAGCTAAAGATATAATTTCTTGGCACAGCTTATGGAAGATATTAAATACCCTATAAATGTTTGTTGGCAGCCAAGGTAATTGAAATAGTAGCAGCAGGACTTGTCACAGTAGTTTAAACTGTAGTCATACCAGTAGTAGCTGTAATAAATTCTGCTTATACCTCATTGTTGTGCCAAATCATCTTGGTTGAGAGTCAATCAATTCCTTAGGATATAGCCCTGTGGGAGAAATTTTACTGTAAAAAGATCCCTGAGAACCTGTGCTGGTTTTGTACTAATCCCTTTAAACTTGATATCCACAATTTTGTTGTTGTTGTTGTTTTTGCCGTTGTTGTTATAACCATCATCTAGACATTGCTATACTCTGAACACATGAGTCCCAGAGTGGCCAGGGTGAGGGAACTGATGGAATTTAAAAAGCTGACTTTGAGACATGGCATAGCACGGAAGACATACATACACTAGGCCTTGTTGTCTTCACACCGCACAGCACAACAGCATTGGAAGTACATAAGGATATGTGTCCTAGATGCTCTCTGATGCTAGTAGAACAGATTGTCTTTTAGAGGCAACCTACATTCATTGGCTTTACCTGAGTAAATCTAGAGAAAGGAGCATGGATGATAAAAGTGCAGTCAGAATTCTAGAAAATTATAGCCCAGTAGTGATGCTAGGATACGGAAGATTTATATTAAGCCTCAGTGAAGTGGAAATAGCCACAAAAGAATAAACGCCAGAGATTTTAAAAGTCATTCAGCAGTTCCATTTTATTTTACTTTATTTTATTTTATTTTATTTTATTTTATTTTGTGAAATAAGAACCTGCCTACCAAAATTGCCTAGGCCACTTATCTTCATCCACACAAGAAGTTAAACAAAATACATATTTTAAAGCTCTCTCCATATTTGGTAAGTAACACAAACTCCTTGAACCCTTGGTGTTCTGTTTCATAACACAGGCATGATAATAATTATACACAGGCCTATTTTAGGACTCAAATGAATTGTGTAGAAAAAACATCTGGCATTGAGCAGGCCCACCCTGAACTTAAGTGCTTTTCTACATGGTGACAGTGCTGAGGATCCTCACTGGAAAATTAGAAGAGACAATCATATAATTTCGTCTTCATATTTCCAGGCCTCAGTCCTCTTACATCAAGGCTGAAAACAGCCTTATACATAGTGTGTAAACATGGTACCATCAGCTCTGCTCATCTTTGCGAATTAGTTCAGGTGGTTAGAACATACTGTTAATAACTCTAGGGTCATAGTTTTGGTTTCAGTTAGGGTAAGTTGTATTAAAATAGAAAAAGAAGAAACACACAAAAATTCTGTTTTACTGTCAAACTACACATCTAACCATTTTAAGTGAACTCATTATTATGTGCTATTTGTCAAAAGAAGGTGCTCTAACAATGGAGGAAAAAGGAGCTGGACAGCCCATTACTGGTACAGGTAAAAGTAATTTCAAGTTAACAACATCGTTATGTGTCCTAGATGACTTTGTCTCTTCCCAGTGTGGACAAATCCAAGCGAGAATTTTGAGTTCTATTTGGAGTATGAGCAATAAAGACAAGCCAGCTACAGTTAAAAGCTGAAAGAAACAAATACATTTTCTGTTCTATTTGGCCTCTATACCTTGTTAGGAAGGATTTGGGACCACAAAGGCTATAACAAAAAAATTATTTTAAAAAAGGATTTAATTGAAATATTATTTAGGGATTTTTTAAGAGCTTTCTGCATGAATTTACTGAATTTAGTTTTCCTAGCCCAGATAAATTACATAGACCCTCCCCAAAAAAGAAAATTTGCAGATGAGTAAGCTCAACGTTAATAATCTCTGATGAAATAGTGAAAAGTTGCTACAATCTAGAGATAAGAAAATGCAAGTCTGAATTTTTTTTAAATCAAGTTTAAAAATTTACAACAGAATTATAATATTTAGGCTATGGAGTTATATCATTAATGCCAATATTTTATATAAACTGTACTGCACCTTTAGAAAAAAATGCATCAAGTATTTAGAAAAGGTAGGGAAACACTAAGAGCAGGTGATGCCAAGGAAATTATATAGATAGATAGATAGATAGATAGATAGATAGATAGAGGGGTGCCTGGGTGGCTTAGTGGGTTAAAACCTCTGCCTTCAGCTCAGGTCATGATCCCGGGGTCCTGGGATCGAGCCCCACATCGGGCTCTCTGCTCATCGGGAAGCCTGCTTCCTCCTCTCTCTCTGCCTGCCTCTCTGCCTACTTGTGGTCTCTGTCTGTCAAATAAATAAATAAAATCTTTTAAAAAAAAGATAGATATTGATATTGATATATGCTGATCTGTTAATATATGTTCGTATTAATATTAATAATATATTTATTATTCTAATTTTTCAAGATTGCTGTGGACATAATACAATATGGATTTGAATGAGGTTTTGACAAAACCTCTCCTGTATTCAATGAGTCAAAATGGAGAGTGGTAGATGAGGTAAATGAATTCATAACTTCTATACAAATATGTGCTAGGAAATTAAAGAATCGCTATCCCTTAATTATATGTCACAGGTCTATGGTTTCAATTTGTGTTTATACCAGTGATATGGTAAAAGTCAATACAAGAGAATATATAGTTAAAATTCCCTAGTGGGAGAATGAGGCATGATTTGAAATCAAGGCTGGGAAAATTTTGGCAAGTTTACTTAATCATTTTCCACCTCTATTGATTCATTTCTGAATTATGGAAAATATTACTTTCCTCCTAGGGTACTGGATTAACATTATATAAGAACATGTATATAAAGTTTGTAGCACATTGCTTGTCATTTTTTAAGAATTCAATAAATTATCATTACTATATTGTTTGGATGGTAATTATAGTCATACTTCATGCCTTTGGGTCTTTTCTTTGCCTTTCATTCATTTAGATATATTAAGGACACTACTGGATATATAAAGGACAGTGTCCCCACGATATTTGGCTTCATTTTATTTACAATAATATTTCTCAAAATAGTTCCATTCCATTTGATCTTCTATGACCAAGTTGAAGCCCTCCTTCGTCTCATCCTGAATTAGAGAAAGCGCTTCCTAGCTAATATTCTTGCTTCCAAGCTTTTTAAAAGTTTCTATTTATCCAGGAATTGTGCTGAATTTATCTTCCCAAAATCTATTTCTAAAATACCACTGCTATATTCTAAAATACTCCAAAATGTGTAATGGCATTATCCCATCCTCAGGAAAACATCAGCTTCCTTACTTTTAGACATTGATACTTCAAAATCATTCCCATGCTATCATAATGTCTTTGGGTGCCTCCACTTTCCTTTAGGACTCTCCATTTTGCCTCACTGCCCTATATTGCCTGTGCTACCAGTGAACACCCTTTCCTTCTATCATCTCCCTTTTGTTTTCTGAGCTACTTCTACCAGTGTAAATTATCTGCTCTTAAATTTTTTTTTATTGTGCTAGCCTACGTTGATCTAATTCTTCCATACCCATCATCCAGGAATTAATTATGCAATTCTGTGCTAGGTTAATAATAAAAAAGTCTTGTTTTGGAGGTTTACTTGTCATAGATATCCTAGTCTCCCCAGTTAGAAACATATCATTTTTTTTTCTAATTTGGTACATACAGCAATGCAGTATGCACAAATTTGCAAAGCAGGTATGAGATATATAAATGTATATTAAATAATTTAACAAGACTGCTAATTGAATGATTTCCTTAACACTGAATCCATTTTTTGGCCCAGGTCCATATAAATCCAAAAGCATGTAAAAAGACTGTTGGTTTGTTATGGAAATCCCAGGGATATGAATCAAATTATCTGCAGAGGAGACTTCATTTATCCACAAAGATTTTTTCATTCCAGTGACACGTTAATAATGCTTTACTGATGTGTATATTCTATGTACACTGTGCAGATCTCTATCTATTTCCTGTCTCTCGTGACTCCACTAATGATCCCTTCATAGCTAGAACAAAAACTTGGTTTCCCCACGATGCTCCATCATTATTCAATATACCACGGAGCAGAGCCACAGCTAGCAGTTGCCAGAATTTCCTATTCCAGCATGCAAACCTTTGTCAAGCTTGTTTTAATAAATGAAAGAAAAAAGAAATCCACTGGACTTTCCTATGTTCTCCTCTAAGGCTTACAGTGAACAATGAGCCCAATACTGTGCTGTACATCTGACCGCTGAGCTGCCTGAAGAATTCAGACTTCACTAAGCCCAAGAGCCAAGGGAGCTATTAGCATAAATCTAAGCCCAGAGCTTAACATTCCAGATGAGACTAGTGTCACAGGTTCCGCTGGAAGTGATTTTTTCTTGATTCTTTTCCATTTGGATGTGTGAAAATATGAGGGAGGCTGAAGCAGTTGGAGAGGGAGGGAGAGCATGTCTAGAGTGATGACACATTTAAAAATACCATCCTGAGAAGCCCTGAGCTCTCTAGCTATAGATTCTAAATATAGTTATGCCAACAGGAGAGACATGCGCCAGTCTGGGCTTTCAGAAAGCCACTCCAGCACCAGGTAAAGATGACTCACCCAGGGGGCGTCAAGCTGTGATGTGCCATTTCAGCATTTTCTAACCAAAACCTTCAAAGACAGTTCCTTCCCAGAAAGTCACACTCTTCTCAGAGCATAGAGGAATAACACATCAATACTGAATTCCTAGCATTAGATCATTGTTAATCACCTCAAAAAACACTTTTTCATTGTTATTACAAAAAGGCTTTCTAGATAATGACTCTTATTGGCTAAGGAAATATACAAAAAAAATAGACAGTAGCTATTATTTCATTTTGTACATATGTTGGCTTGAATTTTTTCCATTAAGTTGATTTTTATAAGGGAATCTAAAACTGGTCTTTCATTAAACATATCTAACATTCCAAACAATAATTTGAGCAGGATCATAAGAAGGAAAGCTCTTGTTTATTACATGGTTTTTGTTTATTTTTTACATCAGAATGTGCACACAGAAACACACAATTCCCTACAACCTCTTAAACCATCAAACCTATTTGAGCCTATTGTTAAAAATGAGTAGGAAGGCATCTACTATAGTTCTTGCCCACTGCATATTTATTGTGCTGATTAGATTTATTGCATTTTAATGGCTACGTGTTCATAAGTTGATTCTTAACCAGGGCTATTTAAAAACCTCCTGTGATGAGCTAACTATAACAAACTTGCCATCTGTGTCTCTTAGGAAGCAAAAGTTTTAAATTTAGTCAACTTGTTGGCATTCTATTTTTTCAATCCAATCTCGTCTGTAAATTCCTTTCTCCAGGTTCTGGATTCTAGAGGTGTGGGGGTGGAGGGTAGACTAGATTCACTTGTTCCTTAGAGTTGGAACCAGGAGGAACCTCTTAACTGTGACTTCATTGAGTGGTGACTTAATATTCTAGCCCTAGCCCCTCCTTTCCTCTTCCTCACTCCTCTTTAAAATAAGAAGTCAAGATGTTACCAGGTGATGCCAGTGGGATAGAAGCATTGAAGAAATTGTCAACCACATTGGAAATCAGGAGCAGAAGGTGGAGATTTCATGTTCTTCTGCAGACACATTCATTCAGTGGTTTTAATGACTGAACTTTGTCATTAGATCTGAAGGGCAGACAGCTAGGTCTCTGGAACCTGTAACTTTTCTTTCCTTTGAGTCCTAATTTCTTCATCTTATCTTGATACAATGGACAATGTCTCCTCTTTTTGATTTTTGCTTCCAATGTTTTTGACATTTGTATTTATCCTTTTGTATCTCTTCCTGCCTCTTTTCTTTGTCTGCCTTGCTTATTTTCATTCTTCTGTCTTCCCTCCAAATTAGAAAATAAATAGAAAATAATAAAAATGCAAACAAAACAATCTTTTACTTTGGGGAAGAATTTATCAGTTTTGTTGCTTTGGATGTTAGCATGAGGTTCTAATTGTAGAACACTATCAGTTTTTATTAATTTTCTCTACAGCTTTCATATATTCAGAGATAATTAACATAATTTGACAAAAACAAATGGGTAATAAATTTCAGCCAATTTTGGAATTCCTCATCTATTATCAACTAAACTAAATAATTCCCCTATAAATGCCATTTGACTATGGTAAGCACTCTAAATTTATTTTAGAAATACATGTCATTTTTTTTTTTTCCAAAATTAAGTCAGATTTAAAAATTCCGGCCTCAGAATGGTATCCAAATGCCAGGAAGCCTTCTATTCCGAATGAACATCTATTAATTAAAGGTGGAAAAATGGGGAGTGTGGGGTAAAAGAAAACCATGCATTAAATCAGTGCTTAAAATTATGCCCCACCCATGGGGTGCCTGGGTGGCTCAGTGGATTAAAGCCTCTGCCTTCGGCTCAGGTCATGATCCCAGGGTCCTGGGATTGAGCCCCACATCAGGCTCTCTGCTCACTAGGGGGCCTGCTTCCTCCTCTCTCTCTGCCTGCCTCTCTGCCTACTTGTGATCTCTGTCTAATGAATAAATAAAATCTTAAAAAAAAAATTTAAAAAAAATAAATAAAAATAAAAATAAAAATTATGCCCCACCCAGGATAACCAGTGGAAAAATACTAAAATTTGTGTTTAAAAATTAACTATGAACAGAAATTAACCTGTGCCTATTATCTATGTATGACATAGACTAAAGAACAAAAGCAAATATGACTTGTTTCTCTTTACATGCATTTTGAAGTCACAGTCAATGAATTTTGCCACAGAGTTTTTCTGACATTGTTAAGACTCACATGCACATAAATTCTAGAATTCAATTTCTTTGAATCATAGGTAAAATGGCTTCTCAGATACCTAATACCTTGACTTTCAAAAAATTTTGGTTCTTTTCACCAATCTTCACATTGCATTAAAGTATGAATTATAGATGCTGGCCTTTGGGAAGGAGCTAAACTGATGACAAGCAATTTGATAGGAAGCGAATTCATATTGTTAAGTGGCTGCCATGGGAAAGAGAGGTGGTGAAGGAAACTGGTGTCTGGGACTGACGTGCTATTTGCACTCTTGAAGACCCCCCACAGTCCAGGGAAGCCTCAGAGCTGGCCTTCCTCCATCTCACTCAGTCCAAATGCATTATCTCACTTTCTAGTACCTTTTAACATGCCAAGATCTCATCTTAACCCAACTTCCCTAGTTTATCTTAATTCTGATTCCTGGAACAATTATTTGCTCTAGAGACAGGAAGAAAAGATACTGATGAGGAAATTTCTATTCCATTAACTTTGATCAATTCTACAGTTTGGGCGAGTGGTCAAACTTCAGTCTAAATACACAGGTTTATCCTGGTTGCTTACTTTTGATCTTGGCAATGTGAAATTGCTTTAGAAAAGAATAATAACCTTTATAACTGTTAGTATTATTTATTAGTATTAAATAAGTAGGCTAGTGACTCTCATTACTCTTATTACTAAGAAACCAGTTATGAAATTTTGATCAAATAATTTCCCCTCATACATTTTCTGGAAGTTTCTTCTTTTGGACACCCATCTTTGGGATGATTGGATTTTCAGAAATCACTTCCAAAAGATGTTCCTGGAAGCACGAAGTATAAATAAATGCCATTGTGCTTCAAAATTAGGGGACTAAAATTAAAAAAAAAAAATTCAAAATTAGTTTCGGTTTCATTAAGCAATAGACCAATATAGCAAAAAGAGAACTGATTTTGGAATCAGGAAACTGATCTTCTTGTTGCCCTGACCATTAAATAAATGTGCAACCTCGGAGAAGCCACTTCATCTTTTTTTAGCGAGTCTTCACTTGTAACTTGGCACAGATTAAAAGAAAAATCTCTGGATATAGATGTGTTAAGGACAGGCAGTAGTTGAATGTTTCATTAATGCTCCATTTTCTTGGTTTTCTCCATCATTTCTTACTGAGAAAGATTTTGAACTTTCTCAAGAAACGTAAAGGTTACATAAGGGTTACTGTAACACTTAAGATTTACTAGATGTTACAGTTTCTTTTAGGAAAGCACTTTAATAGTTTTATTCATCACTCTATCCCCACAACATAAAGCATAATAGGTATTATGAGCAAGTATCTGTTGAATGAATGACTTAATAGGACTGGCACATACATCTTAGGAATTCTGACATCTAAGAGACCTTTTTAATATTATCACTATATAGGAAACCTCCCAAGCCCTTTATTTCTGGACTAAAAGCCAAAAATTAAGGTCCAAAATAGCATTCATCCTGTCTCAAAGAACCCCAAAACATCACATACATAAAACATAGATATTCTAATAAAATATGCAAAGTATTTCACTGAAATTATAATAATAAAAATTTAATTTATATTAATATGCTTGTATCTGAAATTATAAATGTATACAGATTCAAAAGATGTTATATAAATATTTCTATAAATTACTTGGATATCAGAAGACTTTTTGATAATATTTGTTTTAGTAATGACATAGGGTGATATTTAGTAATGCATAGGGTGTTTATAGTGAAAAAATGTGTTTTCGGTACTTTTTTCTTTTTTCTTTTTTTTTCATTTCTTCCTTCTCTCTCATTCAGGTGCTACTTAACAGTACATGTGCAGAATATGATGCTTTAAAACTGGGGTTCAAATCCCTGATCTGTAATTTGAAATTTATTTATTATTATTATTTTTCTCATCTTTAAAACAAAAATAACTCAATATTAATCTAACTGGGTTATTTTCAGGATGAAATAAGTTATTACAAAAAAGCATCTTAAAATAAAGCATGTCACAAAACAGGTATTCAATAGATGTTAGCAATGCTTTTAAGCATGATTTTTATAATGAGAAGCATAATTAACTCTCCAAAGAAGAAAGAAATCTAACTTCGAAAAATCCCTAATCCACACAATGAATATTCTCAATCATGATCCCTTTCTACTCCCACCACATTCTTCACTTGCCTTCCTACGTCCCCTCCCAGCTTCAAGAACAAGGCCAATTTTCTCTGATAGGCTATGAATAAACCTGGCTTTTAGTAGATCGAAAAAGGGTTGAGTATGATACTTGGAGCCCTCAGTGATGAACTTGTCTAATCTAATAGTTCATTTGTTCCTTCCTTCCTTCCTTCTTCCCTCCCTCCCCTCCTCCTTTCTTTCTTCCTTTTATAATTGCAATATTTGTTGACATACAATGTTATATTAGTTTCAGGCATAAAACATACTGATTCAACAACTCTATACATTATACTAAGCTCACCAGAAGGATAACTACCATCTGTCACCATACAATGCTATTACAGTACCACTGACTATATTTCATATGTTCCATCTTTTATTCTCATGACTATTCATTCCACAATTGAAAGCCATTATCTCCCACTCTCCTCCACCCATTTTGGCTATCACCTCACCTCCTTCTCCTCTGGCAACCATCAGTTTGTTCTCTGTATTTAAGGGTCAGTTTCTGCTTTTTATTTTATTTTATTTTATTTTTTATTCATATGTACCCAGGCTTTTAATCCTTATTACCAAATGCTTCAGAATTCATATATGAATCACCTCAGTCTTTTTTCCATATCCAAAGACAGATATTAATCAGAAGCACAGAACAAAAATAACTGGTGAAAGCTGCAATAATGTCTGACATTTACTTTTAAGATTTTTAACATTGGTGATACTCCCCACCACAAATTATGTCTAATTTCATTCCTCCTACAAACAAACAAAATAACAAGGTAGCTTTGCCCTTTTAGGGGCGAATATGAGTAAAACTGAGAAAAATGTATTGCTTGTGAAGGCTTAGCTCCTTTACACAGCCTGATCTATCAAAGGGACCCTCCCACTCACTGATAACCGAACAAGTGAAGGACTCCCAGATTTGCATACTCTGCCTCATAAGACTTTAGTATTTTTCAATGATTTCAATGATAAGAAAGTGAACAACAGTATGGTACACTTTGATGATGGAGAAACAATTGATAATGTACAGCATGACTTATAAGAAATCACTAAAACGGCCTTAATGTTAGTGTTTTCACTAGCATCTTCTGGGTATTTATTCATTTTAGTATTCATTTGAGAAAAGTATACATTGGAGTGATTTGAAAATTTATTTAGCTAAGAATTCAAGTTGATACTTTTAGTTCCTCTTTAATGAATTTATATTTATTTAGATAAGTACAGACAGAAACTACTCAAAGTCTGAAAATGACCATTGTTGAGGTATATCATTTATAAATAAGAACAAAAGTAAAACCATTATTTTCAGACAAAATCTAGGGGCTGTGAATAATTACTTTAGTCAGGTTTATTGAAACGTAATTTATATATAATGAAATTTATCCCTTTTGGTGCAGAGTTCTATGAGTTTTGGCAAACACTTTTTGCGTAAATACTACTACAAATAACATGGGCCATTTCTATGATTCCCCCAAGTCCTCTCCATATCTTTTTAACCAATCCTTTCCCAACCTTAGACCCAGAAACTACCTGCCTGTTATCTGTTTCTATAGTTTTGTATTTTCCAGAATGTCATATCTATGTAATTATAGAGAATGCAGCTACTGAATCATACTTTTTCATTCAGCATGATGTATTTGAGATTAATCCTTGTTAGAGTATCTACTAGTAGCTTGTTCCTTTTTATTATCGAGTAGCATTCCATCCAGCATAGAAAGTACCATCATTTGTTTATTCCTTCATCTGTTGAAGGATATTTGGATTGTTTCCAGTTTCTAACAATTAAGACTAGAGCTACAGTCAATCCTCCTTTTGACGTTCTGTATCGGCAGAAGTTTTCACTTATCTACAGCAAGTGCCGCATACTGAACTGCAGGATTATATGGTAAGTAAATTTTTAACATCATAAAAAAATGTAAAACTTTTTCCAAAATGGCGGGACCATTTTGAAATCCCACCAGCATTTTATGAGAGTTTTAGTTCCTTCATATCCAGACTTGTTTTCTTGCATTCTAACTGGATTATTTTAGTATTCATTCATCTACCCATCTATTTATTAATTTACCTGAAAAATAGCTTATTTGGATGATTTACAAGTTTATGATGAAAACTAAAATTGATGCTTTTTGCCCTCTTAATGATAGTACTTTGATCTAAGTAAGTACAAGAAAGAAGTGAGGTAATAAGAGAAAGCAGTAATTACCGAAATAAGTAATTTATAAATAAAGACAAAAATTAAAAACCACAATATTCCATAAATTCTAAGAATGTGAAATTATTTTATACTTAGTTCCATACAATTAACAATATATAGTTACTGCTTATAAATCTATTCCTTTGGAGTATTACCACGGGTATTGCTCTAGAACTATTTCAAAGAAGCTTAAATATCATCTTACTCATAAATCTTCACTTCTCATTTTCTCTGACCCTTATCAATATTTTGTTATATTTATCATGATACAAAAATAATGGTGTATGTATGATATTGTGCAAATTTCTACAAAAATAAATTATCAGAAATTCTTAATGCCTATCATACAGAACTGATAAATATAAAAGGAATTATTAATGGTATAGAGAAATAACATTTATTTTAATTAAAGTATTGAGATTTTATTCAAGGAGTAAAGTTAAATGAACATAAGATTAAAGAAAGAAAAGCAGGAGTTTTGACAGGTTGAAGAGCTAACACTTACCCACATTTCCACATTTATGTATTACTGTATTGAAAGTATTTTTGTTGGGGGCGCCCGGGTGGCTCAGTTGGTTAAGTGGCTGCCTTAGGCTCGGGTCATGATTCCAGGGTCCTGGGATCGAGCCCCGCATTGGGCTCCCCGCTCAGCGGAGAGCCTGCTTCTCTCTCTCCCCCTCTCCCTGCCGCTCTGCTTACTTGTGCTCTCTCTCTAGCTCTCTGTCAAATAAACAAATAAAAAAAAAAATTAAAAAAAAAAAAGTATTTTTGTTGTTACATGATTGACTTCATAACTTGTACAAAACTAAACATGACTGAGGTTATCAAGCCTCAAGTAAAGAAGAACAAGTACTGACTTAACTATTATCACTTGAGATTTAAGAATTAGTACAGTATGTATTACAATGAGAACTAAGACATAATAAATGAGTTTAAATCAAAAAGAAAAAGATATAAGTAAGCATTACTACCTTTGGAGAAAGAGAGATTGAGGAGCCTCTGCTCTGGAGATCTCATTTCAGAGAGCTTCATGCCATTTGCTTTGGAAGATTTGGACATGCAAGCTCCTGAAAGCAAGGGGATATACATCGGAGCATGCATTTCATAATTTATGCCTTATGTCTCTCAATAAAGCACAATTAAGACAAAAGAAAACCTAAATGCTAACTTTATTTTTAGAAAACATTTTTTCTAAAATTTATCTAAAATTGGATCAATAGTGTGTAATTTTAGTTGTTTTATTAGTATATAATTAATATAGAACAAACTGCAACTTTTTAAAATGTACAATTTATAAATTTTGAAACATGTAAACATGGATGAAACATTCATACTTTAAAGATAGTGAACAATTTTCTTCTTGCCTCTTATTAATGCCACCTTTCCATCTTTTTCTGAATCCACCTCCATAGTTGTGCAACACCTGGTCTGCTTTTTTGTTAATATAAATTAGTTTGCCCTTACTAGAATATTACATAAATGAGATCATACAACATGTACTTTTTTTGCCTGGCTTTTTAAATTCAGTATAATTTATTTTTATCTCCATTCATGTTGTAGTATGTATCAGTATTTCATTAATTTTTTGCTGAATAGTTTTGCATTTTATGGACATACTGCAATTACACTTATGAATAGACATTCATTTCCAAGTAAACTATGAATAAAACTGTTATAAACATTTGCAAACATATTTTTGTAAAAATATTTTATTCCTCTTGAATAAATATCTACATATGGAATATCTAGATCATACGGAAGATGTAGGTTTCATTTTTAAGAAACTTCTTTCCAAAACGGTTGTTCTATTTTATATCCTTCAAACAGTTTGTTTCAATTGCTCCACACTCTTGTCCACAGTTGGTACAGCAAGTCTTTTTAATTGTAGCTATTTCAAAGATGTGTAGTCACTACAGTGGAGTATCTCTGTAGTTGTCATATTCACCTTTTCCTAATAACTAATGATGCTGAGCATCTTATTAGGTGCTTATTTGCTATTTGTACATTTTCTCTAGTAATATGTTCAAATATTTTCCCCATATTTTTGTATTGGGTTTTTAGAGTTCCAAATATATTCTAGATATAATTACGGTACCAGACATACACACTGGATATAATTTCCGTCGTTTGCCTTTTATTCTCTGAACTCTGTCAAAGAACAATAGTCTTTAATTTTGTTGAAGAAATATTTTTTTAAAGATTTTATTTATTTGACAGAGATCACAAGTAGGAAGAGAGGCAGGCAAAGAGAGAGAGAGGAGGAAGCAGGCTCCCTGCAGAGCAGAGAGTCCAATGTGGGGCTCGATCCCAGGACACTGGGATCATGACCTGAGCCGAAGGCAGAGGCTTTAACCCACTGAGCCACCCAGGAGCCCCGTTGAAGAAATATTTATCAATTAATTCTGATTCCTATTTATAGCATAATATCAACAAATCTTTCCTATTTTAAGTCCACTGAGGTTGTTTTCCTCTAGATGTTTTGTAATTTTAGGTTTTAAACTTAGTTCTATGTTCATTTTGAGTTAATTTTGATTAATGGTGCAAAATATTTTTATTTTTCTGCTTATAGATATCAAATTGATATGGCATCATTTGTTGAAAACAAAATCTAATCTCCACTGAAATGCTTTTGCATCTGTGTTATGCATCAATTATCCACATACACATGGATCTAGTTTAGGATTCTCTTTTCTGCTCTGTTGATCTACTTGTCTATCTTTATGCCAACACCATGCTGATCTAAGACCTTTCTTTTTCTTTACTTTAGTATTAACTGCTACAGATAGAATGATAAGTAATCATTCAGTTGCATTTCACAAATTTTGGCATGTTGTGTTTTCATATTACTATCATTATATTTTATTATATTATTATAGATTATATTATAAATTATTATATTATTATACTATTATATTTTGATTTTGTGTTTCACAAAACAATTTAAAAGTTTGTTACTAAGTTTCTATATTTGGAGGTTTTCCAGAAATCTTTCCATTATTGATTTTTAATTATTATATATCACCTGAATACTTTTATATTTATGTAGTCTTTTTTTTTGTAGTCTTTTTTTTATATCTAAGATGTTCTTTCTTAATAAATGTGGATACACTTGAAAGAAGGTGAAAGTGATCTGTATTATACTGTTGTTGGGTGGAATGTTAGAGATTTCAATTAGGCATGTTGTTTGATACTGTTAATTAAATCCTCTGCATTCGTACTGATTTTCTGTCTACATGTTCTGTTAATTATTGAGAAATATTCCTGAAATCTCTGACTATAATTTAGAGTGTTTCTCCATTCAGTCCTTGCAATTTTTACTTCATATATATTAAAGCTCTGTTATTAGTTACAGAAGCATTTAGAATATTCATAACCTCATGATGAATGAGCCTCTTTATTAGTATGAAAATATGTTCTTTATACTTAGCAATAGTCTTTGCCTTAAAATCAAATTTCTGAAGTTAGCATAACTATTGAAACTTACTTTTGATTAGTGTTACTAGGGTATATATTTGTAAATCCTTTAACAATAATTAATTTTTTAAATCTTGAGATGACTATGAATTTACATGAAACTGTAAAAAATATTAGCAATCCCATGTGCCCTTTACCCAGTTACTTTTCATGGCAACTGTGCAAAACTATGGTGCAATATCACAACCAGGATACACTGATACAGTCAAGATACAGAACATTTCCAACAAAACAAGGATTCCTTATGTTGCCCTTGTAGGCACCACGACTTCCTTCTTATCCTATATGCTTCTTTTTCTAAATATTTTTTTCTTTAAGATTTATTTATTTGGGAGAGAGAAAAACAGAGACAGAGATGGGGTGAAGGAGAAGAGGGAGAGCGAGATGTTCTTAAGCATGAATGTCATATACATGGAGTCATACAGTATGTAACCCTTGGAATTGGCCTTTGTAACTTGGCATAATTGTCTGGAAATTTATCAAGGTTGCTGCATGTATCAAATAATCCAACTCTTTTTATTGCTGAATAGTATTTATTGGTATGGGATTATCATAGTTTGTCTACCATTCAGCAGTGTTAGGACATATAAGCTGTTTTTAGTTTTTGCTATTACAAATGATGCGGCTCTAAACATTCATGTACAGATTTTCATTTCTCTGGGATAAATGCTGGGTTGTATGTCAACTACATGTTTAGTTTTTTAAGAAACAGCCAAACTCTTTTAGAGAGGGGCTGTACCGTTTTACAATCCTAAAAGCAATGCATAAGTGGTCCACTTTCTAAATATCCTGTCACTATTTTTGTGTTGTCATTATTTTTTATTTTAGCCATTCTGATAGGTGTATAGTGTTATCTCATTGTTTTTACTTTGCATTTTCTTAATAGCTAATGAAATTAAACAAATTTTCATGTGTTTATTCGGTATCTGTAGCTCACCTCAGTGAATTTTTTTTCATCATGTTTTTTGTCCATTTTATAACTGATTGTTTATTTACTGTTAAACATTGGGGGTGTTTGCTTGTTTAGTGTTTGGGGCTCTTTTTATTTCTGTTTACACTCAAGTTAAAATATTTTACAGTAGTATTAGAAGTTCTTTACATATTAAATAACTTTTATACTCAAGAATATATATAGAATATATTCAAGTATTCAGTTATACTCAAAATACAAAGAATATTGATACATTCTTTATAATATGTTAAAGAATATTTTGAAATATTCAATATATCAATCCTTTACTGAATATGTGGTTTGCAAATACTTTCTCCCAGTCTGTATCTTTTCTTTTTTTCTTTTATTGTTTTATTTATTTGACAGAAAGAGAGAGCACACAAGCGGGCAGAGGGAGAGGGAGAAGCAGGCTCCCAGCTGAGCAGGGAGCCCAATGTGTGACTCGATTCTAGGACTTCAGGATCATGACCTGAGCCAAAAGGCAGATACTTAACCAACTGAGCCACCCAGGAGCCCTATACTTTGTCTTTTCATCTCTTCACCAGAACCTTTTGCAGAGCAAACTTTCAATCTTGCAATTCAATTTACTGATTTTCCTTTTACCTATTCTGCTTTAGTTGTAAAGCCTAAGATCTTTTCAACAGGCTCTAGATCCTGAATCTTTTTCAAAAAGTTTTATATTTTTTATATTTTACATCTAAGTTTATGATCCATTTTGACTTATTATGTGTATAAAACTTGAAGTGTATGTCAAGGTTTTTGTTTCTTTTTTTTTTACTCTAGATAGCCAATCGTTCCAGCACCATGTGTTGAAAAGGAAACTATCTTACCTCCACCGATTGGCTTTTACTCATCTGTCAATAACCAGTTGCATATTTTGTTGGTCTCTTCCTAGATTTTCAATTTTGTTCCATTGCACTGTGTCTGTTCTTCCACCAGTACTACAGTCTTGTTTTCTATAGCCATGTAACTATCTAACAAGTCTTAAAACTGAGTACACAGATTCCTACTTTATTCCTTTTTATCAAAAATATATTAGCTATTCATACCATAAGATGCAGCAATTCCACTTCTGGGTATTTATCCAAAGAAAACAAAAACACTAATTTAAAAAGATATATGCACCCCCATGTTCACTGTGGCATTATTTACAATAGCAAAGATAATGGAAACAATCTAAGTGTATATCAGGGGATATATGGATAAATTGGAATATAAATATATATATGTGTGTGTGTGTGTGTGTGTGTGTGTGTAAATGTTTATATATATTTACACACACACACGTATATACATCCATATGAAATATTATTTAGCCATAGGAAAAAAAGAAATCTTACTACTTGGAAAAAACAAATGGACCTCAAGGGAATTGTGCATACTGAAATGAGTCTGGGAGAGAAAGACACATACTACATGATCTCTCTTAAATGTGGAATCCAAAAAGCAAACAAATAAACAAGTTCACAGATACAGAGAACATGGCTGTAAAAAGTGGAGGTGGATGCGTAAGCTTTGTTGTTGTTGTTGTTGTTTAATTAAAATATTTTTTTTAAAATAAGATAGTAAAGACCTGCAGGTGACAAATCGTAATTCAGAGGAATGATTTAAATAGAATGCTTCTACTTACCTCATACCAAAAAATAATTAGCAGATTTAATGGTTAGTCACCAGATGTAAATAAGCAAAGGCTAACTAATTATTTTTGAAATGGAAGCACATAACCATATAAGAGTTATTGAGACAGATATTCATAAATCCCACAAGAGACAAGTAACCATTAGAATAAAGCATATGTTGATAAAGTTTAAATGAAATAAATGAAATATGAATGAAATAAATGAAATAAAATTAATTATTAGTTCTAGGGATTTATGTATTTCTTAGAATTTTCCATATAGACAAAAATAAGGACTTTTTATTTATTCTTTTTAAATTTATATGCTTCTTATTTTCTTTTAGTTCCCTACTGACTTGGTTAAGACTTCTAGCACCATAGTGAATAAGTCTTGAGAGAGTATGCCCTGGTCTTGTTCCCTGTCTTAGGGGAAAATCATTAAGACTTTCATCATAAAGTATAATTGTTCACTGTAGGTTTGTTACAAGTGTTCTTTATCAAATGAGCAAGTTCCTATCAGTATTTTTTTCTAAGAGTGTTTATCATGAATGGGTATTGAATTTTGCCAAATGCATTTCTATACTGAATGATATGATTTTTCTTAAGTTTATTAATACAGTGGATTACATGATTAATTTTTAATTACTAAACCAGGCCTACATTTATAGAATAAATCCCACTTGATCATGGTATATAATTATTGTCATATATTGCTGAATTCTATGTACTAACATTTTATTATGGATTTATGCACCTATATTTGTGAATATTGCTCTGTAGTTTTCTTTTACTATCTTTGTCTGATTTTGATATCAGTGTAATTCTACCATCATAAAATGAATTGTGAAAAATTCTCTCTTCTATGTAAGAGAATGTGTAGAACCAGTGTTAACTCTTGTTTAAACATTTGGTAGAATTCTCCATTCAAATTACATGGCCCTAGAGATTCATTTTTTGGAATTTTTAAGTTAAAAATTTAAACTTTTATTCATAGTTTTAAGTCTATTTAAATTATTTCTTGATGTGTTGTGGTTATTTATGATTTTGGAAAAAATGGATAATTTTTTCTAAGTCGTCAAATTATATGAAAATCATGTTTTATTTTTTTATAATAGTTCCTGAATATCCTTTTTATGCTTACAGGAACTGTAGGGATATTCTCTATTCCATTTCTGTTATTGGTAATTTGTATTTTCTCATTTATTCTTTGACAGGTCTTTCTAGAGGTCTGTTCATTTTATTGGTGCTTTCTAAGCAGCAGCTATCTGTTTCAATTACTTATTCTATCTTCAATTTCATTAGTTTCTGCTCTAAACTTTATAATTTTCATCTTTTTGTTTGTTTGGGGCTTGTTTTGCTCTTCACTTTCTTAATTTAGATAACTGATTCAAGATGCTTGATCTTTTCTGTGTTTAGTGCTATAAATGTCCCTCTCAGCACTGGTTTAGATGTGTCCTCCCAAATCTGGTATGCTGTATTTTGGTTTTCATTTATTTCTGCTTCCTTTTGTTCACCTGTGAAAGAAAAGCTGATTTTGACCCATGTTTCATTTAGAAGAGGTTGTTCCATTTCCATGTTTTTGTAGTTTTTCCCATTATAGTTCTGTCATTTAATTCTAATTTGATTATATTGTTGTTACAGATACTCTATACGACTTCTTTTATATTTGTTGCAATTTGTGTTATGACTCAGGATGTACTCTATATGTTTCATGAGCACTTGAAAATGTGAATTCTGCTATTGTTAGGTCAAGTGTTCTATACATGTCAATGAGATCCTGTTGGTTGATGCTGTAGTTGGGTTGTTCTATATATGCCTTGCTAATTTTCTATCAGTCATTGAGAAAACAGTGTTGAAGTCTCACAATTACATGGTTGGTTTGCATGATATATCTTTTTCCATACTTTTAACTTTTATCTTATCTTGTTATATTAAACATTTCACAGACATCATAAACCAATTTTTTAAAACATATTCTGCTAATCTTTGTCATTTCTTTTGCACAGTATGATGATTTTCATTTAATGTATGCTGAGGCTTAAATCTGTTATTTCCTTTTCCTTTTCCTTTTTTTGTTTTGTTTTGTTTTCTGTTTGTTCTGTTTTTCCATTTCTTTCTTTTTCTTTTTCCTGCCCTCTGTCAGTTACTTGAACCTTTTTTAGATTTCCATTTTGATTTATGTATAGTGTTTCTGATTGTATTTCTTTGTGTAGCTCTTTTAGTGTTTTCTCTGGGTATCAGATTATATATACATACCTAAACACAGTCTTCTGGTATTGCCACTTTTCTAGTTTGAGAAATCTTACCTCTATGTCCCTTTACTCCTCCCTGTTTAAAATATAATCATCTTAAATACTTCCTCTACATACATGTGAAATTATATGAAGTAATTTATAATTTTTGCTTCAACAATTAAACATAATTTAGAAAATTAATAAAAGAAGGAAAGCCTACTGTATTTGCCCACATTCTTCTTTTATATTGAAATATAACTAACATGACAATGTTAGTTTCAGGTGTACAACATATTGATTTGACAATTCTGTATGTTACTTAATGCTTACCACATAAGTATAATCACCATCTAATGTTTTTACAATATTATTTTTTTAAAGATTTATTTATTTTAGAGAGAGAGAGAGAGCACAGGCAGGAGGAGGAGCAGAGGGAGAAAGAATTCTCAAGCAGCCTCTCCACTGAGCATGGAGTCTGACTCGTGACTCAGTCCTAGAACCCTGGGATCATGACCTGAGCTGTAATCAAGACTCAGACACTTAAATGACTGAGCCATCCAGGTGTCCCTACAATATTACTATTTTCCCTATGTTGTACTTTTCATCACTATGACTCATTTATTTTGTGACCGGAAGGTTGCACCTTTTAATCCCCTTTAACTATTTCACCCATCACCTGCTCACCTATCTTCTGGCAACTATCAGTTTGTTCTCTGTATTTAAGATGAGTCTGTTTGTTTTCTGTTTGTATTTATCCACATTCTCATTCACATTTCCCTTCTGTCTAAAAAACGTACTTTAGTCATTCTGATTGGTCTGCTGGTGACAAATTATCCCAGTTTTCCTTCTGGGAATGTCTGGATTTTCCCTTTATTCCTGCATAATATTTTCCATGAGTCTAATATTTTGGGTTGACAGAGCTTTTCTTTCAGCACTTAAAAAAATGTGCCATTTTTCTTCTGGTTTCCATGGTTTCTGAAGAGATACCACTATCATTTGAATAGTTCCCCCTCCCCCATAATAATGTATCATTTGTTTTTGGTTGTTTTCAAGATTTTTTTTCTTTGCCCTTAGGTTTCAAATGTTTTGTTATGATGTACATTGGCACAGCTTTCATTGGGTTGAACCTGCTTAAGTTTACTCATCTTGTTACTGTATGTTGAGGTCTCCTTACATATTTTGAAGTTTTCAGCTATTATTAATTTGAGCAATTTTTCATGACTACTCTTTTTCTCTCCTCCATCTGGGATTCTAATGACAAAAATGTTTTACATTATAATCCTCCATTTATCTTAACATATATCTTTCTTAGTATTATATATACACATATACACATATATATTAAGAAAAATGGAAGATTATAATTAAGCATTATGATTATGTAAACATTATATGTATACTTACTTTTATTTATATATTTCTATATATTTACTATTTTATCCTCTCCTATTCAGTTTAAGTAATTCCTTTTATTATTATCCTCTTCCCTGTTATTTTTTATGTTCTATTCTACTTGTCCACTGACATTTTAAATTTTGATTATTTTAAATTCTAAATTTTCAGTTTTGTTCTTCTTATCTTGGTTCAATGTACTATTTATTTTCTATAGTTTTCTATTTTTCCATTTGATCCAAATGTGCACAATTACTCACTGAGGCATTTTTATCATGACTGCTTTAAAATCTTTGTCAGATATTTCTAGTGCCTCTGTTATCTCATTCTTGACTCCTTTAACAGTCTTTTTAAACACAGTTTGAGTGTGTTCCGAATCTCAGCATGGCGAATGATTTCTTTACCGGTATTATTTTATGTTAGGAGAATCTGAATCTTATTTAAATTTACCATGCTTAATTAATATATAATTCATATACCATAAAATTAAGCTCTTTAGAGCTGAACAACACATTCTACACTTGCAGTGTGTACAGCACATTCACAAGACCATGCAACTCTCACCACTATCCAATTTCAGAATATTTTAATCACCCCAAAAAGAAATCATATGTCAATTAGCATCCACTCCTATTCATCCCTCTATAGTCCCTGATAACCACGAATTTCTATTGTTTCTACGTATTTGCACATTTTGAAAATTTCATGTAAAACAAACCATACAATAAAAAATCTTTCATGTCTGGCTTTTTAAATGTAGCCTAAAGTTTTCAAGGTTTATCCATGTTGTAGTATGTATCAGTACTCTATCCCTTCTTATAGCTAAATAAAATTATAGTGTATGGATATACCAATTTCATTTACTCAATAAAGAATAAGGCTGCCATAAAGTTATTTCGCGAGGGTGGAAGGAGGTGAGCGAATGTGTTTTCAATTATCTTGAGTATGTACATGGAGGTGAAATTACTGTTACATGGAAACTCTAGGATGGAGATTTTTTCAGAACTTCCAAACTGTTCTCCAAAACTGATGCACTATTTTGCATTATTATAATGATATGTGAGGGCAAATATTCCATATCAACTGACTTTTTCTGATGCCTTAGATCTTTGGTTTAATTTCCTCAATTCAAATAACTCACTGGGCTCTACCCTAATTCTCACTTCCTGCACATCATCCTGAAAATTCTTTCAAGGTACTAAACTGAGTCAGTCTCAGTGCTCAACCTTTCTTTTCCCCCTGTCTGAGGGAATTGTCCTTTCAAAATCTTGAAAACTGTGTGTGTGTGTGTGTGTGTGTGTGTGTGTGTGTGTGTTTACTTGTTTTCACTGCTTCTTTACTGCTCTCAGTTTTTTGTTGTTGTTGTTTCTGGTGTTCTAGTAGAAGGTCAAATCTGATTCCTTTTACTCTATCTTGATCGAAAGTGAAAGGCTTAACATATAATTTTGAGAAGAGAAGAAAAAGAAAAAAAGGGAGACAACAATAACAATAAAAATAAAAATCCAGGGGCATCTGGGTGGCTCAGTGGGTTAAAGCCTCTGCCTTCGGCTCAGGTCATGATCCCAGGGTCCTGGGATGGAGCCCTGCATCCGGCTCTCTGCTCAGCAGGGAGCCTGCTTCCCTTCCTCTCTCTGACTGTTTCCTCCTCTCTCTCTCTCTGCCTGCCTCTCTGCCTACTTGTGATCTCCGTCTGTCAAATAAATAAATAAAATCTTTAAAAATAAATAAATAAATAAATAAATAAATAAAAAATAAAAATCCACAGATGTTAGACTCAATCATCGCAACAGAAAATAGCTCCCAATAAAGTATTCCTATTGCCCTAACACTAGAGATTAGTGCTTTTGGATTCACAAATTTCCTTAAATTGTACACATTAATTTTGTATATATGTAAGCAAAATTTTCTCTAGAGGAAGTCCATATTTTCCTGCATTTCAAAGAAATCTGATTAATAAGGAATTAATAACAAATTTAAGAAGAGCTCTTAAGACCAGAAGTTATCAAATCAATTGAGGTTAGATAAACCCTTTTAAGAAAGGGGCACCTGGGTGGCTTAGTGGGTTAAGCCTCTGCCTTTGGCCCAGGTCATAATCTCAGGGTCCTGGGACTGAGCCCCACATCAGGCTCTCTGGTTGGTGGGGAGCTTGCTTCCCCCTCTCTCCCTGCCTGCCTCGCTGCCTATTTCTGATCTCTCTCTCTCTCTCTCTCTCTCTCTCTCTATTAAATAAATAAATAAATCTTAAAACAAACAAACAAACCTTTTAAAAAAGTCATACTGTGGCTCAAGAAAGAACTTCAGTTTTAGAAAGTTTTCCAGGCAAGGAATAGGACAAAGTCTAAAATTTCTTTTCTAATGAAATATTTCTTATAGTTTCCTATCAAACTTGTACAGATTTGAGGCAGAAAGAGACAAATGACCCCTGCAGTCATCTTTTCAAATAAAATTGCTGAACACTGGCTTTTGTAAAACTGTTAACTCATTTTCTTCCAAAAGATCACTCAAGTTCTGGTAATTACTATTTTTCTTAGCTGTCATGCCAAATTGAATAGATTTATTTTCTTTCCTATTCTGAGTGTTAATAAGAAGCTAATAATAAGAAGCTAATATAATCCAAAAACCTAAGTACTCGAGCATACATGGTTTGGAATACGGATTAGATTGCTGTGGTTTTAACCAAGTAATAATAGCTACTGTCAGAAAATAAGCAAGAAGCAGTCACAGTATCTATTTTTTGAAGCTCCTTTAAACATATTATGTCTAATCCAAAGGAGAGTATTTGTCATTATTGAGGGTTTTTTTGGTCATTATTGAGTTTATGAGTCTCTTTAACATAATGGGATGTCAAAGAAACAGAGTTAAAATGTAAAAAAAATAAAAAAAAATAAAACATTGTCTGTTAGTTTGTTGATTATTTAAATTCACCAAATAATGTGAATTACTCCTCATATCTGGACCTCAGCAATGACCTCCATCCCATCTCTGAATTTCATTTGATTACTGACTAGCAAATTCCTGCCTCAAACCTAGAGCAATTATAGGGATGCTAGGAAGCTCAAGTATGTAATGGAATAATGATCCCAAAAATTACCTGGAAATATGTAAAATAATACATGACATATTTCAAAATATAATCGCTTTCCTAGTTGGATTTTTTGGGGGAGGGGGGTGGCAGGATATTTCCAAACAACCTTAATGTCAAACTGCTATAACAAAATGCCATCTATGTGTCCAAACAGTATAGAGCTTCTTAATCTAGAGTCGGTTTGGGCACATAGTAATCTCTCAATGCATTTAAGCAATTATTAACATTATGATATTAAGATCCCTGTCTTTAAAGATACATAAATATTTAATACATGCCCCCTGTGTGCCAGGCCTTGTGCCATTCTTTCATACTAAAAGGTATAGAATATCATGGGATCAAATAAACAAGAAAGCAAAATATTAATGACTGCAGTGTCTACTGTTAACAGGAATTAATATGAAAAACACTTGACATTATGGAAGCTTTAGTTAAATTGGAAAATATCAGGCAAAGAAAATACAATTAAGCCTAGGTATATTTAAGCTTTGCTATTACCACCACACAAGATGGGACATACAACTTCAATACTGTAGATTGAACAACTGTAAAATTCTAAGGCAAATGACCATGTTGTTTCTGCTCACACTTCACATGCACAAGAAAATATGGAATTATTTTTCCTTGATAATAAAGCACATCAATAAAGGTTAAAATCTTTCCCCAAATTAAAAAATTCCTCCAACACAAAATTTTCACCCTAAAGCTTCCTACTAAATTGTCTCACAAAAGAAATCTTAGTTATTAGACTTCACCTCAAGAGATATGGCCTTGCATCACTAATCTGTCAGGATATGGGGTCTCAATATGAGGTTCCCTATTACAGATAATTTGTATGCCATATCTCTTAGGAGATATTTTGATTTTTCTTGAAGATTTAATTTATTTATTTGACAGAGAGAGCACAGCAGGGGGAGTGGGAGGAGAGGTGGAGGGAGAAGCAGGCTCCCCACTGAGCAGGGAGCCCAATGTGTGGCTCCATCCCAGACCCTGGGATCATGACCCAAGCCAAGGGCAGATGCCTAACTGAATGAGTCACCCAGGTGCCCCAAAATTTAGATTTCTTTTTAAGAGAAATCTCTTAGAGCTAGTTACAAAGCAGGGCATTTTTATGGATTGACCTCTCTTTTGATTAATTCTAAACATACAAATTTAGTACATTCTCTGATTCAAGCCCTTTCTGGTGTCATTTGAGCTATAGCTGAAAAATACTCAGTTACTTTGATGCAGGTGGTGGATCTTGAAGGTGTATATAATATATGAGGTTTCTAATACAAAAGAAGTAACAATCAAGAATGGACAGACAGTCAATTTTTCTGATGGACAATATCTAAAAACAATGTGTAATAGTTTTGAACATTTCTTTTCAAGGAAGTTAAAATTTAGTATTAATTCATAATATTTTGCTGATAAGAGACAATGTTCATAATTCTGGCATTGCCAAAGATAACCTTATTGGCATGAAAGGAAATAATACAGATTGAAATAAACCAGAACAGTGTGTTAATGTATTTGAGCATTTTCAATTAATAACACCTTAGGACCATGCATGCATTTATCATACTAGCTCCAATTAATCTGCAGGATCCTAAATATATGCTGAATACTTATAAACCATAAGGTATAGAGAGGCTGGAATCAGGTGGGGTATTTTGGTTGAAGAGGATAAATGAAGTTAGATATTTGAAATGCCTGGATGCCAGCATAGGACCCAGAAAAAAATAAACGGTGGTTGAAGGAGAAAAGAAGACAATGAAAGACACAAGAACATACAAGAGGAGTACTGAAAAACGAAGACACTTGCAGACAAGAAGTATTTCTTATCTTTCTTCTGAATCCTCCATAGCCTAATGTAGGACTTATTTAGCACAAAGCTAGCGTTCAAAATAGTCACAAATGTATTAATTGATTAAAAAAATTTCCCAAAATATGTTACATCTAATTGATTTTTTACGGAAAATCCCACAGGTGAACATATAAAATAACAGACAGCAAACAAAAGCAGGTGGGAAAGGAGAGAAAAGCATCATCTGAGGACTGCTATCTACTAAGCATAAAATTAATAAGATAGCTTGCTAATCCTTTTTTCTCTTTTATGACTTATTTAAATTCAATTAGCTAAAATATAGTGTATCATTGATTATCTACATGCATTGATCTCTTGGGAGAAATTTCAGATGTAGAGTCCAGTAAATCATCATTTGCATGTAACACCCAGTGCTCATTACATCACATGCCTTCCTTAATAACCATCACTCAGTTACCTCATCTCTCTACTCACCTCCCCTCCAGCAATGCTCAGTTTGTTTCTTGTAGTTAAGAGTCTAATTACAGTTTGTCTCCCTCTCTGATTTCATCTAATTTTATTTTTCCCTCCCTTCCTCTATGATCCTCTGTCTTGTTTCTTAAATTCCAATCCTTTATTAAGCATTGCAGGTGTGTGTGTGTGTGTGTACACACACATATCTGCAGTATAATTACAGGGAATCAACTGAAGCAATTAGCTGAATTTACTAGTAAAACCCCAGATTGTCAGTATCTTGATTTAAGTACCATCTATAGGGATCCTCTTGTAAGGTAGGAAGATCGTAAATGTGATTGTTAATGTACTCAGAGGTGAATAGCCCCTATGACTGACTGACATTAACCAATGTCATAACAGATTCATGTATATAACCTAAAAAACAGTTCTAATTTTATAATACACATGGCCTGTGGAATATCAAATATCTCTTTTCTAATCAGCATACCAATATATAAGTGAAGCTGAATTTATATCTGAATATTATAGAATGAGGGTGTGTTTTATGATTTGATTGTAAAGTTAGTCAAGATACTATTATTTACCAACTCACTTTCATCCTTACCCATAGACTCTGCCTTTCTTCTTGCTACAACAAATTAGCTTTCTGAGCCCCTACCCAAAACTAATCTTCATGCATTATATTCTATCTACTCATACCTACTAAAAGACATTCACTTTTCTCTTTTTCAACATTATATTTTACTCTTATATTTTACTTACTATATTTTACCATCAACCAGCTTTTCCCATAAACTTTCTGTGGAGTGAAGGATTAATCTAGACCATTATTATTTCAAGACTAAACATTAACTTGTAATAGTTTTTAACTCACTCCTCTCACACCTCAGATAATTCATCAAGACATCATACATTCATAGTTCAACCATGGCTCATACATTCAACCCCACCAACTTCAAGCAACTATAGTCTTCTGACTAGATTAATATCATTGTCCCCAACTGGCCTTCTTGCTTTCTCCCTTAAATTCTTAAATTAATTCGGTCAGTGATCATTTTAAGCACATATTAGATCGTGTATCTTCTCTTCTGCTCAGATACTTCAGAATACTATCTACCTCAGCACCACAGCCAAACTGATCAGTTTTACTTCTGCTATAGTCTTCACTTATCCTGCCCTAGACACATCCATGCTGTTTCTTAAGCATATTAAGCACATCTCCACTCCTCTACTTTTCCCACTGCCTGGACCATTTTCTTCTAGGTATTATTTCCTTGGTTCTTTGAGGTTTGTTTTCAAACATTATTTTGTCAGTGTAATACTCCATAACAACTTTTTAATAAAATAACTATTCCCCTCATCCTTGCCACATTCTATTCTTACCTAATCATGTCTCATTTGTGTATTTTTTTTCCCTACATAACAATTAATATTATCTAACTGATACCACCAGCTTTGCTGTTTAGTAGCTATGCGACTTTGGGCAAATTACTTAGCAGAATGCCCCAGTTTCCATATTTATAAGATGGAAATGCTATTAGTAATTGCTTCATAGTATTGACATGAGGATTCAATAATTTGATATATGTAATATGCTTAGACCAGTGCCAGTTAAATCAGCAATATGATAGTTATCATTTTATTATGGTTGTTATTAGCATCTTATACTTATTCATAAGGTAAGGCAAGCCTACCTTATGGAATATTCCATGAGAGTTGAAATTTTTTATGTCCACTGTTTTATCCTAATGCCTTAATCAGAATGTGGTACATGACAGAGGACTGATAAACATCATTTGAATGAATGAAACATATTAGAAGGTGACAAATGAGTTTTTAAGTTTCTGCCAGTAAAAATGAATCAGTCCTTTTTCAGCTCCTAATTATTCCTTTTTTTTTTTGAGTATTTTTTACTCATAAGTCCTCCTCATTAGACAGACTAATTCTAAAATGTGAGGATACTGCTTTATCTTTGTATGCTGTAAAACATTAACTCCACTGCCTTCACTTTCTAGGGCTACTTTTAAAGTTTCCTTTATATTTCCAAAAACAATGAAAACCCTAAATAACTCAGTTATATCCAGTAACCACATAATAGGAGTTTTCTTCCTGTAATGCAATAAAGCAAGAAAAGCTTAACTAAATTACTGAAATATCAATATGCCAATTACCTATCCTATTATATTTCTAGGGAACAATTTGTATTCAGTATACTTTTATGAATCATTAAACAGCACTCTGTGGGGGCATATAACTTCAAGTATATCAATGGTTACTAATTGGTTGCAGTGCCTTTTTTATAATGAATATTAGGCATTCAGTCTAGGTAGATGAAAGAAATATTACATTGTTTTCTAATTCATGAAAGTTTCTATTGATATTATTAATTTGAATAAAATGAAACAACTCCCTCAAATAGATAATGAACTACTTTTTATAAGAATTACTTTTCTGTAAGGATTAATGCAGTCTGTAATTGGATAAAAACAGATACAAATATAGCAAAAAAAGCTTCCCATAAAAGTAAACCGGTACTTACCAAAAAAATGAACCACTTAAGAATTTACATTCCAGTTCTACCTCACTTACCAATTATTTGAGATTTTACTTTATTTTATGAGCTCTTCAGAAAGAACATCATGACAACAAATTTAAAAAATTGGCAAGTTTATTATTTACTCACTTTACTAAAGAGAAGAAAAGGAGATGATGGCAAATGGCAGGCTGACAAGTTGAACACATTGTTTCCTAAGGGATATTTTAATAGGCAAACACAGCAAGTGACTTATATACAGATGTCAGTACTCTGGTTATCACCTTATAATATCTGCTTAACAGCAACATGATGCATTTTCATATACAGTCTTCTTAAAAATACAAAAATACTTTTTTTTGCCCTTGGGCTAGGATATAAAGTTGCATTTGACCTTTATATGCTTGGACTTCAGGTCACACTTCCTTGGGCAGTAATAAGACCATTATGAAGGATGAGTCACTGTGACAGACCAACAATTTTTGTAGCAATAGTCCTGTGCATCTGATAAAGTTGGGAAAAATTATTGCCTATATAGGAGGGTGACCAACAGAACAGGGTGAGACTGTCAATGTATATTTGCCATTCCAGTTTTGACTTTGGGACATCCAACAACACTTGTGTCTTCAGTATATGATAAAAACTTGCCGTCTTATCCCCATTTTATTAAGTCTATGGAACTTCTAAAAGGTTATGTGTCACATCAAAGCTTACTAGTTGCACTTGAAACACTAATATCACAAAGTTCCATTTCCACATTCTAAACACAGAAAATAATCTTTTATGTAATTTTTTGTTCACATGATGCTTAATTTTATAACTTATTCAAGTGAAGTCTGCTTTTGTGGGGGAATACACATGTTTAATTCTGAAGAAGAGGAAGGGGTAAAGGGAAGAAAAAGAGAAAATGAGATAAAATTCAGACTTTCACTGTTCTGCAACTGTTACTCAAATTCTTTCCTGAGCAGTTAGGTACACATTTTACCTCTTTCTTTTCCTACCACTCTTAATTTTTTTTTTTTTTTTAATTTGGTTCTCTTATTTCTCTTTCTTCTTCTATGTAGCTACCTCAGAATTAAAGTTGACCTTGGAGTTTAACAGAGTTTGGTAACAGCATAAGCCTCACTCTAAATCATGCAGTTAATTTTGCCCTCCTAATGAATTCAGGACCAATGATAAGTACATAATATGAAAAGAAAAACCAATCAATAATACTGAAAATTCACATATTTATGTACTTCTTATTCATAGTTCCCTTTTCATTTTTTTAAAAACCGTGCTCATTTTCTTAAGCAAAACCGCCAATATTATATAAATATATGTCATTTCAAGGAAGTTTGTATCTATGTTTACATGCATAGTCTAGGTTCAAGTGATTTTTACAGTGGATGTAAACTATTAATAACCATTATATTGACATGTTTTATGGCAATTAGCCTGTCTTGCTTGTGTTAACAATTATTGAAGTAATCTTCTCTCTTATAAATTATTGGTAATGTGTAGTATAATGCATGCATGCATCACTACTTGAGATTTTTTTTTATTATTCTGTAAATAGGTTTTCATAAAATAAATCCTAGAAACAAATGCATGCAAGAATATATTTCTAAATTTATTACTTCATTAAATTAAATATCAGTACAGTGACCAAGGTAAAGCTAACATCAGGTTGTATCTTATTAGGATTTCTAGACTTTTTGGAGCATAATAACTAATCTTAGAAATATCCTGTGATTAAAAGAAAAGACAGAAAGAAGAAGAAAAAGAAATCTCCTGTGCTGTCTAGTGTGGGTTATTTACAATACAGTCAATTCCTACAAAGTCTCTGATTCTTTAAAATTTCATTTTTAATTACTAATGTCCAGTTATAATAAAAATATTGAAACACTAAGAATACCTAACAGACCACATATAAAACTGGGCCATATCAGCTGTTTAGGAAAACTTTCACCTCACATTGTTACACTTAAGGTCAAAAGCTGGACATTAAAACTAATACTGTACATCACATTCAATTAAAGGCATTAGAAAAACATTCTTAATTTTAAAAGTTTTAATCTAGTTATTAAATATTATATTCCAATGAATATTTATAAATTTAGATATTCTCTAGACACAAAATATGTAAATACATATAACCACACTTGTGAAGGATTAGTTATCTGAGATTTATTGGAGGTTTATTTGCTCATTTGGTTTTCCAATTCATAATGTTTATTGGGCAAACTCTATCCTCTGAATGATTCATTTATTCACTTACAGATTTCACATGGTGTGAATAATATATATATATATATTTATTACCTTTTGCTGCTCTGTATAAGAAAATGAGCTTATGCATGCCTTTATCTGTTGCTTTATTATACAAAGTAATCTGAAACAAAATATCTTTGGATCATCCACTTTAACTTGTGTTTTTATATACCCATTTTCCACAAGTATGTGCAATGAGTATTATCTAAAATTTACGTTTCAATTTCAGTATAAATTACTGCTTAATTTTAACTTCACATTGAAACTTTTTCTTTGCAACTGCTAAGGTAACTTACTGCATCGAGACCCTGAACAAACATCATTTTATTTTTTTAAAACAAGATTTATTTATTTGAGATGGAGAGAAAGAGAGAAAAGAGGAAGAGGCAGAGAGAGTCTTAAGTACACTCCGCGCTAAGCACAGAGCCTGACACGAGGCTCAGTCTCACGATTCTGAAATCACAACCTGAGCTGAAAACCAAGAGTTGGATGCTTAACTGACTGCGCCACCCAAGCACCCCTGAACAAACATCACTTTAAAAAGGAGACATGATAAATGTTGTAAATTTGACATATATTTTTTTCTCCAACTTGAATTCAAGTTTGCCTGGAATGTTCTGAAGTTTATTTGCTTTAAAAATGATTCATCTTTGGAGCATCTGGGTGGCTCAATGGGTTAAAGCCTCTGCCTTTGGCTCAGGTCATCCCAGGGTCCTGGCATTGAGCCCCGCGTTGGCCTCTCTGCTCAGCGGGGAGCCTGCTTCCTTCCCCTCTCTCTCTCTGCCTGCCTCTCTGCCTACTTGTGATCTCTGTCTGTCAAATAAATAAATAAATAAATCTTTAAAAAAAAGATTCCTCTTTTTTCTATATGACAGCCTCCTAAAATTCCATGGCATGCCATTTCAAATTTTTCAGATTACAATGATTAAATCTTTGTAAGCAGGCCTACTGTTGCTGAGACACAAAGATACAAAAGATTACAAATGTATGGTAACTATCCAAACACAGGAAAATAAGGGAAACATCTATAACAAAAAAAAATTATATCTATTTATGTATATATCTATATCTATATCTATATCTATCTATCTATCTATCTATCTAGTGTGCTGGTAGCTCAGTTGGTTAAGTGACTGACTCTTGATTTCAGCTCAGGTCATGATCTCTGGGTCATGACGTCAAGGTCCTCCACTGGGCATAGAGCCTGCTTAAGATTCTCTTTCTCCTCTCCTACAGCTTCCCCTCCCCTCTAAATATAAATAAATAAAAACCTGTCTTTATCATAAAACAAAAATTATAAAATACCATGTAATCGAGTTAATAAAAGTAATTAAAATTTTTAAATGAAATTTATAATACAATTAAAAATCCTGGACAATTATAAGACAATGCTTTAAATTATATACCAAAAACACGTCTTTGGTTTATTACAGATCTGCATTTCTAGAAGACCAGCCAAAGATTCAGGGGAATTTGGTGCAAATGCAAACATTATTTTTACAACCACACATCAACATTTGCTTTATAAAATCTCTGCTCTTCTGGGGAGAGACAAGAGAAAGAGCCCTGAACTTGGAAGAATGGGAATCTAGTGTGATTATAAATTTTACCTGAACAACCTAATTTCACTCTCAAAACTACCATGATATTCTATGTTTCTGTTGTAAAGAGGACTTGAACTTACTATCCTACTTTGCAGCCAAAAAAAAAAAAAAAAAAAAAAGGTAGTGTTGGAATATCGGTTATATGTGGTTTTTTTTTCCCACACTATAAACCTAAAAACTGAATGATCTTTATTCAAATAATTTTTGTGCAGTTGAACCATTATTTTCATTTTGAGTTTCAATAGTATTTAGTATAATTAACACCTCTCTAACATGCTTATTAAGTTTCATTAAATCATTTCTGCTGAGCACATTATTTTGTTATCAAAGTTCAGGAATTTATTGTGATTCTTGTTAGTTTTGTGATATCCAGTCATAATTTCTTACTGTTCATAAAAGGTCCATAAACAGATTAAAGGGATCTTCTTTGGTATAGCTTCCTATGTTTTTGTATTTCAAAATTTCACTGGCCTTCATATAGAATGACAAGACTGTTCTAAGCCTGGTTCACTACTATTTTCAGGCAAACCATTCAGAACATTTCATGGACAACCTTCCTTTATTGATAAACTGAATACTACCTTTTACAGTTATTTGCTGCTAAAAATATGCACTTGCTCTGTGGTCTGGAGCAAATCACTCACATCTCTCTAACTCAATTTCTTCAACTACAAAATTAAAAATAATGAATAATTTATAACTCATAGAGTCAAACACTACAATGTTAGTCATATGGTAAATGCACTGTGTTTGTTCTCAGTACGCAATATTCCTACAGATCTATGGTATTCAGTAGTTTTATTCTACTAATATTCTATCTAAAAGGCTAAACTTAATATATTATGTGTTATATTCTAAAATTTTAGAAGCCTATTAATGTCTTTAATTCCCATATGTTGACCTAAATACTGCTTCAGTTCAGATAGCAAGCATATTGTTAGTGTAGATATCAGCACAGTACTGTGTTTTACTTCCATATATAATTGCTTTTGATTATTCCTTATGCAAGCAGGACAGTTACTCCTACCATAGTGATATGTATGACAGAACAGAAAAGGTACTTCTAGGGGTATCAGTAATTGAAATTCTAATCCCCAACTTGCTTTGTAATTTTGGTTAAGCTATATAATTCTTTTTTCATTACCATTTCCTCATCTATAAAGCAGGCCCAATACATCTTTATTCTGTAAGGATTTCTGTGAAGATAAAACCAAGTTATGTTCACAAAATTTCCTTGAAAAATAGAAAACAGTATTGATGATAACCAGTATTAGAAAGTAAATATAAGCTCTTTGTTATATTTTTAAAAAACAGGAAAATTATCTCAGTAAATAGTGATCTTTGATATCCTGGAATTTCAAAGCACTTTACTAACATTTTACTTATGAAATAAACTCCAAGCCAGATTCATCCTTATGATGGTAATCTATCCTTTTTTTCCCTTAAATAAAATTCTTTTTTTTTTTTAATGAATACTTAGGAAGTGAGCCATTTTAAACTTATGTTTTCCTTTTTTTTTTTTTTAAGATTTTATTTATTTATTTGACAGAGATCACAAGTAGGCAGAGAGGCAGGCAGAGAGAGAGGGAAGCAGGCTCCCTACTGAGCAGAGAGCCCCATGTGGGGCTTGAACTCAGGACCCTGGGATCATGACCTGAGCTGAAGGCAGAGGCTTAACCCACTGAGCCACCCAGGCACCCCCAAATAAAATTCTTCTTAAAAGAGGTGCTATCATTCATGAAATTGTCACTAATGAAGTATGCCAGTTTCTTGCAGGAATGCCTTGATATATAAAAAGTTACTTAGACTTCTAAGGCTATGCAAGGACTTCTTGACACAGTGTTTCTCACTGAAGAAAATGACCTAAGATATTTGTATACAATTGTTCGTTCTCTTGGAGGTGAAGAACAAAGATAAAATAAATACATCACTCTAACAGCACAAAAAACTAACAGAAATAAATCTAATTTCAGAGAAGTATTAGTCTCTGGGAAGCACTCTTTAAATACCCTACTTGGGGCTACTTAGTTTCATTTGCTTTACTTTAATCACCATAGTACACATTATAATATCCTTTTGTTTGTTTACTTTTTATGCTACCTTACTCTATTATACTAAAGGACAGCAGAGCTGATATATTTTTAGAGAATTTTGTATACTCTCAATGGTTGGCAAAATCCTTTTAGAAGTTTGACAATAACATGCCTTTCTCTATTGATTTCTTCTCTTCCATTTGGCAAATATTGATTTTTGTGTGTGTGTGTGCATTTACAAGACTCCATTTTGTTTAATTCCTTCTCCATGAATCAGCATTGCTGACAACAGGAGCTGAAATGTCTGAAACTTAAAGAAATGCCTTTGATTGAATAGTTGTCCTAGAACTAGAGATGGAAATGCAAAGAAATAAAATGGGACTTCTCAAAGGGTTCCATGAGATTTATTAAGGTCCTCTTTGTTTTAAAGACTAGAAATTGAAAATAATCTATTAAGACTAATATGTGATCTTAAAAAAAATGCTTATATTAGCAATATACACCAAGTCAATTTCCTAGAGTTTTCAATTCTTGCCTGAAAAACTTCCCTTCCTTTTTTACCAGGAAACTGTTTAAAAAAAAAAAAAAAGTCAGTGCTGATCTAGGAAGCAATGTTTCATAGTATATAACGCAACCCCCTCCCTAAGCACTGTGATAAGGTCAAGGGTGACCTTCTAGTGCAAGGAGAATCATCCATAGGCAGCCCTAATTACAAAGCATAAAAGTAATATGGAAGAACTAGAAAAGTCATTAACACCATGTTTAAGAAGAATTAAGACAACAGAGATAAGTAAACAAAAAAGTGAGTTGATCATAGAAAAGATGAGAGTAAAGGCACCTGAAGTGGAATTTCATCATGTTAATGAAGAACAGTAGCATCAAGATGTATTTTTTCAGGTACTGAAATTCATAGAGCAACTTTGAATACAGAACTTCCTAAAATGGTCAACTCTGACTTTAGGTAGTCCCAGGTTCTTCCTCTCAAGGAATCCACTGACTAGTGAAAGAGATATCATCCTGAACATTTCATAGAAATATGCATAAACCCAATGGCTACAGAGAAAGAGGAATAATCAACTCTATACCAGGAAGTCTGGAAAGCCATTGGCAGGATTAATCAAAATTAGTTTCAGAGGCAAAATGAGATCAAATGCACTGGGAGCAGGAAACTTGGTAGATGACAATTTAATAACAAGTTTTCCAAACTTAAACATTGGCATTCAGCAAAATGCCATCTACTGATTTATTTTCTCTGTTATAGCACAGGTCAGAAACCAGGCCAAAGGCAAAAAGGTGGACAGGATATGAGTGCTGAAGGTCAGAGAAAAGCTTAATTAAAACCTTAAGAAAGAAACAGACTTAATTAATGAGGTGAATAGGATTTACTGAAAAATGCATAACCACCAGTTTAAAATGGTAACATATAATTTAGTTTCAAGCAATTTCAACATGAAGCTAAAATTTGTTGATAATTTGGAATTGCCCTCTCACTTGGCTTCAATGATGTTTTCTCCTAAACATCCTGAACTCAACATTTTTTTCAAAATGGGTTTGTTTAGTAAAAAATAAGATTGGGGTGCCTGTGTGGCTGTCAGTTGGGCACCCCACTCTTGTTTTTGGCTCAAGTCATGATCTTAGGGTGGTGAGATCGAACTCTGCATCTGACTCACTTCCTCTCCCTTTGCCCCTCCCCCCATGCATGTTCTCTCTCTTTTGGAAAAAAAAGATTAAAAGTGTTTTATTAATTATTAATGTTATTAGTTTTAATACTTGAACAAGTTTTGCTCTGAAATCAGTTGTTTTTATAAATTACTTGCAAGTGGAACTAGATACTAATGGATACATCTATTTAGCTGATAGCATATTGACCTCCATATTCTTCGATCTACTCTTTTTTTGGTCTAAACTCTTTTTTGGTCTACTCCAAGATATACCTCTTCTTTCCCTTCTGCTTATTAATTCTGGGAATTAACTCCTTCCTATACTATTTTTAAAATGCATTTTGGAGATATTTTTAAATGTTAAGGTAATGAGTTAACATATTTCAATAATATATAATATATTGTATATTATTATATTTCTTGCTATTATAAAAAATGGTGCAACGAACATCAATAGATCTTTTCCTTCCTCCCTTTCTCCCTTCTGTCTTTTCCTCTTTCTTTCATTTTTTCCTTCTTTCCTTTCCTTCCTTTCTTCCTTCTTTCAGAAATTAAAAATGAAAAAGATTCAGAGAAAAAATTGAAAGACATTAAGCTATACCACTATCTGATTACAATTAATAGTCTTTTTTAAAAGTCTTTACTTCACTAGTCTCCATTTTTCCCTTATTCTGTTTGATTCTTTTCAATAGGATCAGATTGCAGAAAAAAGCCATCATCATATTGTTGGGTCCCCAATGTTGGGTCCATGGTCAAAGGAGAGAAACTGATAAAAAGCGAAGTTCAAGCAAAGCTTTATTTCGCGCCAAGCATCAAGAATCAAACCGACCGTCAAACAGACCGGTCAGGGCTGCCCCTTACAGAGAGGGCGCCCCCCCCCGGGGGGCCCCCCCCCCCCCCCCCCCCCCCCGCTTCACAGACTAACTTTTATAGAGCAAAGACCATGTGGTTGAGACTGGCCACACACCGGTGGCCAATGAGATTGCAACACACAGAGAATAAAGTTGCACAGTCACGGTAGGTCACACATGGGTGGCCAATTGAACTACAATTTACCCTATAGTAGACATTTGAACTAGCCTATCACCTTGGTCAGAATTGGCACCCAAAAGGCGGGGCCCACACTCCTTGCCAGCTAGGGAGATATTATGCACACTTTACTGATTGGATGTCTCCACCTGACCCAACTCATCCAGAAAACAGCATTCAGGCTGTTATCTCCACCTGATCTGACCCACCCTTGTATTTGGGCTTTGTTACCTGGGACTGGTTTCCCGGACTTGCTTTTAAGTAAGTGGGGGGGGGGCAGGGTCAGTTTAAGTTTTACTGCATAAACAACAAAATGGCTGTTCAACCGAGGTGGGGCTGCTCTGGCTAAATAGGCCCTTACGATATCATTTACCCACTTAATTAATAATAGTAGTAACAAATTATTAGAATTTTCAATTATTAATCAAATATTTTGTTCTGGGTTGCATAACATTAATAATATATTCATTTGTTTTCTAGTATTGAAAGCACTCCAAGAAGGGTGCCATTCCTACTCCTATTTTACATAGGAAATAACTGAGCACCAGAGGTTACGGCATCAGTATGTACCTTAGTCTATAGCTACTTATCTACATTTAGTTATTTTACTTTCTTTAATAGATTCTAAGATAGACTTATCTCAATTCAAGCTCAATTCCTAATAATAATTATATTTTTAAAGTGATTTATCAAATAATCCTCATCAATCTTATGATAAGGTAAAAAGTATTCTCCTTAATTTACAGAGAGCAAATGGAGTCAGTAGAAGTTAAATAATTCATCCAAGGTTACAAAGCCTGTGAATGGCAAAAATGGATTTGATACTAGGCAGTGTGGCTTGATACTGTAAACTATTGTGCTCCAGGGTCTCTCTATAAAAGAGGTTTAAAATTTAGGCATAAGGCCTTGTTTTGCTTGCTCTTTCTTTCCCCTTCTTATAATTCTGAAAATATTTTCTTAAACTATCTTCTAAGAAGAATCTTTCTACTCCATCTAAATTTAATTCATTTCCTTATGACTTCAACTCATAATTGTAATGATAAACCCAGCTGTGGTTAAAGTCACAGATGGCTCAAACAGGTGACAATGAGCTCAGATGAGAAGAGGAGAAGGAGGAGAAGAAGAAAGAGGAGCTGATTGTTTCCTAAGGAACAACAGTTCTGTTTTTTCATACAAACTCAATGACTGAAAACTTCAAAAAGGTAAAACGTAATTCAAATAAACAGCTGGATGAGCAGAATCAGTTTCAATCAAGTGGTCAACACAATTAAAATCTTAAAAAGTAAATAACAAAAATTTTTAAAAAGTTACAAGGGACTTAAAAAAAAAGGCTAATGGAGGACACCTGGCTCAGTCAGTTGATTAAATGTCTGCCTTTCGCTCAGGTCATGATCCCAGGGTCCTGGAATCAAGTTCCACATTGGGCCCCCTGCTCAGCAGGGACTCTGCTTCTCCTTTTGCCTCTGTCTCTTTCTCTCTCACAAAAATAAATAAAACGTTTAAAAAAGACTAGTGGAGTCCTTATCACAAAATAACAGCTTGATTTTGGAGGACATTTGATAATTCATCTGCCAAATAACTCAATGAGAAAATGCTCTAGAAAGATGGCAACCCAAATGTGTCTTGGGTCTTCTATTGTTTTTAATCTGACTTCCTTTTTTGAATGGAACATTAGTGGGCAGGTCAGAAGACAAAATCTAAGTCTGTGAGTTTTCACAGTATATTCCAGTATATATTATATATATAACTTCCATACTGGAAAACAGTTTGGAGGTTCTCAAAAGATTAAAAATACAACCACCCTATGACCCAGCAATTGCACTACCAGGTATTTATCCAAATGACACAAAAATACTGGCTCATGCACCCTCTTGTTTATAGCAGCATTATCAAAAATAGCCAAATTATGAAAAGAGCCCAAATGTTCATTGACTGATGAATGGCTAAAGAAGTGGTATATTACTCTGTCATAAAAAAGATTGAAATTTTGCCATTTGCAACAATGTGGATTTAGAGACTATTATGTTAGTTAGAATTAGAGACTATTATGCTAAGCAAGATAAGTCAGTCAGAGAAAGACAAAATACCATTTACTATATTTGGAATTTAAGAGACAAAACAAATAACATAGAGGGTTTGGGGAAAAAAGAGAGAGGCAAACCTTAAAACAGATATTTAACTATAGAGAACAACTGAGGGTTGCTGGAGGGGAGGTGGGTGGGTTAAATGGGTGGTGAGTATTAAGAAGTATACTTGTGATGAGTATTGGGTCTTGCATATAAATGATTAATCACTGAATTGTACACCTGAAACTAAGTGCAGCCTACTTAAGATTTTTTCTCTCCCTCTACCCGCCCCCACCCCACTCACCCTACCCTGCTCCCTCTCACAGTGTGCATGCTTTCTCTCTCTCTCTCTCAAAATTATAAGTAAATAAATAAATAAATAAATAGTTTAGATCTTAAGAGGGTAAATTGTTTTCATCTAAAGAAGTTTACAAATATTAACAGTCATACTGCTGTTAAGATAATAAGAGGGAAGAGGACAGGGCTGGAAATGGTTTAGTAGATAAATGAATTGAGATTATGTTTCCGAAGGTTAGACTATATCTATTGCCTATTTAAGTACACACCATAAGTGGTATCTGAGAGAATTACATATCTCAATTAATCATTTTAAAATGTAATGAGCATTCAACTGGCAAAATGAGTTGCAATCAACTTATTTTGCCTAATATTCTAAGGACTTAATTTCCAGCCTATGCTCTTGTGGGAATAATGCCTAGGAACATTATTTATTTCAAAGCAGTCTGACATCAAGCCTTCTTTCCCTTCCAACTGAAAAATCCTCACGGTATTATAAATCAGTTTTACTCAAGAAGCTTGATAATCCTATCACCATATTACACAAATAGTAGTGAAAATTTAAATAATATGCTGTCCCTCCTTCACTGGGGGAATTTTTCAGGATTTTAAAATGTATTTTCACTTTATTGTATTTCACTGGTGACTTAATTTCTATCATTATTATTTTACATCTGTTAATTTAACATCATGAATATCATGCCAGTGTTATGCTTTGCAAGGAGGTTAGTTAATTATAATCCATGGTTTGGGAGTCATTTACTTTGTTGTACTTTGACTTCATGTAAAAATAACTTTTTTGATATATGTGTCTGGTATATGCCAAAGGAATGATAATAAACCTGCTAATAGTATTGCAAGGTAACCACGGTTCTTGTCACGAAGAGCCCTTCCTCTTTGATATGTAGCTACTTGCATCATTCTTGAATATGAGTTGTTAATGTAGGTGTTTGACATGGGCTTCTTTCTATCAGAATGAAAAAAAAAATTACTCTCACATTTGTGTCTGTAATAGCCTTTGAATCCAAATCTATACCGTCTCTCTTTTCCTATTATTTTATAATGATGGGAGATGAAACATGTCTTTTTCACTCTGAAGAGAAATTTTCCTTCATTTTGAAAAAGGTATACTGTTCTAGATTTTTTTCCTCCAAAAATGGACAAAGAGGTGTTCTAGCAACTTAGCTCAAATGGATCATTTATGTTGGTAAACATATGTACCATAAGCTATAAACGCAGCAGCTTGTAAACCCATTAAATGGGGAAATTCTACTACAGTGTTTGCTAAAACTTCAGTGACAGTAATTCTTTGAGCAGAGCTTTGATGGATGAATTGACATTTCCAGGTAAGGGAGAGGCACAGTATAATGTATTATAGCCATAATGATAATGCCATGTCATCAAGACAACAGTTACCAGGTTTGGCATCTTTTAAGATGAAACTTAATGTTTTGCCAATAATTTCCATGTTAGAATGGAAGGAATCACCTTAGACAGATTTTCCATGCTAATCTGTGGCTTCAATTATGGTAGGAAATAGATATCCACTGCTTTGGGAGAGTGCCTTTTTAAAGACTTAACTCCTTGTCAGATAAAGCTAGAAACAAGGAAAAAGTATGAATCTATTTATACAGTATTCTAGGAACTTTCTTAAAAAAAAAAAAAAAAAGAATTAAAGGCCAAATCATTTCAAAGTGACTCCAACCTCAATGATGGATTCAGATGATTCCAGTTGTGTCATATTAATAGAAAGGACCACTACTGATCCCAAATAAAAACTCACAAAGGGTGGAATCAGGGCTAGTGACTGTGGCTCACACCAAATTAAATATTTGAAGAATGCTAACTCTGGGATAGTTTGTGTCCTATACTAGAAGCTCTAACTCTAGACACACTGGTTTCGTGGTCTTAGTTGGGACACAGTGGTTGGGCATACAAATCCAAAGAATTCTAATCTTGGGAACCCAAACATGATACACTAATGAGAACTGTGTAGTCATGTACACAATACAGAAGTGATCAAGAAAATAAAGAACATATCCTGCTGTGTGTGAATAACATAAGAGTTATAATAAGAACTCAAGGACCCTTCTGGTACAAAAGACTCCTTGATTTCCCCCGCCCCCAGCTCTCACAACATTTACAGCTATGACTGAGGATTCATTAAGGAAGCCCTAAGAATTGACATACTATGGCTAGGTCAAAGAGAACAAGAGTTGAGGCACAAATCTTAAACTACTTGTTAATAAATTCATGGAGTATTTGAGTACTGAAGTTTTAAAATAGGAAATAAAATACTGTGTATTTATTTGATTTAATTAATCAGTATTGAATACTGATGAAGAGTGTTTATATTCGGGTTTTTTTTTAAAGCAAAAAAGATAACTTTTGGAAAAACACATTAACACCCAACAAGATTATATATGTTAAAGTTACCTAAAAAATTAAGTTGTAATTATTTAAGAAATTGGTTATATGTAATATATTTTTCTGCACAATGTCAGATAAATACAGTTTTACAGTATCCCACTAAAATAAAAATTCTGAAGCACTACCAGATTTAAACTCCTTTAACAAGGCTCATGTGTCACTTTCAGTAGGAAAGAAATTGGCTCAACTTCCTGATATAGCACTGGTACTTCGTCTAGGTTCAAACCATAATCTCTTCATCTTACACATTTATTTTCACAGTGTTCTTAATATTATGGTCTTCCTATTAGTGCTCTATTAAAAATCAGAAGCTACTGTCTTTGACTAATGTTTCAACCAAATAGTAGATTAGAGAAAGTTGAAAATAACAACCATGTGCTCTAATGCGTAAATAAAATAGACCATTTTTTTAAGTAAAAGAAAAGAAGCATCTTTCAGAAAGGATGGCAAATATGGGGCCCCATGCTCTCAGGTGCTCTTCTGGAACAAATGGTAGCTACTCTTAGATGACCACATGATCTTTCCTGATGAGCTTCAAATTTATTTTGAAGTCAAGGCTCCAGGGAGCCACTAGCCACAAATCACAGTTGGAATTATAGATAAAAATCACTGCCTATCCCTAGATTAAGCAGATGATAGTGGCTGTGTATGGGGTTATTTGACAACATTTTCTATTATAAAAATATTATATGTTTCTTGCAGTAGCATCAGAAAACAGAAACTTAAAATTTTATATTAAATAACAGATAATTGAAGCATTCCCATTTAAGAACTGTTAACTATTTTAGCATTAGCTAAACATTCACATTTTTAGAATTCCTTTGTGTATGTAAAATATGTGTCTTATAAAATTGAGACAGTGTGGGAATTCATAATGCCTGGCTAGAGAAGATTTAATAAACATATGACTCTCTGGATGAGACTAGTTGAAAAGCAAAGAAGGGGTATCCAGAAAACTGGGCCTCCTTTAAAGCTTCTGGGCTGAAAATAGCCATGTCCTTGTTGCTGCTCAATACACTCATCCAGGAAGGAAATGTTTGGGAGAAATATTTATCTTTGGTGGTCACTGATTCCATATACTCCCTGGGTTCGCATGTGTCACAGACACTCACCCCATGTACTCCCTGTCTGCACGCATGACACGAGCACAGCTTGTTCTAATCACATGATACTCCCTATGTCACTGTCCTAATTATTAAGGCTTCTTGCTAATTTTTGTTGTTATTATTCCCGTGTATTGATAACATTCACAATAAAAGTGGAGGCAGAGTTTGGCCTAGGGCCTTTTGCCACTAGATCATCATGGCTTCTCTTTTCTCCTACTCAGGTGTCTAGAGTAATCTTTTCATTTGCCACCTCAGGGTTTGCTGGCCAAATCCAACAGGATAGTACTTATTGACCTATCATCATCTTCCTTCTTCTGGTTAAAAAAAAAAAAAAAGCAATTTTCCAAATTTTTCTCAACAAATAGTTTTCAAAATCATCATCTGTGATGGCACATACTTATCCACTGCATAGATACAAGATAAGAGAATTATACCTTTCTCTTGCTCTTCTACACTATGTTTTTAATCTTCCCTTAATAAAAATGACAAATTCCTTATAAATAAATGTATATTTCATTTTAGCAAAATTTGGTGGATAAGGTGAGACCAAATATTATGTGTTTGTAAATATGCTCTGGCAAATGTTCTGACAGATGTTTCAGAATGTGGTGAGGTAATGATGCAGACCCACAGAGATTTTTTTTAAAAAGCAGGAAAAATCTAAGTTGGCAGATAGCACAATGTGCACAGATCACACTTGTGACAGCCAGGACCAAAAGCCTCAGAACTAGCTTTCCTTCCCCAGAAAAGCCAATGTGGAAAACACTTCTCCATATCACTTCAAACTCTGGTTTCTCGGTGTGGAGTCCCAGGCACAGCACATAAAATCTATGACTGGGCATCAAACTATGACACCTATAATATATTAGAAATATTCATTCCTTTCCTTATGAAAAAGTATAAGTTTTCCATGGTATTTATAAGTTTCCCACTTTTTTTTCTTTTTTCCTCTTTCTGTCTCTCTGTTCCATTCTCTTTAGTCATTTATAAGAACAAAGAAAGAAGAGTTGAAGAAAATATTGATTTGCTTTGGGCTAGAGACTGGGGAAGACAGATGTGATTTTTAAAAATAGATTATAAAGATCAAAACAGAACACAGTAAAGTGAGTTTCTGAGTGTAAGAATGGGAATTGTTTTGGAGATGATTTAATGAGCGCTGAACAGACCTTATAAAACCATTGACCAAAATACAACCTTAATTCATGGAATAAACACTTCAAATAGCTTAATTAATCATGGATACAATAAATAGCTGAGATGTTAAATGTATTTACATATTTCTGATAATTTGGTAGAGCAGAAGCTCTTTGCCATGAATTATCTGGTATCCTTCCAAATACACAAAAATGTAAGGTGGAAGAGTTTGTAACTGAGCAACTCTAGGGATATGCATTTCCTTTAGTAAAGGATTTTGTGTTTTTATCTTCATTTGATCAGGACAATGTTTCATGATTTGGAAGTAGATGTTAGTAAATGCCTTATGGAGTTATGGGAACTACTTTTAACCAAAAAGAGTAAGAACTCTAAGAAGCTCCTTAGATGAACCTTAACAAAATGATACTCTTCTCTATTATACCACTCCTCATGAGTGCTGGTTTACAATGTTTTGATTATAAGCCACTGAAGCATATTCATCAACACATAGAAAATACTGCATACTTCCATTAATGATTTGTTTGTGCAATTAAAAGCAAAACAAATTAAACACATTTTTCTCTGGCCTAAATTCAAAGCTGTTTTCAAAATAAGAGTTTCAGATTCAAAATGCAATCATATGTTTACAAGTTGATTATAGTTTCATAATGATTTTAAAATGTGGAAAAATAACCTAGGGTGGCACAAAGAGAAATCAATTAAGACACAGTAAGAAAATATTAGTGATTCTCTTTATTTTTAAAGTCATCTGTAATAGTCTATTCATTCTACTATAACAAAATATCATAAACTGGGTGGCTTAAACAACAGAAATTAATTTCTTACAACTTTGGAGGTCTCAAAGCACAAGATCAAGGTACTGGGCAATGTGATTTCTGGTGAGATCTCTTTTCTTGACATGTAGTCAGCTACCTACTTGCTATATCCTCACATAGTATTACATGACAGAAAGAGAGTATGAAAGAGCGAGTAATTCCTCTGGAGTCTATTCTTATAAGGGTACTAATCCTATCAGAGTAGGGCCCCTTATGATCTGATTCGACCTCAGTGAATTCCTTAGAGACCTATCTTCAAATATAGTCATATTGGGGCTTAGTTCTTCATTATACGAATTTTAGGGGAACACATTTAGTTCATAACTATCTGTTTTGTATTATCTTTTATGGCATGCTTCATGATGTTTTACTATACTAGCACAATAGTATATTTCTACAACATACACACTCATAAACATATACAAAGACACAAAAGTGTACACACACATAGGTATGCATGTATGCATGGCATGTCTCATAAAACAAAAACAAAAACAAACAAAAACAAAACAAAGAGAGGCCTGTCCACAAGCATCAAAGTTTGGAGACTGCTGATCTAGGGTATATTTTAATGCTAGTGGTGAAAAAATTACTACGTCTCAAGATAGCATAGTTTATTTTTAGATATTTCTTTTTGAAGTTTTCTAGTATTTTCAGTTAAAATGTGTCCCCTCAATAATGATCATTCATTGGTTTCACTTCTACTATACATCAAATAAAACAAATCCACCCCTTTTTCATGTCAGAACCAGTTATTTCTATGAAGTTATTAAATTTAATACAATGCATTTAAATATTTATTTATTGAGTCTCTCTTATGCCACCAAATGCTGGTATGTAATCCCCTCCCCTAGGAAGTATATAGATTGTTTTAAAGATATTCATTTATAGGGATTACGTTACTGAAATAAGGTGAGATCAAGGAAGAGGATGTAACTATGTGAGGTAACTGATGTTAACTAAATTTATTATGGTAACCATTTTGAATGTATGCATATTTAAAATACTACATTGTACACTTTAAACCAATACAATATTATGTCAGTTAAATGGATAAATAAATGTCAATAAAATGGGGGAAAAAGACCAAGGAGGTGGCGGGCCAAAACAGTAGCTACACTAAGAAAAAACACCATATGTGCAGAAAGGGTGGTGATTAACAGAAGCATTCCTGCAAATAAAATTTTGCAAATAAGCCCTTCAAGGGGATGGAGCAGGAAGGACAGCCTTCCAGGGATAGAGTGAAACTGAGGTCCTAAGTGGTCCCAAAATGAAAGAGAATAAGGCAGATTTGGGGAAGTACCAACAATTCCATAAACCTCAAGCACAGCAGGTGGTTAATGTTGGGATCTAAGCTGGAACTAGATTTTTAAAAACCCCAAAAAACCAAACCAAACCAAACCAAACCAATCTCCATGACAGTAATGACAAATGTTGGGATTTTGTATACATGGTAATAAATAACAGTTAAAGGACTTTAAGCCAGGGAATGATATACTTAGTGTTTTAAGAAAATCTCTCTATTTGGGTAGTGAGAAAATGATTGCATATCCATAGGCCAAAAAGGAGGTGAGAAATTATGCTACCCAAAATATCTACTAAGGCTAGAACTGATTTGACAGTGACATGGCATTACAAGAACTGTCAACCCCATCTCCAGATTTTGTGTGTGTATGTGAGGGTATGTGGGCAAATTTATTCACTTGTAAGATCTTAAGGCAAGGAAGCGAAAGTTTGTCAATAAGGTTGGAGATGTGGAAATATTTACTTACAGGTATTCCAAAGACACAGTGGCAAAATGCCTTGGAGAAATAAAATCAAGATAAAGAAGTCCAGAGTAGTACAAGGATAAAGTATAAGTGAACCCATAAAGAAAACTGATAATTAGGGGGGGGCTAAAGTTTTGCAAGATGAACCAAGTTAGAGAGGTATATAAGCAATGTTTGTAAAACCTGGCCTCAAAATCACCACTCCCTTCCTTCCTAGGAGTCAGTGGTGACCTAAAGTGATTATTATTCTGTGATTGTCCTGTCCTACTTGACCAAACTAATTGTATGTCAAAAACAGCAGCAGGGACACCTGGGTGGCTCAGCTGGTTAAGCATCCGACTCCTTATCTCAGTTCCAGTCTTGACCTCAAGGTTGTGAGTTTGAGTCCTGCATTGGGCTCCATGCTGGCCATGGAGCTACTTAAAAACAACAACAACCAAAAAAACCAAAAAACAAAACAAAACAAAACAAAACATAAAACAGTGCAATATCACACACTGTCACTGTGTCAGGCCTCTCTGGAAGTAGTCTTCTATGTTCCATGCCAAAAGGCTCCAATTCCTAACTCTTCTTATAATAAATGGTTTTATGTCCCTCATAAACTTGATTAGTCCTCATAGAAGATATTCCAGTTTGCCTATGACGACAGAGCAATTTACAAAATTTAGTTTTTAATTTCTGCCATGTTTGTTCCAAAAATGATTTTAAATAGCTGAAATAGGTGATATTATAAAATGTTGGTGGGAAAAAATGAGAAAATAGGACAAAAAGAGTAAATAACAAAATATGAGTCAATAGTGACATTAAGTATATAAAGTATATGTCATAAGGTCTTCAGTATTTACCGAAATGAGGCTACAGATCTGGTTATACTATTGTCTACAACACACAGTGTGTGCGTGTGTGTGTGCTCACATGTATGTACACATAAAGTATTCATGTGTTTCTGATCCTGATTTACAAAAAGAAAATACTCAGAGAGTCACAAGGCTCCAGTTCTTTTGATTCAGTTAGAGTTATCTGGGAGTGTTTAAAGGCTTTAATGTCATGGCCTTTCGTGATAAATCTATCTTCTGTGATTTCTGTTCACAGAAAGTTTGCTGAAAGGCAACTCAAGTGAATGATATATTAAGGTTGTCAAAGATCACAGCAATCACTCCAAAATCCATTTCTGAGCACCTAAACCTGTGAAGTTTATGGAGATTCAAGGGCCCCCTAGCTCTTTTTTTTTTTTTTAAAGATCTTATTTATTTGACAGAGAGAGATCAGAAGTAGGCAGAGCAGCAGGCAGAGAGAGAAGGGGAAGCAGGCTCCCCGCTGAGCAGAGAGCCTGACGTGGGGCTCGATCCCAGGCCCCTGAGATCATGACCTGAGCCGAAGGCAGAGGCTTAACCCACTGAGCCACCCAGGTGCCCCAAGGGCCCCCTAGCTCTTGAATGCTCTTTTCTGCAACTAATCATACTAAGCTATATTTTAAAAAATGGCACTGCTGACCTCTCACCCTGGCCAAGTCAATTAGATTAATAGTTCTGACATAGCAAATGGAATAGCTAATCTCACAGGTGCTCTGATCTGAAGTATCATTCCTAGCTGACTTCAATCATGGCTACTGGTACTGCTAAACTAAGAAACCACCTTGGACAACTCAGATCATTCAATTAGACTAAATTAGAGCCATAACGAGCTAGAGTAAACAAATAGCAGATGTTGATTAAAAAAATCATAAAGTAGGAGAAGACCAACATTGCTGTGATTTCTCCTCATGATATATCTAGACAGTGAAGACAAAAAGAAATATACAATTTCAAATACCACATAAAAGAAAGCAAATTTGGTTTTGAGTCTATGTCTAAAAGTTTAATACCATAGAATTACTCAATGACTTTAGGTTTTATCCTATATACTATAAAGAAGCTGACTCACCAGGGCACAAAGGTGTAAATAGATGCTCCTTTACTCACCTTAATACTTATTTTAAGGAATATGCTTCCTATAGGAATGTATTTGGTATATTCTTCCTAAAAGAAACCACAATTCATAGGATAAAGAAAATAATGATGTTTCTGATATTTATTGGAAAATAACTTTGAAAAAGAAGCATTTTGCATTTAGATTTTTGGAACAAGCATCAATGTCAGTCATTAGAAAAATTATTTATTTATGTATTTTAAAATTGCAACCTTTACTTCTTTTTCTTTGGACACTTCCCGTCCTAATTCTCCAGTTTTCCCACTTCCTACTTACGCCCTTCAGTTCAGCTTTTATTTTTCTTTCCTTATTGGTAGAAAAGAAGTATGCTAGATTTTTAAATATTTTTCAAATATTAACTCATCTAAAATTTACAGCAACCCTGTGAAGTAAGTCCTACTATTGTCTTCATATTACATATGAGGAAATTACTATATATAAAGATTCAATAATTTTCTTATTTAGTGTTTAAGTAATTTCCCCTATGTGTGCCCAAGCTCCTCCATGTTCCATTTCAGTTCACTATAGCTTCAAAATGGCACTTTTCAAAAAACATGTTGTTTCAAAAAACATACCTATGTAGAGGTCTAAAGAAATACACACACACACACACACACACACACACATAAAAATAAAGAGAGTAATAATATAAATTATTTTTCAAATTATAAATATGTATCAGCTAGTTTAAATAATCTGTATGATAATCAAATCCTTAAGCAAATGAAGAAATAAATATGCATGTATATAAAGCTAATTCAAGTAAACAAGTTCACTGTAGAGGATTTAGAAAACTTACAAATATTTACTTATTTATTATTTTTTAAAGGTTTTATTTATTTATTTGACAGAGAGATAGAGCACTAGCAGGAGGAGCAGCAGGCAGAGGGAGAAAGAGAAGCAGGCTCCCTGCCAGAAAGAGAGCCCTATGGACCTTGGCTCCATTCCAGGACCCTGGGATCGTGAACTGAGCAGGCATTTAACTGACTAAGCCACCCAGGCGCCCTCAAAATGTACAAATATTTAAAAGCAAAAAGTTAAAAAACACAAGCAATTTCAACAATTGTAGAAGCCACTCCTAACATTTTGGTGAATTTCCTTCCAACCATTTACACATGAACATGTAAGTTTTTCTTTACATTTAATTATGTCAATTCTGACATTCTGATAATATTAATTCCATGTTGCCATTCATATGTTGCCATTCTACATTTGCCCAAACTTTAAAAAAAAACATTTTTTAAAAAGATGTTATTTATTTGAGACAGAAAGAGAGAAAGAGAGCATGAGAGGGGAAGAGGTTAGAAGGAGAAGCAGACTTCCCACCAAGCAGGGAGCCCGATGTGGAACTAGATCCCAGGACTCCAGGATCATGACCTGAGCCAATGGCAGTTGTTTAACCAACTGAGCCACTCAGGCACCCCTCAAAAAGCCATTCTTGCTGTAAGATCTACTTAAGAAAATAAAACTGTTTTCTCCACATAGTGTTAGAATTGGCAGTGACCCACAGATACTTCTGTTTTCACTGTCATGGCCTTAAGGGAGACATTTGTTGAGCCCTCTTCCTCACAAATAGTCAAGTTTAGAAATGGTCAAGTATATATCTTAGTCATCAGTACCAAAGAAAAATGTCTTCTATACTGTAGGCCCTCAGCCAGAATAGGCTGAATTAAATTCAGAGTATAATGAAGACTGAAGATGTGTAGATCTTACATCCTTAAAACTTTAACATTTGATCAGCCACAACTATAAGACATTGGAATAGCTACAGTGGCACAATGTATTTATTTATTTATTTATTTATTTATTTATTTTTAAGATTTTTATTTATTTATTTGACAGAGATCACAAGTAGGCAGAGAGGCAGGCAGAGAGAGGGGAAGGGAACGCGGGCTCCCTGCTGAGCAGAGAGCCCGATACAGGGCTCAATCCCAGGACCCTGGGATCATGATTTCAGCCGAAGGCAGAGGCTTTAACCCACTGAGCCACCCAGGGGCCTCCGGAACAATGTATTTAGAATCAACTAGGACAGTACGATTTTTTTAGTGCTAGTCTTGGGAAAGTGTCTTTGGGAATATTAACATCATCTGTCAGTCCAAGGCATTTGTTATTATGTGTGTCCGTTGATATTTACAGGGTATTCTTTGGTGAATCCTTAACTTCTGAGAATAAAATCCATTTTTATTGCTTTTATGCCTACCTGAAAGAAATATATTTGAATTATTTCTGAGTATTTAATTACTTAATGGGTTTATAGGATATTGGATCATGCCATTATCTGTTTTGTATGTCTTAAGATTTTAAAAGGGTTTTCCCCTTGCATTCTCTGGAATGTACAAAGCAGTTAGCTGATTTAATTTGTGGACATTTCAAAATCACGAATGTCATGCTTTCTACCTCATGTTACCTGAGGGAGCATTTCATACTATTTCTCTATATATCCATTATAAAGTAAATTTCTCTGGTGGTGTATGTTAAACATTATAGTGCAGGCTGGGAATGCCTAGAATTCAGTGTATAGGAGTATAAGTAATAACCTAATCCAGTTTATCACTGGTATGTAACTAAACTTTCCCTTCACTAAGATTAGCATGAGGAAAGAAAGAGTGAAATTTATGTTGTAGATTTTTTTTTTCTTTCCTGTTTTCAGGTAATTTATCTCAGACAACTTTTAAGATGTTAAGGGAAAAATATGTAGAAAAACTTCTCTTTCTTTTTCTTTTTTTTTTAAGATTTTTTACTTATTTATTTGACAGAGAGTGAGATCACAATTAGGCAGAGAGGCAGGCAGAGAGAGGAGGAAGCAGACTCCCTGCTGAGCAGAGATTTCCAATGTAGGGCTGGATCCCAGGACCCTGGGATCACGACCTGAGCTGAAGGCAGAGGCTTTAACCCACTGAGCCACCCAGGTGCCCCTAGAAAAATTTTCAATATAGACCCAGAAAACACATAAATTGCTTTTATAAAGTGTTTTTTTTTTAGAGTAATTCCTAGAAAACTAGTCTCTTAATGTAACTTTATGTTTAATATTAAAAACTGTAAGAACTATATTTTTAATCATTTACTGTATTATATATACTGTATTATTACTGTATTATTAATAATATACTGTATTATTGCTAACCAGCATTTTCATAAGTTTCACTTTTGAGAGAAAATTCCTGATAATTAATATAAAATTTAACTTAGTTATCTAATATAGACAGTATTTCCTGGTTTAGTTACTCTATGAAATAAATATTAAAGCATATTTTGGTATAAACTTCTCCTATATATTTTTAAGTGTCATTTAAAATGTGTTGTTAACTGTAAGAAATTTCACCTTTTTCTACAATAGGATACACACAATTATTTGGACATCATAGTTTAAAACTATTAAGTAATTTTAAAACTAATCTTTCTAGAGGTTACATATTTAACTGGAGAAAGACACAATCAGATAATTTTATTTTGTTTTTTGAATTTGAGCAAAATTTTTAGCCACTCTAACAAGGGAATAGTGGGCTAGATTTCATTACCTCTTTAGTTCTCTTCAAGGCCTAAAAACGATAATTATAAATTGATGAATGAGAGAAGATCTGCAGAAATTTCAATACTCGTGTATTTTAGTACTCTGTCAATTCTAAAGACCAACCTCCATATGACTGTTAGTTAACCAGTTGAAAACGTTTATTGTCAAAGGGGTTTTCCTCCAATTAGCCAGCTAGTGCAAAGCAATAAAATACTACCCAATATACAACCTTCATTTATGTATCATCACACATCTGGCCATCTAACTACTGTAAAAGGTTCCCATGGTCCCCTTCAGATAGAGGGTTACTCAGGAGCTGGATGTAATTTATGAATAAAAAGACAAAAAGCCTTTTAAATTTTACTTCATGATCTAGAGCTGGAGATGAGAGATAAATACGGAGGTTCCACAACTCTTAAGCTATAAACCACCATGCCTGTTTTAGCATTTACCAATTTTTTTTTTTAAGATTTTTAATTTATTTGTCAGAGAGAGAGGGAGAGAGAGCAAGCACAGGCAGACAGAATGGCAGGCAGAGGCAGAGGGAGAAGCAGGCTCCCCGCCAAGCAAGGAGCCCGATGTGGGACCCGATCCCAGGACGCTGGGATCATGACCTGAGCCGAAGGCAGCTGCTTAACCAACTGAGCCACCCAGGCGTCCCAGCATTTACTAATTTTTAACCACTGCTACAAGGCTTCCAGCAATCAATTATTCCCTGGCTCAATGAGGGGCTCAAAGCTATATCAAATAAATCAGAAATCAACTTTACCGATTTCTAAATATATTTTTTACACCATTTTTAAAAAGGGCTAGAGTTTGGTTCTGTGACAATTATTTTTATAGCACATAAATATTGCAAAGATTTTTAAATGGGAAAAAGGGAATTTTTAGATTCATACAGTCTCTTTCCATTTTCCCTTTCTCAAATTAATAGAAAAAGTTGAAGGAAAGACTTATTTTAATTTTTACGCGTTTTGCTTCTGCTTTGGGTAAAACTGGTTTGTAATTGATGGCAGCCTTATTTATTTCAGTTAAACCACCATCTTTCTGCATCTCATTTCTGTTGGAATGCTGTCAGATAATGTGAAGAGGGATATTTGGTAGAAGCACTGTTAGCATTTTCCCCTCCACCACAGCCACTGGAACCAAGTGATCACAAATTTCTCCTTATTTTTCATTCTCTTATATTTTCACTCCATTTTCAGTTTTTTTTTCTCACTTTCCTTTCATAGATATTTATTCTCCACTTTACGATGTTTACACACAATTCAATCACCATAAACACTATGTTGTATTTCAGAAAATCTTCAGCCTGGTCAGGAAGTAAGGGATATAGGTTAGGGTGATAGACTGAAAATGATGTTGAGAAATTATTTAAAGATAAAAGAAATAGGGGTGCCTGGGTGTCTCAGTCGATTAAGGGACTGCCTTTGGCTCAGGTCATGATACCAGGGGTGTGGGATCCAGCCCTACATCTTACTCCCTGCTCAGTAGGGAGCCTGCTTCTTCGACTCCCTCTGCCTGCCACTCCCTGCTTGTGCTCTCTCTCTCCCCGACAAATGAATAAATAAAATCTTTTAAAATAAATAAATAAATGAAAGTCCGGATACCATTTTTGAAGATTAATTTTGAAAAATGTGTAAGTATTGCATTAAGCATTTTGAACATACAGTTCTGAGAGATGTGAGCTCTATGCTGAACTCAGCTAGATTATAAAATTATGATTTCTATACATATTATATTGATCTAAGTGTAATTAATATGTTTTTCAAAAGAATGCTCCCTTCAAAAAGTTATTTGTAGGATCTTAATGTATAAAAATGTTTTAAAAAATCATTTTGGGTGTTGGAGGATTCCAGGCAAAAAGGAAAACCATGAAAAGAAAATCTATGGGGGAAGATGGAAAAAGTGTTGATCTAACTAACTTTGGAAATTAATGAAATCCATAAAGAGGAAAACACAAAAGAAACTACATAATACTGTTCTCGAGTTTAAAAAGTTGCTATACACTTGGGTAAAGGTTAATAATTCTGATACTATTATAAATATATATTGGAATTTAACAATTTGGATGGTGGATATTCGAATCCGGGTTTCTCACTATTGGAGCTGGAAATGACAGGTAAGCAAGGCAGAAGGCTAGAATGATGGTGCAATAACAGATAACCAGAAATAACCTCGGAGACATCATTATAAATTTGTTTATTCTGTTATATCCACAAATTGTTACATAAAGAATGGTGAGGGGCCCCTGGGTGGCTCAGTCGATTAAGTGGCTGCCTTTGGCTCAGGTCATGATTCCAGGGTCCTGGGATGGAGCCCTGCATCGGGCTCCCTGCTCAGCAGAGAGCCTGCTTCTCTCTCTCCCTCTGCCTGCCACTCTGCTTACTTGTGTTCTCTATCTCTCTGTCAAATAAATAAATAAAATCTTTAAAAAAAAAAGAATGGTGACATATAGAATATACATGTAACCCATATATAAACATATATATACACAGGTATATGTATACATGTACAAACGTACATGTATGTGTATATGTACATGTGTGTATACGTTATTATGCACACATGTATTTCTCTTCATTGTCAACTGAGGCCAAAAGAAATAGTATCACAGTAGCTATGAGCATATGTAGCAACCATTTCTTGGTTTCTGATAACTTTCTTTAATACAAAATGCTAAGGTTCTATGGATAAGTAACTGGTTCTAGGATTAGAGCAGGAAATATACAAGATTAACATGGAGCATCTTGTAATGTCAGAAAGTAAGAATGTACTATACAAAAAAATAATAATGAAGCATGTCAGTGAGGCACAGGAATAAGTAAGAAAGCTCCCAATGACAAAAGCTGGGATTATTTAAGCATCAAAATAAATTCTTACTGGTTTATAACCCAAAATATAAAATAAATACCCATAAGTATAAATACATAACTTAATAAATTAATAAATGGTATAGAAGAGATAAGTTCCCACATAAAATTCCAAATGATTTATGTATATACCCTGCCTTCAAGGTGGGAGACCATAACTCCCCACTGCAGAGATGTGTGTGGACTGTACTTAGTGACTTCCTTCTAAAGAATACAGTACTGGAAGGGGAAAATTAAAGAATAACTTTATAGTGCAGACCATTTGGCTACTTTATACCAGCAATCACTTCTGTGCAGATCATTTGGCTCTGACATTTGAAAATTTGGTCCAAAGAGGAATCTTTCTGGCAATTCCTTTCTGCTTTCTGGTTTCTTAACTTTGGCTCACATTTTAGCCTCTTTGGTAAGAGGGTTTGAATGATTTCTTTTTCCATAAGCAGTGATTCAGAGTCAGTCAAAGCTCTGCCCTGACCTGGATAGGTGATTTGATATAAAGTTTTGCTTTCCTCCAAAAGTGGCAAAAGAGAGAGAGAGAGAGAGAGAGAGAGAGAAGAAAACAGAAGAAAAGAATTGTTCCAAGTTTATTCTTTTAAACTGACTGCTTTATCTGTTCGGCATAAAAATTTTTTGACACTGGGGTGCCTGGATGGCTGAGTGGGTTAAAGCCTCTGCCTTCAGCTCAGGTCATGATCCCAGGGTCCTGGGACTGACCCCCGCCATCGCCATCAGGCTCTCTGCTCAGCAGGGAGTCTGCTTCCTCCTTTCTCTCGGCCTACTTGTGATCTCTGTCAAATAAATAAATAAAATCTTAAAAAAAATTTTTTTGACACAGAAGTTAATGAAAAAGGTGAATTATGATTATACAATAGAATATTATTATTGTTATATGACACAGTGACTTCACTGTAAGCTGAACAGGCTCAGTACTTAGTGTCACAAAATGAAGTATAGAATGTCTTCTTTGAGTTATTTAGATTAATATTTATGTAATTATCAATGTTCATTTTGCAATAATTTTTGCACCATACTTGTTGAGTAAATCAAAACTTTCATACAGACCAGAAAAAATTTATCTGTGTCTAATGTTCATAATAGATGCTTATTTTTACAAATAATCTATAATAAGAACCAGAATGCACATAAGGATAATTTTTACACAAAAATGAGATTTGGCAATGTCACTGCTCAGCAAAATTACTTAACACAAGTTATTTAAGTAGTATTAATCAATGCAACATCCTGTAGATTTTATCTTTTAAGTAAAAGGTTAGCATACAGACTTAGGTTATACTATAGAAAACTTATTTTAAATGTTGAAAGGAAGTATGAAAAAATCTTAATATTACATATGAAAAAAACTATCCAAAGCAGCTGTAGCAAACTAAAACTAAATCAATATATATTTGATATATTGTATAACTTTATTAAACTAATATTTTAAGTGATGCAATTATGAAGCTAGTCTAAAGGTTAAAGAATTTTAATAACAGAAATGGACCCACTCTTCATATTATCTATTTTTTTCATTAAAATGAGACTAAAGTATATTTGTCACAACTTTATAAACAGAATCAGAAATGGGCAATTGACAACAGGCAATTCCTAAAAATGTTAATATGATATGTCTAAATAGAACTTTTACAGAAAGCACTTTGATCTTCATAAATCTCATTTGTCACTGAAAGACATACTCTTTGGCCATGATTATACTGTCACTCAGTTGTTACCAATGAGCAATTTTTAGACACTTTGAAATATTCATATATACTTACGCGCTAACAAGTTTTATTTAATGTTCTGAGGGTGAAGTTTACTTGCACTTCTAATACAAAATGTTTCCAGAAATATGGACAAGCAATACACAAAGACTATAACAAATCACCAACACTTAAATTTAGTAAACTCACAAAAGTTTAATAATTCAATGAGGTGCTATTGGTTCATTAAGTATTAAACTATTAGTCCTATCTTGACAAGAAGATAGAAGAGTCATACTGACTTTCATGTAGGTGGCCTTATATTTGTGTTCTACAGGGCTCCAATTTCTACCTTTACTCTATCCATTCTGTACATACTTTACAAGACTATTCTATTTCCATGGGTTCTAGAAGTCCCAAGTATTTATGTTTAATAATTGTATCTGTCCAATATTCAGACCTTTCTGACTTATGGATATACTTGTCCTGTTTTCTCACTCAACGCACATTAAAATCAATTCAGACAAACTCAAACAAATGGTTTACTATTGTCTTACATCAACACTACTTCAGTTATTTTTTAATCCTTATTGAAATCGGGTGCCTTGGAGAAATTAAAGATGTCAGGTTTGGGCCAGGGTAAATATAATTTGAAACTCCTAAATTACCACTGCTCCAGAAAATTGAAAAGTGTTCAAATACCGATGGGTACTTTTCACAAGGACACAAAAGAATTCTGCTTTTATGTACCACTAAGTATCTTGGGGCTTATCAGTGTTTCTGCATAAAAATACTAAAAAAAAATAACAATCCATAGAGTTTATTTTTAAAACTTTTAGAAAGCTGATGAAGCAAACAAGATCTAAAGAAGTAAGATTACAAGGACGGAAAGGCCTCAAAAAATGAGATTACTTGGAAGTCACTTTTACCTTGAGTATACTTGTTGGTTATGGTGAGAAGCAATCATCTGAGAATTCTTACTTAACACCAATGACATCCATAGCTATAGAAAAGAGAAACCAAAAGGATGTTTGTCATAGACTTGAATATTGTCAATAATTTAGCTGAAATTTCTTTCAGGAGAACAGCCAAATTCTACGTTAGTACCTGAACTAACAGAAGGTGAAAAACCTAAGTGAGAGACTATTAGACATAGTGTTTTAAACAATATTCTGAGTAAAACATTAGAGTTGAGATCTGCCAAAACATACAATAAAAATCCTGAGGGAGAAGAGGGTAAAGTAGAGATGGTTCTATCAAGATGGAAGTCAACTGTAAGCTAGCCCCAACCTTCACTAAATTAATGTGATCAGGCACTGTTCCATCTGCCACATAAGAAATGAGGAACTTCACAAGGATTATAATATCATCAGGAGTCCCTAAAATATATATGTACAATATCCACTACTCAATAAAATAACTGAAAGTTTCACCAAAACAAAAACAAAAACAAAAAACAGTAATACATTCACATGAATGATAATTAAAAAAGAAAAGAGAAACTGATGTACAGGCAATTTTTAGACTTTGGAGTTAGTCGACAAGTACTATAAAACAACTGTCAAAAATATAAGAAAGCATTTTTTAGGGGCACCTGGGTGGCTCAGTGGGTTAAGCCTCTGCCTTCGGCTTAGGTCATGATCTCAGGGTCCTGGGATCAAGTCCCACATCGGGCTCCCTGCTGAGCAGGGAGCCTGCTTCCCCCTTTCCCTCTGCTGCATTCCCTGCTTTTGCTCTCTCTCCTTCTCTCACTCTCTCTCCTTCTCTCACTCTGTCAAATAAATAAATTCTTAAAAAAAAAAAAGAAACATTTTTTAAAATATTAGGCAAAATAGAATAAAAATAAATCAACATATCTAATCTATAAAAGTCAAATGGATAGTTGATAAATGATAAATATAATATGTGAAATTTAAAACTCATTGTAAAAGAAGGGCAGCATTACTCTGATATCAAAACTTGGGCAAAGAAATTATAAGAAAAGACAAATACCCCCAAATATCCTTTATTAGTATTATATCTAGCCCATCAAAAAGAAGTGGAATTTTGTCTCAAGAATAAAGGTTGGGATAACTTTAAAAAATTACTATAATCTACAATATTAGTAGAATGAAAAAAGTCATAAGACTGTATCAATAGATGCACAAAATGTAATAACAAATCTAACATTCATTCCTGTTAAAACTTTCAACAAATTAGAAACAGAAGGATAGTGCTATAATCATAAAGGGGATCTAAAAAGAACCTAGAGCTTACATCAGACTTAATGGTGAATGACTAAATACTTTTTCCCCTAAGGTCAAGGACAGTTAGGAAATCTGTGGTCACCACTTTCATTTAATACTATAGTTCTAAGCGTGTTATAAGACAAGGAAAAGGGATGACTGTCTATACAAAAAATCTTATAAAATATACCCCAAAAAGCTATTAAAACTAAAAAGTGGGTTTAGCGAGGGGTAGGATATAACATTAATATACAAAAATCAACTCTATCTCATATACTAATAACAAACATTTCAAAATTACAAAAAATATTCAGTAATATCTTTAAATAAAAACTTGGATAAAGCTATAAAAAGATGGCTATGAAAAAATATAAAGCATTGTGATGAGAAATTAAAAACCTAAAAAGTGAGATATATCTGTTCAAGAATCAGAAGATACACTATTTTAAGATGGCAGTATACTCAAATTAATCAACACAGTGCAATCTAAATTTGAACTAAAAGACTAAATATAAACATAAACTAAAAGCAAAAAAAGACACCCATCAGAATAGCTGGGATGGGGGGCAAAGAAAATACAATTCTTGGAGTCAAAATGCATCAGTTAAAACTCTCAAATTCTGTTGGAAACACTCAGGAAAATGTTGGGTATCCATTAAAACAGAACATGGGTATAACTATGGCCCATCAATTTCATTTATTGGTATTTGCCCAACAGAAATCCATTTAGGTCTATCAAAAAAAAGAGAAATTTAATAAAAGTACATAACATTAATTATAATACTCTAATGTAAATAATTTATTGTCCATCAATAATATAATGGATTGTTTTAAATTCATATAATAGAACATAATATAGCAATAAAAATGAATTATCTACTTCATGTAACATTGTCAATCTCAAAATATGATGCTGAATTATCAAAGCCAGACATAAGAATACATTTTTGTACAATTGTATTTAAATTTAAAAAGTGGTGAAAGCAAATGTATGATGTTCAAAGTGAGGAAAATTGTTACTCTGTGGCAGAATACTGATAAGCAGAGGATATGAGGGGGCTTCTGTGGCTCTGATAATGTACTTTCTTAAAATATATTTTAGGGTTAGTTATACTGATATGTTACCTTTGTCAAAATTTATCAGAATATGTCCTTATGTACTGTGTGCTTTTGTGTGTGTATAACTTAATATTTTTTAAATGGTCCAGAATCAAGCATAAAGAAGTTGTTCCTGTCAATTCTGTGATAATTTGGGCATTAAAATACTAATGATGATAATGGATTATAACATATTGATAATAATAATTAATAGTAATAAAAGTTTGAGTGATGTTCAAAGGAGTAAGGGGTGTTTTTCATTACCAGGTAACACCAACAAATAAGTATAGGAATCAGAAAGAATTGAGAGAGTAGGCAGTTAGCTAGATATGAGCCGGGAACGAGTGCTTTCCAACTGATAAAAAGGCAGAGGCCAAATTCCAGAGAGCCAGGATAGACTCCAGGATACACATGTGTTCTTCCCTATGACCACCACTCTACGGCAACCTATAGCTTCATTATAATACTTTCATTTTTTTTTCTTCCAAGTTTTTATTTAAATTCTATTTAGTTAATGTAATATTAATTTCAGGTGTAGGATTTAGTGATTCTTCGCTTACATACAACATGCAGTGCTCATCACAAGTGTCCTCCTTAACATCTATCACCCATTTAACCCATCCTCCTGCCCACCACCTCTCCAGCAACCCTCAGTTTGTTCTCTATAGTTAAAAGTCTGTTTTATGATTTGCCTTTTTTTCCTCTTATATTCATCATTTTGTTTTTTAAATTTCACATATGATTGAAATCATACAGTAGTTGTCTCCCTGACTGACTTATTTCCCTTAGCATAATTCTCTCTAACTCTATCCCCATTATTGCAAATGGCAAGATTTCATTCTTTTTCATGGTTGAGTAATATTCCCATGTGTGTGTCTGTGTGTCTGAGTGTGTGTACCACTTCTGCTTTATTCATTCATCAGTCAATGGACATTTGAGTTCTTTCCATAATTTGGCTTTTGTTGATAATACTGCTATAACATCAGGGCACATGAATCCCTTCAAACTAGTATTTCTGTATCCTTTGGATAAATACCTAGTAGTACAATTGCTGGATTGTAGGGTAGTTCTATTTTTAACCTTTTGAGGAACCTCCACACTGTTTTCCAGAGTGACATTCCCACCAACAGTTTAACAGGTTTAACAAATTCCAGTTTGCATTCCCACCAACAGGTTAACAGGGTTGACCATTCTCCAGATCCTCACCAACATCTGCTATTTCCTATGTTGTTCATTTTAGCCATTCTGACAGATGTGAGGTGGTATCTCATGGTTTTGATTTGTATTCCCCTTATAATGAGTGATGTTGAGCATCTTTTCATGTGTCTGTTAGCCATATCTACATGTCTTCTTTAAGAAAATGTCTATTTAGGGACGCCTGGGTGGCTCAGTCGGTTAAGCCGCTGCCTTCGGCTCAGGTCATGATCCCAGGTTCCTGAGATCAAGTCCCACATCGGGGTCCTTGCTCAGCAGGAAGCCTGCTTCTCTCTCTGCCTCTGCCTGCTTGTGTGCTCTCTCTCTCTCTGACAAATAAATAAAATCTTAAGAAAAAAAAAAAGAAAATGTCTATTTATGTCTTCTGCCCATTTTTTAACTGGATTGTTTGTTTTTTGGGTATTGAGTTTGGTAAGTTCTTTATAGATTTTGGATACTAACCTTTTAACAGATATGTCATTTGCAAATACTTCTCCCATTTCTCCTCTTTTGATTTTGTGAATTGTTTATATTGTGGTTCTAACCCCCAGCAGAGAATGGCTGCCATAACAATTCCAACAAGAACCATATAGGGCCAAAACTACCCCTCCCAAGGAGGAGTTCCTTAAATGACTGGCTGTAACTTTAGTCAGAAACTTTCCTAGCTATGACGATAACCTACCCGAACATAGAAAGAAAAAAACCACCTGGACCCACAGTGCAGCTGCATCTCAAGAGCGTGCTTTCGCTTAAACCACTACTAAACCCTTGCTTACAAGTTTGCCTCCAAATTGTTTCTTGGCCAAATTCAAGAAATAAGGCCAGAGAACAGGACTCATCATTGAGAGAATCAGAAAAAAAACACCATTTTTCTATAACGAATGGAATTAAAGATTTAGACAAGGATCACCATTGCAGGATGGTTAAAGAAGGAGGTAAATTTAGGTAGGGAACAGGGTTTTCAAATGGTATCAATTTACCTTTCATAGTCTGCTTAATAATTATAAATTGAAAACATTACTTTATGGTGGAACATTCCAGCAGATGCCAACTCAACTAAGGAGTCAACAATAGGGGGAAAAATACATCCAACAACTAACATTATGTGTTTCTTGATGTGACATTTAAAACTAGTTTGGGTCAAATTTGTCTCACATGAATCTAATAATGAAAAAATTATATTAATCTATGTGACATTCTAGATAAAACAGCTGGATTTGACTCTTCGGGTACACTATTGCCATGGAAGGAAGAAAAAAAAAAAAAAGAGAAAAAGAAAGGGTGCCTGGGTTGTTCAGTGGGTTTAAGCCTCTGCCTTCAGCTCAGTTCATGATCCCAGGGTCCTGGGATCAAGCCCCATATCGGGCTCTCTGCTCAGCGGGAAGCCTGCTTCTCCCTCTCTCTCTGCCTGCCCCTCTGCCTACTTGTGATCTCTGACTGTCATATAAATAAATAAAATCTTAAAAAAAAAAAAAAAGGAAACTTTTCCAATTAAAAGAAACTAAGGAGATATGAAAACTAAATACAATGCACGAACCTAGATTAAATCTTGGATGGTGCTGCATTCCCTCCAAAAAAATTATAAAAACCCTACTGGCATAACTGGAGAAATTTAATTTGGACTATGTATTAGATAAAATTATTCTACCAGTGTTAAATTTCTTGGGTATGATAATAATGCTATATATAGTTATGCAAGATAATGTCTTTGTTCTTAGAAGATACAAATGAAAATTCAGGAATAAAGTATCATAATATTTTGCAATTTATTTTCAAATGTACCCAAAACTAAGATCATAAGATGTGTGTGTGTGTGTGTGTGTGTGTGTGTGTGTGTGTAACAGACAGACAGGCAGACAGGAGGGAATCAATACAATGATAATATCTTCTAATTCATCTGGTATCAAACAAAAGAAGCATTGCTGAATAGTAATATACTATATTTTTTCCATTATCTATACCTTGTGTCTTATCCTCTCAGTATCCCATCCCCTTTGTCAGGTCTACTTTACTTAAAGATAATGTAGGAACAAGGAGTCTAAATCAATGGTAACATCCATTACAATATATTAAAAAAGAACTTGCAAAGGGGAACTTTCTACATAAATTAACAGAACTAACCATTACTGCATTTATATTAAAGATGAAATTTTGAGGTAAAGAGAAAATACAGCCAGAAGTTTTATTTGAGGTTCATAATTTAATTGAGTAGATTTTTATAACTCATAGTGACTTTTCCAGTTAGATATAACAACCAAAAATTTAAAGATTTTCATTCTTTGGGGTGCATGGGTAGTTTAGTTCATTAAGCATCTGACTCTTGGTTTTGGTTTAGGTCATGATCTCATGGGTTGTGAGATGGAGCCCTGCATCCAGCTCAGTGCTCAGCAGGGAGTCTGCTTAAAGATTCTCTCCTTCTTCCCTGACTTGCTCACACATGCATACTCTCTCTCTCTCTCAAAATAAACCTTCAAAAAAAAAAAATAAATACTTTCATTCTTTAACAGTGAGTTTTTTTTTTTCCTTCTGTTTGAATGATCAGGGAAGAAGAGATTATTTCAAATGGTAAGGAAATCTACCTATACATTCTATTCCTAGAAAATTCTAAGACAGCAACATACATTTCCCATTTGCTTCACGACCATATTTTTAAAATAAACATTTGTCTCCTAAAGGAGACCTTCTGTAACAAGAGCTTTGAACAAACATTTAGTTATAGTTATGAATCCCAGCTTTCTTTCCGTTTATTTTTCATGAATGAGAGGGGTACTCGATGGTCTGATATTTCCTTGTGCATTGAAATTATAGTGTGAAGTGAACTGCATCCTTTTCTAGTTAGCATTTATATTGGGCCAATCTCATCCTGATCATTTATATGCAATCATTTGCATGTTTCTTTTGCTCTCTCTTCCATCCCTGAGAGGTCAGCAAGTATTACTGTCCTCCCTTGACAGTGGAGGTCACTAAAGTACAATGAGAATAAGGAAGGCTTGCAAATGATAGGTTCAGCAACTCCAACACAAGAAGCATAATTTGCATGCTCCCTGACTGCATCTTGTGATACAGTCTCTTAACCCTTTAGTCATCTTCTGTGGTTTTTATTGTTCCCATTACTCAATTCAACTTCACAAGAGTGTTGGAATATTCACTTAGTGCCATTAACATTCAACTTACCTGAGAGATACAAATAGTTCAGAATATGGAACATGGGTTCCTGATTACTATGTGAATGGATGAATAAATAAATGAAAAAAATCCATACATAATTATATACATAATCCATTTTCAAGGGAATATGAAATCTAGGTGAGCAGGAAAAGAGCAAATATGAAATATGAAAAACAATGAATAGAAGCTCTATAACAATTCCTCTGTTAGACTATAATATCCAACGAAGTAGACAGTGTGAATTTTTTACTTGCAGTTTTATCTCTAGTGCCCAGCACAGAACGTGGCACATTTAAGTTGCCAATAAATGTTTGCTGAAACAACAGTTGCTATAAGCAAATATAGCAAGGAAGTACTTTCTAGCTAAGTACTGAGTAAATTCAAAACACAGAAGTCATTTAGACTTTCAGTTAGAAATCACTTGTAGATCTGAATTTTAGAGGAAGAACATTCTTAATTTTGTTATTATTCTTCTACTATACATATATATGTATACAGAATATACACATATATTCTTCCAGTATACATAGCCACATTACTGGTCTTCTCAAATCTTCATTCTCTGTGTCCTGCAATTCTCCGACTTCCTTCCCTACTTGCTTTGCTCCCGTAGTTCTCATCTACATTTTTTTTTTTTTAAAGATGCCAAGCAAATTCGTGCCTCAGGGTCTTTGGAATAGCTATATCCTGGACCTGATATCATATAATCCCCATCTCACTTCATAATCAGGCTCACTCCATAATTAAGCTCCACTATCATTATATTAGCAAAGCCTTTCTTAACTACCTTACATAAAATCTGCAAATTCTTCTCATTTTCCTGCTCCCAATTCCTCAGACTTTGTTTTGTTACTCCACAGCAATGCTTGCCACTTATAAATATTTTAACCCATTAATTTGTTTATTCTCTCTCTTTCCTACTGACTACAAATCGCATGATGGGAGAGATTTGCTTTTTTGGTTTGTGTCTTTTAGTGTTTTATTCTTATTATCTCAAATATTTCCTAGTACATATTATGTGCTCAATAAATATGAACATGAAAGAAGAGTGATGTATTAGAAAATAAAGTAAAAAAACAGTAATGAGAGATGGAGATAGACATAGAGTAATATAACTGAAGTAGGCCTATTATGCCAAAAAAAAAATTAAACACATAGTGAAGAAAACAAATAAGTATGATATATTACCAAATGAGATAAACAAGCAAGGCATCAAAATAACTCCCTATGTTTACAGCATGGGCTGGGATGATGATGAAGCATCTCAAAGCACATAGCCCATCTTAAAAATCTATTGCGTGTCAGGGAATACATTAAGTCTCTAACTTAAAAAGACCTAGGAGACTACATCTTCCTCTAAGCAATAAAGAATAGAGGACAAACTAAGGTGGGGTGGGGCAGTAATACAAGAAGCCATAAAAGAAGTACGTAAGACCTTTGGGGATAATATCAGGCAAAGAAAACAAATGAGGCTATACCAAATCAAACTCTCCCATGTTAAATTTTTACAAATTTAATTATTTCTCATTTCACTATAATTTCTAAAATTATAAATAGCAATATAAAAATGTTGTTAAAAGAAACTTTATAAGTGAAATTCATGAAATTCCTTATTTTTCATGTACTCCATTGATTTATAAGATTTTAAAACATCAGTCAAAAGGAGTTAAAACTTCTACTGTTACCTATTTTTCAATCAGTTTAGTTGAGTTTGTATCAATTGCACTTCTGCACTAAAATTCTTTTCAATTAAGGTTGTGGTTGAAGATACTATGATACATTGAATGGAATATATACATAGTTCATTGAATTTTAACACAGTATCTCCTATTCTGTACAAGCTTCTTCAAAATAACATTCTCTAAACTACTGAGCTTTTCATAAACTTATGGTAACAGAATTCCCAGATATTATATTTCATAATCATACTGATACCCACCTGTAGCAGGTTAAGCGTCCCCAGACAATTGGAAAGAAAAAAAAAAGGTATACAAGATAATTTTTCATATAGGATTGCTCCAGCACTGTAGATATCTAGCACCCTTGCCCCATTCACTAATTTGATAAGCAAAAAGATTCCATGCAAAATGACTCAAAATTGTGAATCACTGTTAAGAGAATGGACGAGAACATAGGAAGCTGAAGGCAGTATAAGTCTACTGCAGCAATGCAAGCAATAAATATGGAGTTTATATTTACATAGTAGGTATGGGAAGAGGAAAAAAGAACACAAGTAGTTAAGGAATCTTGAGGAATCTTGATATTAATCATACATAAGCTTGTTCTGCCATATGGAGACTTGGTGTTACCATAATGCTAGAAGGATTTTGTCTTATAGGTCCTTGTCTTCCCACTGTACTTCTCTAGCACACTGATCCTCACATGTCATGTACTAAGTGCTTCCTTATTTTATTTTTCCAGATTAAGCTCACTTTTCTTGCCTCTTCCAAGTAATCACAGTTGATTTTCTTATCACACCCAAAGCCTTTCTTCTTCCCTTATTATTCCCATTCAAATCAGCACTGATTACAATGGCCAAAATTCCCCAATTCTGGGGTCTTTCTCTCTACTTATCCTCCTTAATCTGCTTGGAGAATCTGATGCTTCCACATTTTTAATCACTTCATTTCATAAAATTTTTCTCCTCTCATGTTTACTGACTGTGACCCTTTCCTTTGATATGATTTCAATTATCAAGAGAATCTAAAAGATGCTGCTTTATTTCTTCACTTCTTTTTTATATCTTCCAAATTTTTAAGTCATCATCTCCTTTTTAAAAATATTTATGTATTTATGTGTTTATTTTTTTAAGAGAGAATCCTGGGGGAGGGGGTTGCAAGCAGAGAAAGGTGCAGAGGGAGAGAGAGAGAACCAGCTGAGCATAGAGCCCACTGCAGGCTTGCTGTCACAACCCTGAAACCATGACTTGACCTGAAATGAAGAGTTTGGCACTTAACTAACTAAGCCACCCAGGTGTCCAATTACCATCTCCTTTTTTTTTTTTTTTTAAGATTTTATTTGTTTATTTGACAGAGAGAAAGAGAGAGAGAGAGAGATCACAAGTAGGCAGAGAGGCAGGCAGAGGGGTAAAGACTGTAAAAGGGAAAAATTGAAAACTGAATATGTGCAAGTGTAAACCAACCCAAAATACAAACACGGGGGGGGGGGGGGGGGAAGAGGAGGGAATTCAGATGCAATTATACAGGCGGGGTACTTTAAAAACAAAACAAAAAACCAACAACCAAAGGGAGAAGCAGGCTCCCCACCGAGCAGAGAGCCCCATGCAGGGCTCAATCCCAGGACCCTGAGATCATGACCTGAGCCAAAGGCAGAGGCTTAACCCACTGAGCCACCCAGGCACCCCTATCATCTCTTTTTTAATCATCATTTTTACTCAGATCATCTCACACCTCTTCCTCTTCTTTTCCCCCCATTCTCTTCCTTTTCCTTCTCTTCCCTCCTTCTTCTTTTCCTTCTCTTCTACTCTTTCTCTTTATCCTCCCTTCCCTCCTCTTTTGTTGTCTATACTAAATTATAACCCTACTCACTTCTATATAGTTAAATTTCCTCATATTTATCACTGTGTCTTAACTCCGGCATTTATATACCTCTTTAACCATTGACACATTCATGGCCCAGTAAGACTGAACAAATTCTCTCCCTCATAAAACTTCACTGGCCTCCTTCAGTTTTCTTAACAACATCATCATTGTTAAAAAGCTCCAAAATAAAGTCAGAGTTCTTTTTACCCACTAGTGCCTACTTTCAAATGGCATTTTAGATTTCTATATTCTAGTTTTACTTCTTTATTTTTCTAACTTGATTTTATTACATCATGCTTTGTATGGTATGATAAATTCTTACCTAATTCGTCTGTTTCCAGAAATGCTTAATTCAAAGTCATTTTACTTCTACCCATTGAAATATATTCGGAAACCTCTTTACACAGAATTATTCAAGGCTCTCCACTGACAAATGAAAGCCAAGTTCTTATTGTGGTATTTAAGGTGTTTTTCCATGCAATCACGGAATTACTGCAGTTCAATTTATGTAAAATGTCATTATGTTTCCTACTTGACCCAATAGGCAGGGTTCTGAAGGCAGAAAACATCTTGTTTACTTCAAAGCCCACTGATAAACAAGGTCCAATCAGACTTAGAATGTAGTTAGTCTATTCAAGGGTCCTTGCTTCCAGAGAAGCTCTCCCCCAAGCACATTCTTCTCCTCCTTCTTCTTCTCCTTCTTCTGCTTCCCCATCATCATCATCATTATCATCATCATCTTTAGCTTATGAGTCTCCAGAAAGAACTAAAAGCGTGGGAAAATTAGCAAGGGGGGAAAAAAAACTCCTTACTTTCATCTCTACATTTTCTTAATCGGTCTTCATTTGCAGTAGGATCCACTATTACTATTGCCAGCTAAGTAGCAGCTGCAAACAGCAAATAGCAAGAAGCAGTATTGCACTATTATCTATTGCAACACCTGATACCTGGGGTGATGTTAAAATGCAGACTCTGATCTAGCAGCTCTGTGGTGGGGCCTAGATGCAACATTTCTAAATTGTTCTCAAGTGATGCTAATGCTTCTAGTTTATAGAACACTTTGTGTAACAAAGACCTACTGGAATGCAGTGAGGTGGGGATGGAGGCAAGGTTACTTAAAAGTAAATGTAGAAAAGAGTAAAAAATTTTAAAAATTGGCTTCAATTTTGCCAGAATGCCAGTTAATCTGTTCTAGCTGGTTCACCGTATGTGAATATAAAATCAATTAAGAGAAAGATTTCATCAAAAATGAACTGTACCATTCTATTTCCACATACTTTGTAGATAATGTACACTTATTTATTGCCTCTTTTACTGGAGAAAAGTCATTTACAATCTCTTAGTATCTTCATAACTTTTAATAATTTGCTGTCATGAATTCTCTACCCTCCATATGGTTCCTGACACTATTCTTTTTTTCTTCACATACATGCTGCATAGTTTTAAATTTTCATATTTTTTTCTACTTTGACCTTCGTATTTTGGCATCTCAAATTAACGGGGACATTGTCCACAAACAGAAATAACCAAATGATGACAAATACAAATATCAAGGCATTATTTATTATCTGAGCTAGTACCTAAATTCTAATTGCAAGTCAACTGGTTAAATAGGTGTGACTAAATGAGTAGGCAAGCAATGTCTCTAACCACCCCTAAGTTCAAACTCAAAACACAACTGTTATGACCAGCTGGCCTCAAGTAAATGAAGTCATAAAAAACAAAAACAAAAACCTGGCTCTTAACTTCTTGTGTGAGGAAAGAAGAAACAAGTGTGAGAGAGGTGACTATTCTCCTTGCTTTGGAAGAGGATTCTAGAAAAAGCATCATAGTTGCAGGCAGAGTCTATTAATGCATTGTGGAGCTGCACACTAGCAATCAGAAACTTCTCACAGAGGTTAGGGATTGTATAAAAAAGGAACAGGGAAAGGCAGACTTCCCTCTCAAACTCAGGGTACTTCAGTAATGAAAACAGAAAAGAAACTAAATAAAAGGCACTGAAGGAATTAAGTACTTCTAATTAAGTCAATGAAATCAAAATCGTCAAATTCTCAAGGTATTTTTTTCATTATTGCATTGTGCTGCATTTTAAAGTTATGGATACATTCTGTGGCTTGTCAAAAATAACCTAACAATGTTATTTCCTTTGTTTATGTAAAAAGTCTTTTTTTTTCATTTATTGATGTAGCATCATAACTCAGAAAAGAAGTTATAAGCACTGTAAATGGATATACCATAACACATGCTCCAATCCTAATCATTGTTATGTTGTCCCCATGCTAACAATGGCATGCTACTTATCAGATTGTCCAGCACTGTAGTGTAAAGCAGAAAGAGGCACAGTGGCCACGTACAACATCTGTACTGTGTTTCTGGAGAAGCCAATTTTATTGGAAGAAAGGCAATCTGTAATGAGGAATAAGAGACAAAATAGAAATTTGACTCAGGCTTTTCTGAATCCATGAAAGGACATCGGTACACACACAGAGTCATAAACACAGAATCTTTTATGGGCTTAACAAGAGGATAACCGAGTAAGTACGTTGTGTTTGGAATATATGCCTCTCTGAAGCATTCTACTTATCACTCTCTAAGGACCATTAACCAAACTGATACTAACTTGAACTTTAACCCTAGTCCCATAACACTGGGATACATGAAGAGCCAATACCTTCCATTGTATTTCTTCCAATGAATCCCCACTTCCATCTCCAGAAACAGTGTTTCATCTGACTATGTCTATAAATAGTTGAGCAAAAGAGAGCTACAACATTGCCCTGAGGAACAAAATAATCAATTTAAGATTATTGCTCACTATTTAGGAAATATATTTATGGGTGTCAGGAGAGCTCTCTGAGCCAGTTTTATGGTAGAAATGAGTCCTTGGATAATTCTATATTCCTTCACATGAATACCCAATATCTGGAATCAGTGATAACTTTAATGTTCAGTTAAAAATATATATGTATATGTATTTATAGAGAAACAAACTTAACACTTTTTGAACAAGGAAATATACATGGGCTTTTTTGGGGGGTTTTGTTTTTTTTCTTGTTTTTGTTTTTGGAACCCAAAAAGGGAACATCTCCTAAGTTTGCTCATTTATATTCCATTGTACAAAATGTTTGTCTATAAAAATGTTCTTAAACACACACACAGGCAAACATACACACACACATTCATACACACAGACTAGCACATACACACTATTCAATACATGTTCACACACTGCTTAAGATCCAAAGACAAGAGGAGTTCAAATTCACCCAAATCACCAGACTGGCTGCCTTCTTGAAAAATAGCTTGCAAAATAAATTATTTAAGTTCTATTTGCTTTAACTGTGACAAAAACAGAATCATTATTCACAAATTTAAATGTGGACCTAACATAGTTGGTACACTAAGTCATTTTCTCTTTTAAATTCTCTCTTCCCTGTTTTCTTTTTCTCCCACCTGTCTTGATCATTGTTTTTGCATTTGAAGAGCCATGCTATGAAACTAGGAAACACAATCTGAGGAAATTGTCCCTTCTAAAGAGAACCAATAGATTGATATTACTTTGTGTTGAAGACATGCTTGGGCCTTGTCCTTAGCATTTCAACTGCATACATTTAATTTTTCTCTGTGTGTCATGTCACTTCCAGAATTACTTTCATTTATACAGATGAGTAATATAAAAGTAAATTTCAAAAACTAATTCATCATGAGAATTAATGGGTGCTGGTGGGGCAGGTTATAATTCTCTATATATACAGAAATTCTATGGGGTGACTTAATGCAATTCAAACTTTGCCTGATATGCTCTTAAACAGAGGAATGATATTAATTTCCAGGGACTTAAAATACGATAGCTCAAAGCAGCCATCCTTATGATAGGTATAAACCTCTTAAATGGGCCATTCTTTCCTAACAGGTGAGTGAGGTACCCTTTTCTTATGGAAGGTGTTAAAAATTTTTGAGTTCATTCACTTCTGTTTAAAAATATTCTTTCATATTATTTTAATTATATGGACTAGATTTCAATGTTTATAGTCACAATCACAATTTAATCATCTCTCCTTGATATCCAGTTTATACTGATTTCATTTTACATCTTCTTCAGGTTCTTCAAACATACATTTATAAAGCATTTCTTACATCCATTGTGATGATAAATCATCATCTCTTTAGTTGTTTTTTTCAATGGGTAAACTTGAATGTTAGTTTTAATCTTTATTGCATTGCAAATAGATGTTTAGCTTTTTTTTTTTTTTTAACTTTTATTTATTTATTCGACAGAGAGAGATCACAAGTAGACAGAGAGGCAGGCGGCCGGCAATGGGGGCGCGGAGAGGGGAATGCAGGCTCCCTGCTGAGCAGAGAGCCCCATGCGGGGGCTCAATCCCAGGACCTAGGATCATGACCTGAGCCGAAGGCAGAGGCTTTAACCCACTGAGCCACCCAGGCACCCCAAATATCTGTTTAGCTTTCATCTTGATTTGGTGATGGTTTTTTTGGGTAATTTACAGCAAAAACAAAGGCAACAAAGCAAAAGCAACAAGTGGGACTACATCAAACTAAAAAGATTCTGTACATCAAGGGAAATCATCAACGAAATGAAAAGAGAATGTACTGAGTGGGAGAAAATATTTCCAAATTCTCTGTCTGATATATCCAAACTATATAAAGAATCTATACAACTCAATAAAAATAAACAAACTGATTTTAAAATTGTCAGAGGAGCTGCATAGACAATTTTCCAGAGAAAACATGCAAATGGCCAACATGCAAATGAAAAGGTGCTCAACACCCCTAGTTACCAGGGAAATGCAAGCCAAAACCACAATGAGTTCTCACCTCACTATTAGAATGATTGTTTGTTTTTAAAGTAAGAGATAAATGTTGTCAAGGATGTGGAGAAAAGGAACTCTTGTGCACTGTTGGTGGGAATATAAACTGGTACATCAACAGTGGAAAAAAACTTGGAAGTTCCTCAAACAATTAAAAAACAAAAACAAAAACAGAACTATCATATGATCTAGCAATCTCACTTCTGGGTATGTATCCAAAGGAAATTCAAACTGGATATTGAAGAGTTATTTACACTTCCATATTCATTGCAACATTATTCACAATAGCCAAATATGGAAATAACCTGTGTCCATCAACGGGTGAATGTGTAAAGAAGGTGTGTATATTGTAGTATTATGCAACCATGAGAAAGAAATTCTTTCATTTATGACAACATGGATGGACTTTAAGGGCATTATGCTAAGTGAAATAAGCCAGATAAAAAAGACAAAGAATGCATGGTATCACTTACATGTGGAATAAAAAATGAAGGAAGTCAAACTCCAAATCACAGAGTAAAAAAGTAGTTGCTGGTGGCTGGGTGAAAAGGGGTGTTTTGGTAGAAGTGTACTAGTTTCTAGGGATACAATGAATAGAACTGAGGATCTACTGTAAAACATGGTGACTAGAGTTCACAACACTATGTTCTATAATTGAAATTTTCTAAAAGATGAGAAAAATTTTCTCATCGCCCCCCAAAAAAAGGAAAAGAAAGAAAAAATATATAAGTAATGGATGTATTAATTAACTGGATGGTGGAAGTCTTTTCACAATGTCTACATACATCAAATCACTATGATTTATACTTTAAATATCTTGGAATTTTATGTATCAATTATACTTTAATAAAGCTGAAATTTACTATTACTACTACTACTACTACTAACTACTACTACTACTACTACTACTACCATCACCACAACCACTACTACTTCTACTAAGCAGGTCCAAAGTACCTTGGATTTCCTATAACCAATAAAAAAAGGTCAGCATATCTACTATAGTGAGCACTGTGAATTGTGTAAGACTGATGAATCACATACCTGTACCCAAAACAAATAATACATTATATGCTAATTTTTAAAAAGTCAACATAACTGAATGGGTTTTTGTATCCTTAATCGGAAAGCTGAGCCACAAATTTGTGGAATGATGAGAGGTGCAGGACTCACATGTTTTGTGGAGTCCAGTCAGAGGAAAAGTCTGACTTCTTGTCTTAGGAACACTTGCTGCCCAAGAACCATGGCTTTAAGAAATGAGCCAAATCCAATTCCTTATTTAGTCAAGGCCTACCTAGTAAGCAGATCTCTGAGTCTTTCTCATACCTTTTTTGCCTCTCTTCAAAAAAGCCCTGATGAAAATTATACCCTCAGAGAGAGAGCTACTAGAAATGATTGCTTATAGTAGCCACAAAGCATAGTACTGGCTTTCCCACTGACAAAGATAGCATTAACCTGGGTCATCCTGGATTTGAAACAAACACATACACAGGTGTGTGGAGAATCACATACTGACTGCACAAAATAGGGAAATTTCTTCTCTTCATGATTTCAGGAAAAAAAGGTCAAAGTGGTCACTTGAGACTGGGGCTTTTGTAATTTTTCTGTCTGATTAAAGTTAAAGTGGAGTGTCACTGGGCCAAGGAGCTTAAGGGCAAATGAGAAATTCACTGTGCATTGTTACAGAATAGAGCTAAATCCCATCTACAGGAAAGTGGTTTGAGAACTTACTAATAGAAGAAACTTCATCAGCAGCAAATATCTCATAAAATACAGAATAATTTTTTTGAGTTGTCAAAGACTAGACAGTTTTCAATTACTTTTCTGTATATAAATCACATTTAGGTGAAAGAGCAAGAAAGTGGGGAACAAAAATGAGAAGCAATTGCATTAATATGGATCTTAGGGGATCCTATGACCCCATAAAGATAAGGATCAGAGCTGATTCTTTGACTTCAGACTAGTATTTGGTAGGGATGTTTGTTAATCTGCAGAATGTAATTGAAAGAGAAAAGGGGGGAGAGGGAGGGAGGGAGGGAGATTTTTTCCTTTAATATCATCCTTTTCCATGCCCCTGTTGAAACTGTGAATTCTAGGTAAACTGAATTGCTTATAGATTCCAAACACACAATGATCTTTCTTCCCCTTTCTTTGCCCAAGCCAGTCCCTTCACCTATGACCTTCTTGTCCTTACACATTTTCATGAATATCTTTTTTCCTCCTTCAGAACCTAGCTCGGGAGGCACCTGGGTGGCTCAGATGGTTAAGTATCTGTCTTCAGCTTAGCTCATGATCCCAGGAAGCCCCCACATCAGGCTCCCAGCTCAGCAGGGAGACTGCTTCTCCCTCTGACTCTGCCTCTCTCCCCTGCTCATGCAAGTGCTCTCTCTCTCTCTAATGAATAAATAATAATAATAAAAATCTTTAAAAAAGAAAAAAGAAACCTAGCTCGGATATCTCTCTTCTTGAGAAAATCCCCCCTGACGCACAGATCATAAAATGCAGCAAACCAAAGAGAACCCCTTTGCATAGCAAGCATTTCAATATATTGTATTTGTTTGTTTTATGTTTTATTCTGCTGGATGCATAGGGATATCATCATAAATGCTATTAGCACCTATTACAGTGTCTGGTACATAACAGCGATCAATAATGATTTTGCTGATAAACCTCATAATCATTCTTCTCATGACTAGAACCATCATCAGCTAAGGAGAAACATGGCAAAGAAGGTATGCTGGTATCAGAATAAACCTATTACTAATAACAGTAAAACAATGTATCCATAATATACCTCTGAAGGTGGATCCCTAAAATTATGTTTAACTCAAACATGATTAAATAGTACATTAAGTGGGAAGAAATGTAACTGAAGCCATGACCAACATTATTTTTCAGTACTAACAGACATACTAGTTGATGAAACATAGGAGGCATTACATCCCTTCTAATTCAACAAACATTCAACAGAATCAAATGTCCCCAGCCCCCTTTCTCAGATCTAGATTTTACTATAAATGCAATCCTTCCCCAATCCTGGAACTCCCTTATCTCACTTGCACCCAATTTACTTTATTTTTATTTAAATTGAATTAACATATAGTATATTATTAGTTTCAGAGGTAGAATTCAGTTATTCATTAGTCTTTTATAACACCCAGCACTCATTACATCCCATGCCCTCCTTAATGTCCATCCTCCAGTTACCACATTATCCCATCTCCCTCGCATCTAGCAAGCCTCAGTTTGTTTCCTATGATTAAGAGTCTTTTATGGTTTGTCTCCCTCTCTGGTTTCATTTTGTTTTATCTTTCCCTTCCTTCCCCTGCACTTCTTTGTTTTGTTTCTTAAATTCCACATGAGTGAAATCATATAATTGTCTTTCTCTGACTACCTTATTCCACTTAGCATAATACTCTCTAGTTCCATCCATGTCATTGCAAATGGCAAGATTTCACTTTTTTGATGGCTCAGCAATATTCCATTGTGTGTGTGTATATATATACACACACACAGATCATGACCTGAGCTGAGCTGAGATCATGACCTGAGCCGAAGGCAGAGGCTTAACCCACTGAGTCACCCAGGCACCCTATACCATATCTTCTTTATCCACTTATCTGTTGATGGACATCTGGGCTCTTTCCACAGTTTGTCTATTTTGGACATTGCTGCTATAAACATCGGAGTGCAGGTGCCCCCTTTGGATCACCACATTTGTATCTGGGGGGTAAATTCCTAGTAATGCAATTGCTGGGTAGTAGGGTAACTCTATTTTCAACTTTTTGGGAGGCCACCATACTGTTTTCCAGAGTAGCTGCACCATTTGCATTCCCACCAACAGGATGAGACAGTTCCCCATTCTCCTCCTCCTCACCAAGTCATTTCCTGAATTGTTAATTTTTGCCATTCTGTCTGGTGTGAGGTAACATCTCATTGTGGTTTTGATTTGTATTTGCCTGATGCTCAGTGATTTTGAGCATTTTTTCATGTTTCAGTTGGCCATTTGTATATCTTCTTTGCAGAAATGTCTCTCCATGTCTTCTGCCCATTTCTTAACTGGATTATTTGCTCTTTGGGTGCTGAGTTTGATAAATTCTTATAGATTTTGGATACTAAGCCTTTACGGATAAGCCATTTGCAAATATCTTCTCCCATTACAGAAGGTCTTTTGGTTTTCTTGACTGTTTCCTTTGCTATGCAAAAGCTTATTATCTTGATGAAGTCCCAATTGTTCATTTTTGCTTCTGCTTCCCTTGCCTTTGGAGACGTGTCTAGCAGGAAGTTGTGCCCAAGGTCAAGGAGGTTGCTGCCTGTGTTCTCCTCTAAGATTTTAATGGATTCCTGTCTCAAATTTTGAGACATTTTCATCCATTTTGAGTCTATTTTTGGGTATAGTGTAAGAAAATGGTCCAGTTACATTCTTCTGCATGTGGCTGTCCTATTTTCCCAACACCATTTGTTGAAGAGACTTTCTTTTTCCATTGTATATTCTTTCCTGCTGTGTCAAAGATTAATCTGAGGATTCATTGCTAGGTTCTCTATTCTGTTTCATTGATTTATATGTCTGTTTTTGTGCCAGTACCATACTGTCTTGATAATTACAGCTTTGTAACAGAGCTTAAAGTCTGGGATTGTGATGCCACCAGCTTTGGTTTTCTTTTTCAACATTCCTTTGGCTATCTGGGGTCTTTTCTGGTGCCATACAAATTTTGGAATTATTTGTTCCAATTCTGTGAAAAATATTGATGGGGTTCTGATAGGAATTGCACTGAGTGTATAAGATGGCTCTAGGCAGCATAGATATTTTAACAGTATTTGTTCTTCGAATTCTTGAGCATGGAATGTTTTTCCATTTCTATGTGTCTTCCTCAATTTCTTCCATGACTGTTCTATAGTTTTCAGAGTTTAGATCCTTTGCAACTTTGGTTAGGTTTATTTCTAGGTATCTTATGGTTTTTGGTGCAATTATAAATGGGATCAGGGGCGCCTGGCTGGCTCAGTGGGTTAAGCCGCTGCCTTCGGCTCAGGTCATGATCTCAGGGTCCTGGGATCGAGCCCTGCATCGGGCTCTCTTCTCAGCAGGGAGCCTGCTTCCTCTCCTCTCTCTCTGCCTGCTTGTGATCTCTCTCTGTCAAATAAATAAATAAAATCTTTAAAAAAAAAATAAATGGGATCAATTCCTTAACTTCTCTTTCTTTGGTCTCAGTGTATAGACATCCAACTGAGTTCTGTGCATTGATTTTATATCATGACACTTTGCTGAATTCCTGTATGAGTTCTAGCAGTTTTAGAGTGAAGTCTTTGGAGTTTTCCACATAGAGTATCATGTACTCTGCAAAGAGCGAGAGTTTGACTTCTTTGCCAATTCAGATGCCTTTTACTTCTTTTTGTTGTCTGATTGCTGAGGCTAGGACTTCTAGTACTATGTTGAATAGCAGTGGTGACAGTGGACATCTCTGCCATGTTCCTGACCTTGGAGAAAAGCTCTCAGTTTTCCCCTACTGAGAATGAAATTCAACTGTGGGCTTTTTATATGTGGCTCTTATGATACTGAGGTATGTTCCCTCTATGCCTACACTGTGAAGAGTTCTTGTCAAGAAAGGATGTTATACTGTGTCAAATGTTTTTTTCTGCATCTATTGAGAGGATCATATGGTTCTTATCCTTTCATTTACTGATATAGTGTATCACATTGATTGATTTGCAGATGTTGAACCACCCTTGCAGCCCAGGAATAAATCCCACTTGGTCGTGGTGAATAATTCTTTTAATGAAATATTGGATCCTACTGGCTAGTATCTTGGTGAGGATTTTTGCATCCATATTCATGAGGAATATTGGTCTGTATTCTCTTTTTTGGTAGGGTCTTTGTCTAGTTGTGACTCCCAACCCAATTTTAAACTCTACTTCCTGATCCTTATTCCTCCCCAACTTTCATACCAAGGACCCTTCAAAACAGAACTATAACCCCTTACTAAAGGTATTGGACAGAAAATAATCAAAACAATGGAAAGCTTTATGTTTAAAGAACATCCAAATTATCAGTGAAGATTTTCTCAAAGTGTCTTGTGCCTTCAGAAATTTAAAAAGCTTCCATCTTAAAAAATGGCATTCTTGGTGATGGGGTGCTTTTGCTTAAAAAGGTAAATGCTTGGGGGCACCTGGGTGTCTCAGTTAGTTAAGCGTCTGCCTTCAGCTCAGGTCATGATCCCAGAGTCCTAGAATCAAGCCCCGCATCTGGCTCCCTGCTCAGTAGGGAGTCTGGTTCTCCTTCTCCTTCTTCCCCTACCCCTGTTCATGCTCACTCTCTCACTCTCTCTCAAATAAAGAAATAAAATCTAAAAAAAGAATTACATGCTGGACACATATAAAATACAAAGAGAAAGGGGTGCTTGGGTGTCTCAGTTAGTTAAACATCCGACTCTTGATTTCAGTTCATGTCATGATCTTAGTGTTGTGAGATCCAGCCCCACGTAGGGCTCTGTAATTAAGAGTCTCTCACTCCATCTCCCTCTGCCTCTCCCCTACCCTCGCCCCCTCCAAAATAAATAAGTAAATAACTAAATAAATAATACAAAGAAGTAGGTGAAGGTAAGTTGCATTTTGTACCTATCACATGCCAGGCATTTAGGTATTAACAAACAAACAAAAAATCTAGCAAATGGTCAGGATCAATTGTTTTGAAGGGTATTACAAGTTTCATTTAGAGATAAAAGTTTAGATACAGGTTTCTGAAATAAAATGCTATTATTCACACAGAGTCTAATGGAATAGCGTAATTTATTTCCTCAGCTATGAGTAATGGTAGAAGTTTAGTAGGGCATCAAGTCCAGTCATACCATTCTGAAGAAGAAAAAAAAAGCCTAAAGATGTTACTACATTTTTCTGGGAAGACAAGCATATTTTAAATAATGGATATACAACAGGGAAATTCTACAGTAAGGTAGAAAGCAAACAAGAGTGTTCTAAATAAAATTTCTGCTTGAAACATGACCATGTTATGCTCAACAAATAAACATAGTAGTGTATTTCTATTCTTTGAAATAGATGTGGATGTTATTTCTATTAGTGGATGTAAAATAATATCATTGTGGATTTAAGAGTTATCTTTTTTAAAAAAATTATTTAAACTTAAACTCTTCAGTAATCCAAAAATACAGTTCAGTGGCATTTTCATCATGTGGCTCAGTAACTAATCTAATACTTGAGAATCTAATTCCTGACATTAGATATTATATCCCAATTTCTAAATAGGATTTCAGTGGGATAAATGCATGAGTATAATTAAAGTTTTAGCATATAATGTTCTAAAAGTACTTGTCTTAATGTTACCAAAGGATGATTACATCATTTCCAAATTAATCCCCAATTTATAACCACTGATTGTGTGCCTAATTAAGAGTTAGAAAAATAGGGTGTCAAAAAAAAATAGCCTTGGAGTTGGAGTTATATCTGGCTTTTGATTTGTGACCTTTAATGATAGATGAAGGCTACATAACCATCTTTTCCATACAGTAACTGTATATAGCCTCTTAAATATCAAAAGTGAATTTTTTACAATTGTGAGATTTCTTTTCCACAAAAACTTTAACCCTTAATCAATAAGGCTGACATATGTATTCAACTCTAAATCTCTATATCTACATATTTTACCTAACCTTGTGTTCCTAGATCACTTAATTTTATTGGTATACTTCTATATTCCTCCCCAGATATCTAATGTTGGTAATAATATTACAGAATTTAAGAGCTATTGCTTCTTGGTGATTTTTCACAGTTACCATAGTTAAATTTCTCAGTAAAATTTATACTCATTTGTTTTTTCTACTTCTGAATGGGCCATTTAGAATTAAATGCTGCATAAATCCCTGAACTTGAGAGTATACTTTTAGAGGATCTAAATTATAGATATATGACATTCTGTTCAGTTTATCAGTGCAACATGTCTGTGTCTCTATGGAGATAGACTGCGTTGGGTGTCCAGTCAGCCACAGACTGCTGAATATCATTTGGCTTCAGTAATACCAATGTGCCTTTATCTAAGGTATGTACTATTCGTGGATGGGATCTTTTCATTCTCAATCAATCCAGCTTACTTCACTCTCCTTTTTAAAATTCCCTTCAGTGTCTGACCTACGCTTTTTCTCATAGAGGTAGTTATAACGTGGTGGTTTTAAGTCTCTGTGTGTTTAAATGACCTTTACCAACAGATTACTGAACACTTTCAATTGCAATTTATCTTTGCCTAAAGTGGATATATCAACTTACACTCTCCCAAGCTAATAATGTAATTCTTACTTATTATTCAAGGGTACACATCGATACCTTCTCATTCTCTTACAACATAACCCTCAGCCTTTTCACTTATTCTGAAATTCCAAATAGTTTTTGTATTTTCTGTGCATTGGAAATTGTTTTTCCTGTATATATATTTTCTTAATCTAGTGCAATCCATAACACATATTTAGGTAATGTTTGTCATAGCTTATTCTGAAAACTTTAATATAATAATCACTGAAACAACTGAAATTTTCATCTGTATTAGTTCTTCTTCTTCTAACACATCTCCACCATTTAACTGTAAATCCTTGGAAAAAGCAGAACAGTGATTTGTTGTGAGTAAAATCAGTACATGTTCTTTTTCTAACTCAACCATTAATTGAAAAGTGAGATATCTGGCACAGCAAGTTGCTTCTCTTATTCTAAATTTTATAGGTAGAAGAAGAACCAAAATAGAATAAAAACTCCTTTTGTGGGGAGCAGGGGAGAAAAATCTTCTGCCAGCAAATTTGAAGGTTACCAACCTGGGGGGGGGGGCAGGGGACACAAATATTGATTTAGAGTGTCTACTATCTCAATGTTTCCATCCCCTTAATCATATGAATCCAATTCTACCAATATTGAATAAGTGTCTACCATGTTAATTGAGCTTCTCTAATCATTCTGAAAATAGAGAATTCAACAGCACAGGATTCAAGCTTTCAGTCCTCATCTACTGACAACTTGTGGGAATAAAACAAGAATTTAGATAAGTATAAATCAAAAATACAATACAGGATGTACTCTGGTAGAATTTCAATTAAATGGCTCTTATATCTCAGGGTTTCTTTGTTTATATGTGGGTTGTTTTTGGTTTGTTTGTTTTTGTATCCTATATCAAAGATTTTAATTCCAATTAGCTAAAAGTTTAGGGAGAAAGAGTATCATTTATCCTAAGTTTCAGAGAATGAGTAAAATATTGACAATTACAAATAGGGTAAAGCTTTTCTACTCAGAAGGAAATTCTTGAGCAAAGATGTTGCTACTCTGTTTCCAGAAAAATGAGTGGAAAACCACTTCTATCTTTAGTGGTCATTGCTGTGAAATGATTCTAAAGCTTCCTAACTTTTGTCAAATATATCACTCATCACTATCACAAATGATGCAGAAACTCTTATTCTACAAGATTTAACAAGGCCATGGTCTTCAGAGTCTTTCTTGGGAAGCTAAAAGAAAGAATCGAAAGTAAAAGATTACAACTCCATCTGTGCTCTATTTCAATGTATCCTTTGTATTTGATGAATGACTTCTAAACCTAGAAAGTATTTGATCTGAAATTCCATTATTACGAAAGCAGGAGATAAAACTGAAAATATAAAATTTTCAGAAGAGTACACACTCCTTATTTTAAAATAATATAATTAGTAAAGATGCTTAAATACCAACACAGGAAAAATTTTAATTGGAGGTATTCCTAAAGCATGTGTAAGTAGAGAAATCATATGAATAGTCAACATTTATCCTGCCAAAGGGCAGACCATTTTTGACTAAATGCTATAATTAGGATATTCCTCTGCTATTTATGCTATCATGAATATACAATTTTAAGCTGGAAAAGGCTTCTGAATTGATTTGGTCCTACTGCCTCATTTCACAGTGGTTAAGCAACTTTCACAATATTAGAGAGAATCATTCTTTCAATGGAAGACTAGATACAGTAACTCCGGGATTTTATCCTCTATACTGGTATCCTTTCTTAGAGTCCCAAGAAACTTAAATCTCATCATTTGCCATCTCCAACAATCTCTGTAAGTAAAGTCTCTAAAGAATCAACTTAGTTTTAACAGTAGTCCTTTGTAAAGATCACGTGAGTAACTGGACATTTATTTTGTCATCTTTTCTGTAGCAAAATATAAGAGATATTGGCCAAATGCTGCCTACTTTGGAATTTTAGGAAAGGGTAACATCTTCTCCAAAAACAAGAAGAATCCCTGGAACAAAATCTTGTGCTCAGGGATATCTCACAAGATAGTACTTATAAAACATGATTGGAAAACTTAGCTTCATATGCAAAGTCTGGTTCATCATTTATTGATATATAACTTAAAAAATATTCTTAACTTCTTTTTGGAATTCATCATTTTTTTAAGAATTTAATAAAAAGGAACAAAGAGAAAGCCCATGTATCTAGCTTAATAATGCTCAGTGCTATGTAAGCACTTTGACATTGACATATATTAGATGTAGTATTGGGAAACACATGTTTGCTTATAACTAATCTGTGTGAAAACTGATGAAAGGCTTCTCACCTCAAATAGGAAAACAGAGGCACTGGCTTAAGAGCAAGACAGACGACCATTTATAGCTTCTTGCAGACATATCTCTAACATTTTGAAAAATGTGCACTGTCAAAAGGGAGCTGCAAGCTAGGGATAATGACCAAGGCCAGATGGAAAGAAAAAGAGAGGCAGGAAAGCAGATAAGAAGGCATGTAGCATATTAAACAGATGGACCCTGTGGTCAGATTATATGTTTCTTAAAGCCACCTCTACTATACGTAGGCTTTTTGACCATGGACACAGTACCTTATGTTTCTTGGACTCCATTTGTTCATATATAACATTGGAAACTAAACTTTACACCACTAGAACTGTTGTGAAGGTTAAATAAGTTAATATGCACAAAACACTAAAACAGTGGCTGGTACATAACTACTCAGTAAGTATTAGAAATTCTAATTAGATACACACATTGACATAAGTGGAAGAATATGGTCAGAGGTGAATATGATGAGTAATTCCTGGGCCAAAGAGGTCGAAGAGAACAGAGGGTAAAATTGTGTACAGGTGGAGCATAATAATTTGGAGTCTTGGAACAAACAATACTCAAAGATACTCAGGAAGGGACAGGGTACAGTTTGCAAGGCCTAAAAGACAAGACTGGGGCCCTGAGTTCATTTTCAACATTTTGGCCCTTTCAGAGGCTGGAGGTTGAGGAAGGTAGGGCTGCTGTCTTAAAGGAGAGGTGCTGAGGTGCTGGGCTTGTTATTTCAACAAGTTTAAAGACAGAGTTTACTAAATGTAAAAGAAAATGCCAGGGATTTAATTAGAGGAAAAGAGGCCATAACTTCTTTGGGTCCTGAAGTAAAAGTAGGATTAGCAGAAAGAATAATTGGTACTGAATTAGCTGTACCACAAGATAGATCTCAAAAATTTAATACCTAAATATCAGTGATATCAAAGTTATAGGTCTTGATTATGCTTGTAGGTGGGAAATAAATGATATCTACTTTGTGGATCTTGGGAAACACAGCACAGAGAACAAGGACATGTGTATCCACGTGTTTGTTAAATGTCCTATAAGGAATAAAGTGATTTATAATTTTGAATATTTCAAATTTTATTTTGAGGAGTCCACTTATCTCTGTTGTTAAAAAAGTGAAATATCAAAATGTAGCAACATACTAGCATTCAAATTTTAAAGATAGCAGAGTAGCCACTGAAAGAAAATATTTTACATACAAAAGTCCTGAAAATCTTTTTTATATAACAACACTTTGCATTGATCAAAATACCTAACTAGCATTCAATCAAAAGTACATTGATTCAGATTCTTCAAATATTTTACCAGCATCAACAGTGCTAATATTTCATTAGCTACAAAAACATACAAAATGTAATAAAAAATTTAAATGGGTATTATATATACCATTCTTCAATATAGCTTATAATTTATTAATAGTTGGCTTTTCCCCACATTTTAAAAGACAAATAACAGTAACAAAAATGAAAATAGCAAAATATAAATGTAAATAAAAATAAACAAATATCAAGCCCCATACTTTTGATATAAATTATCTCCTTCCAAATAAAAATGTAAATTAGACCTATCCATTTTTACATCTCATTTGATATTATTTTATACTATAATAAAAGGTACATTTTCAAGTATAATCAGTTTTAAATCACATAAGGAAAAATTCAGATTCATTTGGATGAGTGATATCTAAATAACTGAGTGACTTAAACAGAATTCCAAAAGTAATGATTCATATTTCACTTTCATAGAATGCTAGAGTAAATGAGAGAGTGTGCCCAACATGACAAAGCAACAACAACAAAGCTAAAACCATAACATTTATTAACCTTTATTGAACTTTATCTGACAGGCACTGTTCTAAGACATATCTATGGAACAGGTTCTGTAACAATTCCCCTTTTAGGTAAAAAGAACTGAGGAACATTTCTCTTGGTAATATGGTAATATGGTAATATGAGAGGCAAGATTTATCCCTGATGGTCTGGACCTAGGGACTAAACTTAACCACTTATGTCCAGCCTTACAAAATGCTACAGGCATAAGGCACATAAACAACTGCATGTTTAGTCCTCACTTTTTCAAGCATTCTGATATTATGAGAATCATGGAGTCGCTCTCTGAAAGGTCTAATTTTATTTTTGGAAGTAACTCACCAACAAATAGGGTCATCTGTATGTAAGCATAAAAAACTTACATTCTTAGGACACCTGGGTGGCTCAGTCAGTTAAGTGTTTGCCTTTGGCTCAGGTCATGATCCCAGGACTCTGGGGTCAAGTCCCACTTAGGCTTCCTGTTCAGCGGGAAACCCGCTTCTCCTGCTGCCTCTGCCTGCAGCTCCCCCTGCTTGTGCTGTCTCTCTCTTTCTCTGCGTCAAATAAACAAAATCTTTTAAAAAAACTTATATTATTTTATCATTTTTTAAATTCCCCTATCTTAATACTTTCTGTGGTATAGACTCAATTATTCCTCAACCTGAACTAAGCTGAGTGTTGTTTAACCATATTCTTTAGAATACACTAAGTCAAACCTCAACAGGAAATTAAGCAGTGTGTTAAATGGATGTTTGTGTTAACTGCAAAGCAAAATGAAGACTTAGACTGCTATATGCAAGTCCTGTAGGAAAGTTAACACGTAGAACTTAATTCAAAGAAAACACTACTATGCTATTATGGCTTCAGACAAAAGTAAAAAAAAAAAAAAAAAGGAATGTTTGAGTTTAAATGCGGCTATTAAATTGGCATGTGAAAGAAATCTCTGCATGCAATTTGCTATCTTTGATTCAAATCTAAAATAATGTAAGGAGAAGTATCTTATAAATAGTGCCTAAAGTTAAAATCCCATGTTTTATATTTAAAATGATACCTGCTGTACATTATCCAAAATTATTGTATTTAGTTTTAAACAGCACTATTTTTAGTGACATGGAACATGAACAAATGTACTGGAAACCCTTTCTTTAAAAGGTTACTTTGTGAGATGGTCTAATCAGCCATGTTTCTGGTCAATAGGGAAGGCACCCCTAAAATGAGCTCAATCAATTAAGTCCACAAAAAATAAGTAGGGCATTTCACATTCATTCATATTTAGCCTACTCTTTCTTTTAGCACCAGACTTTACTGCTGAGTACTTTGGGGAAAATATGTCTGCTAGGACCTCTCTATAAAAGTAGGGGAAAATATAAAATATTTATGCAATTGTTTCATAGTTAACTTTTCTGTAAAGGTAGATGTTTTTCTTCAAACATCTAAGATGGAAAAAACTTAAAATTCAGGGACCTTAATAGTGAAAATATTAATGTCCTCTAGGAAAATAACCCTGTTCCCTTTTTACATGGTCTCTTTACTGGCCACTTTTCATCTTTTTTTTTTTTTTAAATTTTAATTTTTTATTTTTTTGAGAGAGACAGCACACATAAGCGAATCCGGGCAATGGGGGGAGAGGATCAGAGGGAGACAGAGAAAGAATCTCAAGCAGGCTCCACACTCAGAGCAGAGTTCAAAGCAGGGCTCCATCTCAGGATCCTGTGATCATGACCTAGGCCAAGATCAAGAGGCAAAGACTTAATGGACTGAGTCATCCATGTGCCCCCAGCCACTTTTTCAACAGAGTATAAAGCTTCAACCTGGAGTCCTTATAACCACCTGGAATTCTCGGTTCAAGTGTAACTCATATAAAAGAGAAAAAAGAAACAGAACCTCAATCTGAATTTCTTTCTATTATGTATTACAGACTTCTTTCCAAAAATTTCTTAACTCCTGGGAGTTCTCAAAGTATATAAGCAAATTAGTTTTTAAGCAAATGGAAGATACTGAATTGTTGATGTAAGAGCATTTAGAAGACAGTTATATTGATTCATTTCCCTGCTCCCTGGTTTGAGTGCAATTACTTGCCCAGCTAGTGGACTTGTATTTAACAGGCAGTAATACTATAAAAGTGCTGACTCTGAGATAAGGAGTCTAAGTTACCACAGATCCCTAGCCAGAGCCTACATTTTCCACAGCAGATGAGAGCACAAAGTCCTAGTTAGGCAACAAAAAGGGGGTGACTCAGGTTTTATAGAACATGAAACTTTTACAATTTTGTGGGTGCTCATTATATAAAAGTACAAATTAGGGGTGTCTGGGTGGCACAGTGAGTTAGAAGGCTGACTCTTAGTTTCAGCTCAGGTCATAATCCCAAGGTTGTGAGATCTGAGATGGAGTCCTGCAGGGATTTGCTTGAGATTCTCTCTCCTTTTCCCTCTGCCCCTCCTGCTCACTCGTGCTCTCACTCTCTCTCAAATAAATAAATAAAACTTTAAAAAATACAAATTATAAATACAAGACTAGGAACAAATGGACATATTTTGAATGAAGTATCAAAAAGTTACACATTTTAAAAGCTGATGAATATCTCAATTGCAAAAAAAAATATATTGTCATTGGAATCCACTGTAAAGCACCTCCCTTGGCGCTGAACAGTTAAGATTCACTGTTTCCCAGAAAATCTGTCTTGAGAAGGGACTGTCCAATTCTTTAGAAGAGAGTTATTTCGAGGGGAGGAGTCAAGATGGCGGAGAAGTAGCAGGCTGAGACTACTTCAGGTAGCGGGAGATCAGCTAGATAGCTTATCTAAAGATTGCAAACACCTACAAATCCAACGGGAGATCTAAGAGAAGAAGAACAGCAATTCTAGAAACAGAAAATCAACCACTTTCTGAAAGGTAGGACTGGCGGAGAAGTGAATCCAAAGCGACGGGAAGATAGACCGCGGGGGGAGGGGCCAGCTCCTGGCAAGCGGCGGAGCAACGGAGCACAAAATCAGGACTTTTAAAAGTCTGTTCCACTGAGGGACATCGCTCCAGAGGCTTAACGGGGGTGAACCCCAGGTGGGGTCAGCGTGGCCTCAGGTCCCGCAGGGTCACAGAAGGATTGGGGGTATCTGAGTGCCGCAGAGCTTACAGGTATTAGAACGGGGAAGCCGGCTACAGAGACAGAGCTGAGGAGTAAGCTCTCAGCTAGGAGTTACCTTGAACCAGTTGCAGGCTCGGTCAGCTCGGAGTGCGGCCGGAGGCCAGGGTGACGGGAGTAATTGGGCACTGTTCTCTGAGGGCGCACTGAGGAATGGGGCCCCGGGCTATCGGCTCCTCTGGGCTGGAGACCAGGAGGCCGCCATCTTCATTCCCGTCCTCCAGAACTCTATGGAAAGCGCACAGGGAACAAAAGCTCCCGAAAGCAAACCCGAGCGGATTGCTAAGCCTGGCCCCTGGTAAGGGCGGTCCAACTCCGCCTGGGGCAAAGACACTTGAGAATCACTACAATAGGCCCCTCCCCCAGAAGATCAACAAGAAATCCAGGCAGGACCAAGTTCACCTACCAAGGAGTGCAGTTTCAATACCAAGGAGAACAGTAGAATTCCAGAGGAGAAAGCAAAGCACGGAACTCATGGCTTTCTCCCCATGATACTGCAGTTAATTTAATTTTTTTTCTTTTTCAATTTTTTTTTCTCTTCTTCTGCCAAATTTTTTTTAACTTTTATCCTTTTCTTTTTTTAACATTTTGTAACTAGCTTATCTAATATATATATTTTTTCTTTTTTATATTTTTTCTTTTTTTGTTTTCTTTTTTTTTTGTTCCTTTTTTTATTTTTTTCTTTTTTTTTTCTGAACCTCTTTTTATCCCCTTTCTCCCCCCTCACGATTTGGGATCTCTTCTGATTTGGTTAAAGCATATTTTCCTGGGGTTGTTGCCACCCTTTTAGTATTTTACTTGCTCCTTCATATACTCTTATTCGGACAAAATGACAAAGCGGAAAAATTCACCACAAAAAAAAAGAACAAGAGGCAGTACCAAAGGCTAGGGACTTAATCAATACAGACATTGGTAATATGTCAGATCTAGAGTTCAGAATGATGATTCTCAATGTTCTAGCCGGGCTCGAAAAAGGCATGGAAGATATTAGAGAAACCCTCTCAGGAGATATAAAAGCCCTTTCTGGAGAAATAAAAGAACTAAAATCTAACCAAGTTGAAATAAAAAAAGCTATTAATGAGGTGCAATCAAAAAATGGAGGCTCTCACTGCTAGGATAAATGAGGCAGAAGAAAGAATTAGCAATATAGAAGACCAAATGACAGAGAATAAAGAAGCTGAGCAAAAGAGGGACAAACAGCTACTGGACCACGAGGGCAGAATTCGAGAGATAAGTGACACCATAAGACGAAACAACATTAGAATAATTGGGATTCCAGAAGAAGAGGAAACAGATGGGGAGCAGAAGGTATATTGGAGAGAATTATTGGAGAGAATTTCCCCAATATGGCAAAGGGAACAAGCATCAAAATCCAGGAGGTTCAGAGAACCCCCCTCAAAATCAATAAGAATAGGTCCACACCCCGTCACCTAATAGTAAAATTTACAAGTCTTAGTGACAAAGAGAAAATCCTGAAAGCAGCCCGGGAAAAGAAGTCTGTAACATACAATGGTAAAAATATTAGATTGACAGCAGACTTATCCACAGAGACGGGGCAGGCCAGAAAGAGCTGGCATGATATATTCAGAGCACTAAACGAGAAAAACATGCAGCCAAGAATACTATATCCAGCTAGGGTATCAATGAAAATAGAAGGAGAGATTCAAAGCTTCCAGGACAAACAAAAACTGAAAGAATTTGCAAACACCAAACCAGCTCTACAGGAGATATTGAAAGGGGTCCTCTAAGCAAAGAGAGACCCTAAAAGTAGTAGATCAGAAAGGAACAGAGACAATATACAATAACAGTCACCTTACAGGCAATACAATGGCACTAAATTCATCTCTCTCAAGTTACCCTGAATGTTAATGGGCTAAATGCCCCAATCAAAAGACACAGGGTATCAGAATGGATAAATAAAACAAAACTCATCTATATGTTGCCTACAAGAAACTCATTTTAAACCCGAAGACACCTCCAGATTTAAAGTGAGGGGGTGGAAAAGAATTTACCATGCTAATGGACATCAGAAGAAAGCAGGAGTGGCAATCCTTATATCAGATCAATTAGATTTTAAGCCAAAGTCTATAATAAGAGATGAGGAAGGACACTATATCATACTCAAAGGATCTGTCCAACAAGAAGATCTAACAATTTTGAATATCTATGCCCCTAATGTGGGAGCAGCCAACTATATAAACCAATTAATAACAAAATCAAAGAAACACATCAACAATAATACAATAATAGTAGGGGACTTTAACACTCCCCTCACTGAAATGGACAGATCATCCAAGCAAAAGATCAACAAGGACATAAATGACACACTGGACCAGATGGACATCACAGATATATTCAGAACAGTTCATCCCAAAGCAACAGAATACACATTCTTCTCTAGTGCACATGGAACATTCTCCAGAATAGATCACATTCTCGGTCCTAAATCAGGTCTCAACCGTTATCAAAAGATTGGAATCATTCCCTGCATATTTTCAGACCACAATGCTCTGAAGCTAGAACTCAATCACAAGAGGAAATTTGGAAAGAACCCAAATACATGGAGACTAAACAGCATCCTTCTAAAGAATGAATGGGTCAACCAGGAAATTAAAGAAGAGTTGAAAAAATTCATGGAAACAAATGATAATGAAAACACAAAGTTCAAAATCTGTGGGACACAACAAAGGCAGTCCTGAGAGGAAAATATATAGCGGTACAAGCCTTTCTCAAGAAACAAGAAAGGTCTCAGGTACACAACCTAACCCTACACCTAAAGGAGCTGGAGAAAGAACAAGAAAGAAACCCTAAACCCAGCAGGAGAAGAGAAATCATAAAGATCAGAGCAGAAATCAATGAAATAGAAACCAAAAAAACAAGAGAACAAATCAACAAAACTAGGAGCTGCTTCTTTGAAAGAATTAATAAGATCGATAAACCCCTGGCCAGATTTATCAAAAAGAAACGAGAAAGGACCCAAATAAATAAAATCATGAATGAAAGAGGAGAGATCACAACTAACACCAAAGAAATACAGACAATTATAAGAACATACTATGAGCAACTCTACGCAAACAAATTTGAAATTTGGAAGAAGTGGTTGCATTCGTAGAGACATATAAACTACCACAACTGAACCAGGAAGAAATAGAAAGCCTGAACAGACCCATAACCAGTAAGGAGATTGAAACAGTCATCAAAAATCTCCAAACAAACAAAAGCCCAGGGCCAGATGGCTTCCCGGGGGAATTCTACCAAACATTTAAAGAAGAACTAATTCCTATTCTCCTGAAACTGTTCCAAAAAATAGAAATAGAAGGAAAACTTCCAAACTCATTTTATGAGGCCAGCATCACATTGATCCCAAAACCGGACAAGGATCCCATCAAAAAAGAGAACTACAGACCAATATCCTTGATGAACACAGATGCAAAAATTCTTGCCAAAATACTAGCCAATAGGATTCAACAGTACATTAAAAGGATTATTCACCACGACCAAGTGGGATTTATTCCAGGGCTGCAAGTTTGGTTCAACATCCACAAATCAATCAATGTGATACAACACATTAATAAAAGAAAGAACAAGAACCATATGATACTCTCCATAGATGCTGAAAAAGCATTTGACAAAGTACAGCATCCCTTCCTGATCAAAACTCTTCAAAGTGTAGGGATAGAGGGCACATACCTCAATATTATCAAAGCCATTATGAAAAACCCACTGCAAATATCATTCTCAATGGAGAAAAACTGAAAGCTTTTCTGCTAAGGTCAGGAACACGGCAGGGATGTCCGTTATCACCACTGCTATTCAACATAGTACTAGAAGTCCTAGCTTCAGCAATCAGACAACAAAAGGAAATTAAAGGCATCCAAATTGGCAAAGAAGAAGTCAAACTATCACTCTTCGCAGATGATATGATACTATATGTGGAAAACCCAAAAGACTCCACTCCAAAACTGCTAGAACTTGCAGAGGAATTCAGTAAAGTGTCAGGATATAAAATCAATGCACAGAAATCAGTTGCATTTCTCTACACCACCAACAAGACAGAAGAAAGAGAAATTAAGGAGTCAATCCCATTTACAATTGCACCCAAAACTATGAGATACCTAGGAATAAATCTAACCAAAGAGACTAAGAATCTATACACAGAAAACTATAAAGTACTCATGAAAGAAATTGAGGAAGACACAAAGAAATGGAAAAATGTTCCATGCTCCTGGATTGGAAGAATAAATATTGTGAAAATGTCTATGCTACCTAAAGCAATCTATACATTTAATGCAATTCCTATCAAAATACCATCCATTTTTTTTCAAAGAAATGGAACAAATAATCCTAAAATTTATATGGAACCAGAAAAGGCCTCGAATAGCCAAAGGAATATTGAAAAAGAAAGCCAAAGTTGGTGGCATCACAATTCCAGACTTCAAGCTCTATTACAAGGCTGTCATCATCAAGACAGCATGGTACTGGCACAAAAACAGACACATAGATCAATGGAACAGAATAGAGAGCCCAGAAAGACACCCTCAACTCTATGGTCAACTCATCTTCGACAAAGCAGGAAAGAATGTCCAATGGAAAAAAGACAGCCTCTTCAATAAATGGTGTTGGGAAAATTGGACAGCCACATGCAGAAAAGTGAAATTGGACCATTTCCTTACACCACACACAAAAATAGACTCAAAATGGATGAAGGACCTCAATGTGAGAAAGGAATCCATCAAAATCCTCAAGGAGAACACAGGCAACAACCTCTTTGACCTCAGCCACAGCAACATCTTCCTAGGAACATCGGCAAAGGCAAGGGAAGCAAGGGCAAAAATGAACTATTGGGATTTTGTCAAGATCAAAAGCTTTTGCACAGCAAAGGAAACAGTTAACAAAACCAAAAGACAACTGACAGAATGGGAGAAGATATTTGCAAACGACATATCAGATAAAGGGCTAGTGTCCAAAATCTATAAAGAACTTAGCAAACTCAACACCCAAAGAACAAATAATCCAATCAAGAAATGGGCAGAAGACATGAACAGACATTTCTGCAAAGAAGACATCCAGAGCCAACAGACACATGAAAAAGTGTTCCATATCACTCGGCATCAGGGAAATACAAATCAAAACCACAATGAGATATCACCTCACACCAGTCAGAATGGCTAAAATTAACAAGTCAGGAAATGACAGATGCTGGCGAGGATGCGGAGAAAGGGGAACCCTCCTACACTGTTGGTGGGAATGCAAGCTGGTGCAACCACTCTGGAAAACAGCATGGAGGTTCCTCAAAATGTTGAAAATAGAACTACCCTATGACCCAGCAATTGGACTGCTGGGTATTTACCCTAAAGATACAAACGTAGTGATCCAAAGGGGCATGTGCACCCGAATGTTTATAGCAGCAATGCCTACAATAGCCAAACTGTGGAAAGAACCTCGATGTCCACCAACAGACGAATGGATAAAGAAGATGTGGTATATATACACAATGGAATACTACGCAGCCATCAAAAGAAATGAAATCTTGCCATTTGCGACGACGTGGATGGAACTAGAGGGTATCATGCTTAGCGAAATAAGTCAATCGGAGAAAGACAACTATCATATGATCTCCCTGATATGAGGGAGAGGAGATGCAACATGGGGGGTTAAGGGGGTAGGAGAAGAGTAAATGAAACAAGATGGGATTGGGAGGGAGACAAACCATAAGTGACTCTTAATCTCACAAAACAAACTGAGGGTTGATGGGGAGAGGGGGGGTTGGGGGGGGGGGGTTATGGACATTGGGGAGGGTATGTGCTATGGTGAGTGCTGTGAAGTGTGTAAACCTGGGTATAAAAATATATTTTATATTTATAAAAAATAAAAATTAAAAAAAATAATTAAAAAACTACAAAACGTGGAAAGTTACTAAGTATATAAATGTAATATAAACACAATTTATAAATTTATAAATATATAAATATATAAATTTATATATAAGTATAAATTGAAAATTAAAGATCCAAATAAATGGGAGACATTGCTTGTTCACTGAAAAAAAAAAAAAAAAAAAAAAGTTATTTCACTTACACTATGGAGAACATACTATAACTACATCCTAATGGCACAATTTGGATTTACATCTTGACAAAATTAAAAAATTCCCTTGTGTTTGAAAGATAAATTTTGTTGTGGAAAAAAAACTAACAGAGAGAACAAAAAGTTTAAGGAAATAAGGCCAGGATAACTTCTTAATGATTTAAATACATTTAAATCCCAAATTTCAAGGATTATACTGTCCTTTATTGTTCACGAAAAACTAAAATGCTTCACATTATTTTTTTGGAAATGATGATTTGGGTTTTTGTTTTTTGTTTTTGTTTTTATTTATTTATTTATTTGACAGGCAGAGATCACAAGTAGGCAGAGAGGCAGGCAGAGAGAGGAAGGGAAGCAGGCTCATCGCTGAGCAGAGAGCCCGATGTGGGGCTTGATTCCAGGACCCTGAGATCAGGACCTGAGCCGAAGGCAGAGGCTTTAACCCGCTGAACCACCCAGGCACCCCATGATTTGGGTTTTTGGTGAATGTATATTTTTTATTGTAAGGTACACACAGCTCTGTTTTCTTGATATTTCTGCATAATGTATAAATCAAACAGGTGTACTCGATACATATTTATGGAGGATTTTTTTTCTTTTCATTCTCTGATCTCAGGAGACATCTCAGAAAGAAGCAGCTAGGTCCTTGAAATGCATTGGTTTTGTGTTGTATTTTTAGGACACAGTGAGCAGAATCTGTGTTTTCTTTATAGTTTCACCAGTTAATAATTTTTTTTTAATTTTATTTTTTATAAACATATAATACATTTTTATCCCCAGGGGTACAGGTCTGTGACCAGTTAATAATTTTTATAATGTTAAGATAACATTCTTCCAAAGGTTCTCAATAAAAACATGATTCAGCAAAATGGCAAGCAGGTAAGTACACCTGCTTCAAAAGTTTTTAGATTATTTCACTTATTCAGAAATGAATTACAAATTCATTCTCTATCTACCATCAGATATAAAGATTTGTTCATAAAAGACATTAAAGGAAAATTATGTGTATGAAGACAGCTGAAATGAGAAAACTTAGCAGGAAATAATTTGAGAACAATTACAAACAAATATGTTAATCAGTAAAAATGATACAATATTACCTGGCTAAATAGGTTCTCAAGGAACAGATTTTGTAGAGAGAGAGAAGTACTTCAAAAAAGGATAAATATAATGTCCCAATTAAATTCAATGCTTAAATATATGTATCTTTTATTCTAAATGCTACAGCCAGGTTTGCACTCTTTGTATTTTCTTAACCAATCATTTTATACAATACCTTTAGTTACTCCTGATTATTTCTTGTTTTTCCCCCCCCTTGGAGTAGGTCTAGACCCAAATCATAAATTATTTAAAATCTTTTCAGAAAATCCTTTATAATTTAATGAAAAGTTCAGTTCGAGTGCTAATTCTCAATATTTATGGTAAAAATAGTTCAAACTGAAAAGAAAGCAGAAGGGCTTCAGTCATAATTTACCCAGATTTACTTTTAATTAACAGTTTGGGCTCCCTGGGTAGTTGAAGCTATTACCTAACTATTTCACTTAATCTGCAGAAAAGTTGGTAAATGTGAGGCCTCATAAAATCTTCAGCCATTTTTTCAGTTATTGTAAATAATGCAGTTACTGAGTTAATAAATAATAGCCTAAAGTGAAAGAATGCAAGGAAGAAGCTACGGCAAGTGAGAAAAAAATGTATTTCTGACATCAATTGTAAATGAGATAGTTAATCATAGAATCATAGAATCAAAAAGCTGGAAAGGATCATAAGAGGCATTTTTTATTTGCCCGGGTTTTTTTGAAAAGGAAGTTTCTAAATTGCTCTTTTCAAATCTTTGAAATCATAGTTTTTTGCCTTTCCTCCAACATGGAAGGAATTGTAAAAGCACGAGAGCTACCATAAGCAAGGGTCTCCTCAAGCAGTGAGGAACTCTGCACTGTTAGTTTTCATTAAAGCAATCCTTAATGAACTCTTTATCCAGCCAGATATTTTGCCAGATATTTTAGAGAACTGACAAAGAAACAGAAATTATATTCCATGCCCTTGAAGGGCTTAAGTTCTTTTCAAGAGAATATTTTCAGCAAAGGAAAACAAAAATGTACCTGTCTCCAATTAATTACAAAACTATATATTACAATTGAGTGTTTTTGTTTTAAGGCAATAATGACTGTGTAGAGACATTAGGATGAACTGAAAAATACATAAAGGATTTCCTTAAAAGTTCCTCTTCCACTGGCAGTGATAGCCACATGCTTCAGTATACAGAATGTTAGTGTGTCACGGATAGCTTTCATCTGATTTCCCATGTCACATTTTATTTTGGCATGAATAATTCTTGTGTGTTTTCTTGAATCCTCAATTACACTGCCTAATCCCTGGAAATAAATCTTTGAGAATTCTTTTATATGATGCCAATTCCATAAATAATACTGAGCACTACTTAAGAAATAAATAAATGCATACTGATTGACTAAATAAAAACTATTTCTACAAAAGGAAATTTAATTTTAATTAATAAATAATAAATAAACTCACATTTAACTAATAAAGTAAGTTTGATGGAAATGTCAGTTTATGCAAGAACCACAGAAGATTACAAAATGCTAAAAATATCTCTGAACATAGTAATGAAGTATGATATAATGGTTTAAGATTTAAATAGCAAAGTAACTGTGATTTGAATGAATTCAAGGTTACTCTTCATAACTGTTGAATTGCTTTCATGTGCCTTTTCAGGTAGTAGAGGACTTGACCCTAAACAAGATGAAAGTCATCTATAGAGGAGGAAATAGCTAGTGTCATGTGGTGATTGAGGTTATTTCCCAGGCATATATTAGATATATCCTGACAATACCCATAAGTGGTTGAGAAATATCATGAAAGAAACTTATGGCCCTCAAATAGTAGTTGGTGGTTTGAATCAGATACATAGATCATTATTATATAACTTTATTCCCATGTCACTGTAGTATATAACACAGAAGTTATAGTAGTTGTTCTTTAATTCCCACACATCTTGTATACACAGTGAGTATGCATTTACAGTTCTGCACCATTGAAAATCTATCCAGGAACCAGTTTAGGAATTTAGGTCACAGTCAAACAAACAAGAGCTACATGGAGATGTTAAATATCAGCTTAGAGACAGATCTGGGGACAGAAAGGGAAGTACTATATATCACAGTTAGGTTAAGCAATGCAAAAACTAAGAAAATATGCTTATAAGCATGGGGTTAATTGTTGACTTACTTTTTATTTTGGAATTCCTAATTCTATTCATTTTTATCTTAAAAAAGAAATATTAGTGCTACTAATATTTAATATATGGCGTCTCCTCCCACTTTCTATTCAGTCTATATATCAAATTTTACAAATTTTCAAGTAAATGAGGTATATCAGCAGGGTAGAGTCAAAGTTCTGCAATGCAGAAATTTTCATAATGAGGCCATCACTGCTTCACTGGCTTTCAACATATTGTGATTTATAAGGGCTTATGTTTGCCAACTTAAACTGATTTAGGGATTTTATCTTCTAGTTTTAACTAACTTAGTTTTCACCAAAAGGAACAGTAGCTTTGGAACATACTTACAAATAAATGTCAGGTTAAAGATAGTATTAAATATACCAATAAAAGCAAGAAGTAAAAAGTTGGAAAAGGCTACATTACTACCACAATTACAAGTACTGATAACCATAGTGTGGGGTAAAAAGATAATTTAATCTCTAACAGAATTTCATTTAAGAGTATTCTATGGAGATGCCTGAATGGCTCAGTCGGTTAAGCAGCTGTCTTCGGCTCAGGTCATAATTCCGTGGTCCTGGGATCAGTCCTACATCGGGTTCCCAGCTCAGTGGGGAGTCGACTTCTCCCTTTCCCTCTGACTCTCCCCTCCACTCATGTTCTCTCTCTCTCAAATAAATAAATAAAATCTTAAAAAATAATAATAAATGCCTTTAAACAGAAATATTCTGTCTTAAGATATTAACTAAATATTATTAAACCAATATGATTCTCAGTCCACTTACAAAAGCTAAGCATCAAAACAGGAGCTCAAACTCTACATTCTTCTCAGTTATATTTAAAATCATGCAGTACTCAATCTAAACTTAATGACAAATATTTTAAGGCAGCTTTAATAGTTTCTTTCTTAATAATGCAAAACAAAAGACTACATGTACAAGTACTTTGTTTACTGCTCTATATAAAAATGGATGAAATAATAAACAAAATAATATGGCACAAATTAAAATAAATTTATTTCAAATAACATTAAAAGCATTGCTGGAAGTTAGTAAAAATAACTTTTGCTATATAGTTATAGAAAATTAAAAGTGTTTAATTTTATGATATTTTTAATAATTAAATAAATATAATTTTAAAAATGTAAGTTACATTTTTATGAGCTACAAAAAGAATACACACACATGAGAGACAGAACAGAATGTAACCAAAGCAAAGCAGAGATGGATTTTAATCCAACCATTTAATAATCATATTAAATATAAGCAGTCTCAACTCATCAATCAAAACAGAGAGATTGTCAGACCAAATGAAAAAGCAACACATAGAGGCTATGCATACGTGGGGGTAGGGAGTTTATGGGGAATCTCTGTACCTTCCATTCGTGTTTTCTGTAAACTTAGAACTGCTCTAAAAAAGAAAAAAAAAAAAAGGAAAGAAAAAGCAAGATCCAAATATATACTGTCTACAAGAAACCGAACTGAAACATAAAAACAGACTGGTAAAAGTAAAAGGCTAAACAAAAAAACCCCACACAAATATTAATCAGAAGAAAATGGGAGTTGGGGTGCCTGGGTGGCTCAGTCAGTTGCCTCAGGTCATGATCTCAGGGTCCTGAGATTCAGCCCTGTATTGGTCTCCCTGCTCAGTGGGGAGTCGGCTTCTCCCTATCCCTCTGCCCCTCCCCCATTCATGCACATGCGCGTACTCTCTCTTTCTCTCTTTTCTCTCCCTCTCAAAAAAAAACCTTTACAAAAAAAAAAAAGTGAGAGTATCTTACCAGTATCACAACAGACTACAGGAAAAGAACTATTACCACGGATAAAGAAGGATATTATATAATAATAAAGAGGACGAAACATTCCTAAATGTGTATGCAATTAACAATAGAGATTCAAAATAAACAAAGCAAAACGAGAAAAGGAGAAAGATATATCCACAATTATGACTACAGAGTTCAACATTGTTACCTCAAAATCTGTATGCATATGTTTTAATTATAATCACCCAAAACTGAAAACTATCAAAATGTTTTTCAAAAGATGAGTGGATAAACAAAGTGCACCAAAGGTACACAATTGTCAGCAATAAAATGAACTACTGCATCACACAATATTGTACTATCTCAAATTAATTTTCTTGCTTTGAAAAAAAAAAAAAAAAAAAAGCTAGATCCAAAGGCTACATACTCTACCTTTCCATTCGTAAAATATTTTGGAAAAGGTAAAACTTTAGAGACAGGGAACACATCAGTAGTTGCCAGGGTTTGAAAGTAGAAGGGATGAGACACTACTCTGCGGCCTTAGGAAGAAAATCTGGGGGGTAATGCAAATGTTCTATATCTTGATGATAGTTTTGAATACACTACTGTGCGCATTTGTAATGATTCATAGAACTATATACCACATGGTATGAATTTTCCTGTATGTAAATTAAAAAAAAATAACAATATGTAATACAATGGGTTAATAGAATTGAATATGAGCTAAACATAACCTTTAAAAATACTCTCATCCATTCTACAATTAAGGGATTCTGCCCATTAAGTACCTATTGAACACACTTGCAATATTTCCCCATATTAAACAATGCTACAATGGGCATAACATTTATATCCCTCTCCTATATATTTGCTAGAATTTCTTTTTTTTTTTAAGATTTTATTTATTTATTTGACAGAGAGATCACAAGTAGGCAGAGAGGCAGGCAGAGAGAGAGGAAGGGAAGCAGGCTCCCTGCTGTGCAGAGAGCCCGATGCGGGGCTCGATCTCAGGACCCTGGGATCATGACCTGAGCTGAATGCAGAGGCTTTAACCCACTGAGCCACCCAGGCGCCCCTATTTGCTAGAATTTCTTAAAGATAAACACATAGTACTTTAATCTCTGGATTATATAATATGTGTAAAATATAAACAAGTAAATACACAAAAATGCTAAGATGAAGACATACTTGATATTTTTCCTTCCCAAATCAACAGAATATATGTGATACTCATATTCAGTATACTGCCTTCACAAAATACTGGGCATATTTTCCAACAAATATGGATATTTTGAAAATTTCCAGTTTCATATTACTTCTACATCTCTTCCTAGAGATGTCATGGAATCCACAATAAATGACAGTTGACATTTATTAAAATATGGGATCAGAAGTACATCTGCAACCAAGCCAATTTGGGCTATATCCTATATAATTAAAAAACAATGTTAATAATGGTTTCTCCTATATCTCTGTTCTATACTAATCTCAAAAATTACAATTACTGTGACATGGGAGATAATGTTTCCTCTTTTTTATATACTTTTATTTCTGATTTATGTATTGCTAAGCATTACATAGTATGATATGTATAACAACATATTCCAAGTGCCTTTAACATGCTTTTTATATTAAACTCATTTATTCCAGGCTATTCATGATGATACATATAGGTTTTGTCCATTGATTTCATCTTCTATATGACATGCAATTGATAATGCCCCACATCTTATTTATTCAGTTATCTCTGGATGAATTTGGTACATGCTTCCAAAGTTTACTATTTTAAATGATACCACTATGGGCATACAATTTACATTTCCCTTAAATGTATTTACAAAAACTTCTCAAGGCAATACACTTAAAATTTTAATTTCTGGATTATATCATAGGTGTATTTTATTTTAAGATTTTATTTATTTATTTGACAGACAGAGATCACAAGCAGGCAGAGAGGCAGGCAGAGAGAGAGGGGGATGCAGGCTCCCTGCTGAGCAGAGAGCCCGATGTGGGGCTCGATCCCAGGACCCTGAGATCATGATCTGAGCCGAAGGCAGGGGCTTTAACCCACTGAGCCACCCAGGCACCCCTCATGGGTGTATTTTTAAAGTACTCAAAATTTCTGATTGAGTTTCCAATGTGACTAAACATGTTTAAAGGTTCACAAAATGTGTATAAGATTTGGGGCCTTCTAATTAAATGCTCATTAACATCAAGAATTTATATTTGATTTTTCCCAATCCAATGCATATAAAATAATATAAAACTATACATAACTTGGAAACTAATTTAGAAAGCTATTGGGTGATAAACAACTCTTTTTGATATATCCTCTATTAATTTTTATGCATTTGGACATTACTGATAAATTTATTCCTAAATAATATATATCTCTTGTTCATTCATTGTCTGAATAGCACCTTGTTCTTTTCCCATATATTTTAATTAATCAAATGATATGTACAAATATTATATGTTGACCTTTTAAATAATTTTTATTGAGGTTTAACTTACATGCACTTCACAAATCTTACTTGGTATCTTGATAATTTTATATAAATGAATACATAAATATGTGGCCTTCAAAGGGCACCTGGGTGGCTCAGTCTGCTCAGCTTCGAATTCTTGGTTTCTGCTCAGGTCTTGATCTCAGGGTCCTGTGATCCAGGCCTGGCTCAGGCTCTGCACTCAGCACAGAATCTGCTTGTCCCTCTCCCTCCCCCTCTGCATGTGTACACACTTTCTCTCTCTCTCTCTCTCTCTAAAATAAATAATTTTTTTTAAAAATGTGGCTTTCAAGAAGATGAAGCTATAGAACATGCAGTCTACCTTTTCCCCCTCTCAGTATGCACTGTCATTAAAAGTAATCATATACTGTTTTGTTTGCTATTGAACACAATAAACATAGACTTGTATACTGTATACTCCTGAGAGTCCAGTTTCTTTCAGTCTCATTGCATCAGTGAGATTGATTCATACTGTTAAATGTAGTAGAATTCTTCATTTGCCATTGCATTTTTTTTTCTTCTCATCTCTTCTCTCTTCTTTTTACTTTTTTCTTTTCCTTTCCTTTCCTTCCTTTCCTTCACATACAGTGTTATATTAGTTTTAGGTGTACAATATGATTATTCAACAATTCCATATATTACTCAATGCTCATGAAGTTAAGTATACTCTTACTCACCTTCACCAATTTCACCCATCTCTCCAGCTACCTTCCCTCTGGTAACCATCTTTCATTTTAAGATAAATTTTTTTAGAGTAAAACTCACAAAATAAGAGAGTAAAAAATTAAAAAGCTTTTAGCTATAACAAAGGTCTGAGGATCTGTTAAACATGGTGACTATAGTTCATAGCACTGTGTTATATAATTGAAACTGCCAATGGAGTAGAACTTGAATGTTGATAAATAGAATAAAATAGATAAATAGAATAAAATAGAAAAAAATAATAATAAATAGATATATGAGGTGATGGATATGTTCATTAAGTAGGTGGGGAGAATCCTTTCACAATGTATACATGTATCAAATCACCATGACATATACTTTATGTATACAAATCTCTTATGATTTTGTCATTGATACCTCACCACAAAAAGTAAAAAAAAAAAAAAAATTGTACCAACCTACAGTTTCACCTGTCATGTGTAAAAATTGCTCCATATCTAAACTACTGTTACTGTCTTTTTGTTTTCCCAGTTGCACAGTTGTATGCCATTGAGATTTGATGGTGTTGCTATGATTCATGTTTTTTTACTTACTTTTAAAATTTTGCTAAGTTTTTTCATAGTTCAGTGGCAGTTTTTAATCATTAAGTGCTATTAAATTCTGTTGAATGCTTTTCTTGGTTCTGTTTTTGTCTGCTGTATTCTATTTATATAGTGAATTACACTGATTGATATTTTAATGTTATACTTGCATTTGTGAAGTGCATTTCACTCAGTTGTTATATATTATTCTCTATGTGGTTTAAGTGCCTACATTTACAAAAGACATTTACCTATAATTTTCCTTTTTTTAATGTCCTTGTTAGCTTTTATTTTTAAAAAAAATTTTTAAAGATTTTATTTATATGAGAGAGATAGGGAGAGAGAGAAGATAAGCAGGGCGAGGGGAGGGAGAAGCAGGCTCCCCACTGGCAGGGAGCCTGACCAGGACCCTAGGTTATGACCTGAGATGAAAGCAGACATTCAACCAACTAAGCCACACAGGTGCCCCCTTGTTAGCTATTTAAATCAATGCTATGATGCCCTCATAAATGTATTGGTAAGCATGACATTTTTCTATATATATTCTCTAGAAGAATTTGTATAAGATCAATATTTTTGTTGAACAGGTATAAATCTAATCATTTTTCTGTTTCCTCTTGTATATAAATTGGTTTAAGTTGTACTTTTCAAGGAACTTGAAACTTTGTTTCATCCTAATTGCCCTATTTTGGACAAAACTAATTTTGGGCATCATACTAATTGAAATAAACCAGACAGAAAGATAAATACTGAATGATCTTATCTCCATGTGGAATCTAAAAAAAAAAAAAGTTAAACTCATAGGAGTACAGAATGACTGGAGGTGAGGGAAATAGGCAGATACTGATCAAAGGGTACAAACTTATTTGTAAGATGAATAAATTCTGTGGATCTAAATATATAATATACAACATGATGACTACACTTAACATCATATGGTATACTTGAAATTTGCTAAGAGTAGATCTTAAGTGTTCTTAGCACACACACACTAAAAGGTAACTACTTGAGGTAATGGATGTGTTAACTAACTTGCTTGTGGTAATTATTTTACAATGTATGTGTATATCTAAGCCATCAGGTTTGTACATTTTAAATATGTACAATTTTATTTGTCAAGTATACTTGGTAAACCTGGGAAAAATAAATTTTAAAATGCATGTCTTATCTTTTAAACATGTGGGAATCTGTAGTGATGTATTCTTTTTCATTGCTGATAACAATAATTTATGTTTTATCTTTTTTTCCCTTGATTTGTCTTGCAATGGGTTTACATATTGTATTAATTTTATAAATGAAACAATGTTTAGCTCTGATGAATTTTATAGAAAATATATCTTTTTTCCTTTTTAATTTTAATTTTTATGTTTATTATTTCTTTCCTTCTTTTTTTTTTTTTTTTTTAATTTTTCAGAGAGAGAGGGAGAGAGAGCAAGCACAGGCAGACAGAATGGCAGGCAGAGGCAGAGGGAGAAGCAGGCTCCCCGCCAAGCAAGGAGCCCAATGTGGGACTCGATCCCAGGACGCTGGGATCATGACCTGAGCCGAAGGCAGCTGCTTAACCAACTGAGCCATCCAGGCGTCCCTCTTTCCTTCTATCTTTTTGGAGATTAATTTCTGAACTTTTTTCTAGTTTGGAGTTTGGAATATTGTCACTGGTTTTTAGCCCTTTTGCTACTGAGATTTATTTACAGTGCTAAATAACTTTCTAAGTACTATGTTATGCTTCCATGATACAATTATGTTATGCTGTATTGTCATTATCATTCAAAGAAAATATATTCTAATTTTCATGATACTTCACTGACTCACAAATTATTCAACAGAGTGCTACATAATTTCTAAACAGTTGAGGGTTTACTAATTTTCATTTTCTGACTGATTTCTAGGATACTTCCAATGTGGAAAGATGACATATTCCGTATGACTTTAACCCATAAAACTTGTTGAATCTTGATTTATGATTCATTACATGATTAATTTTGATAAATGTTCCATGTAGCATTAAAAATAACATGAATTCTGCAATTACTGGGCTTGCTATTCCTTACATTTCAATTAGGTTAAGTTTCTTAAGTACATTTTTCAAATCATCAGTATCTCTATTCTTTCATGTGTATTTGTTCTAGTAGATACTGAAGAAATTATCTTAAAACCTCCAATAACTTTTGTGGGTGTTATTACACCTGTAGGTCTTTCAGTTTTTATTAGTCATATAAACATTTTGGATTGATATATTGATGTATTTTATTGATTTTTTTCATTATAAACAAATCCTTTTCATTTCTGATACTGCTTGCTTTATAGACTACCAGCTTTTTGAAATAAATATTTGTGTGATATTTTATATTCATTTCTTTTCAGTTTTTCTTCATCCTCATATTGAAAATGTGACTCTTATTGACGGGATAGATTTTTTTTTAACCATGTCCATCAAATTTTGTCTTTTATATGAATATTTGATAAATTTCCATTTAATGATATTACAAATACTGCTTCTATTCTATTTCCCCAGCCTCTAGCTAAGCCCTTTTTTTTTTTTTTTTTTTAAGATTTACTGATTTGTCTTAAAGAGAGAGAGAGAGAGAGAGAGATTATGAGTAGGGGGAGGAGAAAAGGGAGAGGAAGAGAGTCTCAAACAGACTCAGCACTGAGCATAGAGCCTCATGCAAGGTTCAATCTCATGACCCTGAGATTGTGACCTAAGCAGAAACCAAGAGTCAGACACTCAACTGACTGAGCCACCCCAGCACCAAGTCCCTTAGCCTCTATCTAAACTGAAATACAGTTAAATTACATTTATTCACCAATGCCATATGCATCACTTATTTTCTGCCTTAACCATTTTTTTTAAAGATTTTATTTATTTATTTGACAGACAGAGATCACAAGTAGGCAGAAATGAAGGAAGAGAGAGAGCAGCAGGAAGGCTCCCTGCCAAGCAGAGAGCCTAACTGCGGGGCTCTATCCCAGAACCCTGGGACCATGACCTGAACCTAAGGCAGAGGCTTTAACCCACTGAGCCACCCAGGTGCTCCTTAACCATTTTGAATCTACCAATTTGCTATTAATTTTCTAATTGCTCCATTTGTTCTCTACTTCTTTTACTTTATTCTTCTTTGTTTTGGTTTTGGCTAACATGTTATTATTGTTATTGTTATTTGTTTCTCCATTCTGAGGCTGTTAGTCAATATCTTTCCTTATCCCTTTAATTAACAGAGAGATTATAACATTCATATTTAATTGATTATACATTACCTTAAATTCATAGTGTTTCATTTCCCTAGACAATGTGTACTTTCCCACATATCTTTACAGTTCATGTGGATTTGATACCCTTGTTATATATCCCAATATCATATATTTAAAGACTCATAAAATTTTAGAGTTATCTTCCTATTTGCCCCTTCTGTATGTGTATGTATATATGTATGTGTTTTCTTGCATAACCTTGGTTTTACCTATAGTTTTCTTCTGCCTGAATACCCTAAAGGTTTTTTTGTTCAATTGTTTCTTTTGGTACAGGATTTCTGTCTCTGAACTCAATTTTTTTGTGTGTGTTGATAATCTCTCTGTTCACCTTTATTTTTGAAAGATGGTTTGGCTGATTATAAAATTGTATGTTCACAATTATTTCAGCACTTTCAAGAAGCAATTCTATTGGCTTTTAGTTTCCAAATTTTCTGTTGAAAAGTAAGATCTTAGTCTTATTATTGCCTCTTTAAAGATTCTGTGTATTCCTCCCTCCTCCCCCCAGTGCTGATCTGAAAATTTTTCAGTATCTCATATTTCACTAATGCATTTTTGTTTCTTCTAAGTTTTTCATAGATGCTCTGTATTAATTAGATCTGTTATTAACTTGGTAAGGATTTACTGAATAGACTATTCAATTTAATTCTCTTTTTCTATTGACATGATTACGTAATTTTTATATTTAATCTCTTATCAAGAAGGATCATACATTGTATGTTTCTAAATATGAACTACCCTAACATTCCTGAAGTTAATCCTACCTTTCAATGTTATTATCTTTTCATCGTTTTATATAGTCTGTCAATTTCTTTGGTCTAATACACTATTCAGGACTTTAGCATTTCATTTTTAAGAATCAGATCACCCCACAATTTTATTTGTTTCTACCCTTGTCCAATTTTTGTGTCAAGATTTAGTTAGCAGGGCATGTGGAGGGCTCAGCTGTTTAAGTATCTGCGTTCAGCTCAGGTCATGATCTCAGACCTGAGATCTCCTGGGATGGAGCCCCACATCAGGCCCTCCACTCAGTGGGGAATCTGCTTCTCTCTCTCACTCTCCCTCTGTGCTCTCTTCTCTCTCGCTATCTGTCAAATAAATTTAAAAAATGAAAAAAAAAAAAAAAGAGGGGGTAGGGGGAAGGATTCATTAGATTTGGTATGTAAAGAAAGAGAAGTTGTGTGTTTGGGCCCCACACTGGGCTCTGCGCTGGCCATGGGGCCTATTTTAAAAAAATAAATAAGTCAACTATATATCATCAAGGGCTTTAATCGAGGATATATTTAACTATTTCATTTTCCTTAATGATTACTTTCAATTTTCAATTTACCTATGTCAAATTTACATATTTTTTAGGTATTATCTACAACATGTAAGTTTTCAAAATTGCTAAACAGAACATTAGCTTATCCTTTAAAAAATATCTTGCGGTCGCCTGGGTGGCTCAGTGGGTTAAAGCCTCTGCCTTCAGCTCAGATCATGGTCTCAGGGTCCTGGGATCAAGCCCCACATCGGGATCTCTGCTCAGCAGGGAGCTTGCTTCTGCCTCTCTCTCTGCCTGCCTCTCTGCCTACCTGTGATCCTTCTCTGTCAAATAAATAAATAAAATCCTTTAAAAAAATATCTTGCACTAAGTGTTTTCATCTTTTAGATTAATTTATATTTAATTTAATGTATGAGTTTATAGTTTCTTTTTCCTCTTTATCAACCTTTTCCAGCAATTTGGTTCTCAGATAATTTGTTTTCTGTTGTTGGTGATTTCTATGTCATTATTATTACATTATTTCTATATCCTTGCTCAGTATTTTCTTTCCCATCACTGTGAAAAATATAATTTATAATCTCACTTGTGCTTTGGATTTGTCATTTTGGCTTACAGTTCTCTCAAGTTCTATCATGTAAATCTTGATGCCATTTTGCTATGTATAAGGTCATGATTATATTTATTATACACTGTCTTACTAATGTTAAACAAATCAAACTACTGTATTAATTGTACATTCTAATGTTCTGTTATTAATAATGTTACATTAATTTTATTTGATTAGTTTTCATACTTTTATTTCAATCTTTCTATCATTATATTTTAGGTATTTTCCTTGCCAGAAGAAAACAGATATTTTGAATAAGATACTATCTATTGATGAGAGAATTTAATGAATTTAAATTCATTGGCTTCTCTGACATTGGAATTTAGTTATACAACCTTATTTTGTACCTTCTGTATAATTTTCCTTAACTTCATTACAATTCTTGTCTTAATCATGTTGAATTTGTTAATTTGCTAATTAATCCTCCATTACTTTGTATGCTGAGCATTTTATTCTTATTCTTCACTTAATATTGATTCATAAGCACTTTATGGCCCACAAAATATCCGTGTGTTCCTCTGCATATCTAGCTTGCCTTGTAGTTATATGGGAGCCTTTTGAGAGCAATAGCTGATGGACAGTGAGATGTGATTAATTTGTTCTAAGATGAGGCCGTTAAAGGTCAGCATACTTTCCATGCTGCAGTAACGTTATACAGCACATATTTTAGATGCATACATAGATACAAGAGGTAGAAGACTTTGTGTACATTAGAAATAAATTCTCATTCTTAAGCCATTGATATTGGGTTTGTCTATAGCAGCATTTAACAGAAGTTATTCTGACTAAAATAAGTAACTCTATATTTTTCCAGCAAAGTCTAAATGTAATCATTATCTCCATCCTTTTTCCTAACACTAAAGAAAAATTCCTAAAAGTCCCTCACATATTCCATATTTTTATGATTCCAAGTTTTTACAATTTCATTTTATAATTTTGTTTTCAACATATTAGTATATTATATAATTACGCATTTGTTTAGTTTTTAAATTTTGTTTACTCTCTAATACCTAATACTTTTTAAAAAAATGCTTCCGTATTTTTATTTAATTTTTTTGAGATAGCAAGAAAGAGAGAGAGAGAGTGGGAGCAAGCAGGGGGAATGGGCAAAGGGAGAGGGAGAGAGTGGGAGCAAGCAGGGGGAATGGGCAAAGGGAGAGGGAGAGAGAGAATCCTAAAGTAATCTCCATGCCCAGCATGAAGACCGATGCAGGGCTCAATCCTATGACCTGGAAATCATGACCCAAGCCAAAACGAAGAGTCAGACACTTGACCAACTAAGATATCCAGGTGCCCTTCCATATATTTTAAAATCTTCCTCGCTCATTATTACTGCCTTCATATCAGTCCTATGTGCTGGCTTTATATTTCCTCTTGCTAATTAAAACTTTAAGCAGTTCTTTCCACATTTAGTGAAATTTATACTCTTATTTTTCATGTATTTTAAAATATCTTTTTTGCACTGACTGACTTAATTCATACAAAGTGTTTATACAAGTTCTAGAATTGGGTAGATAGTTTCTCTACTCCTAACTATGAAATATCCTCTTATAGAGGATTCTGCCTATCTATACTTTCCTCCCAATTTAAGCAAAAATGATTATATTAAGGTGGATGGGTAGACAGATAAATAAACGGAGAGACAGATAATCTGCTTTATTAGAAGGCACTTGTCACACATGTACCTATGTTTGTTATTGTAGATTAAATGTAAAGAAACTGAGTATAACAAAGATAGTTCATATTCTTTTAGTTCCAAAGCTTTAATAAGGATTTAAAGGATCTTCTGTTTTTTAATCTTTTCCACATATTCTCCAAATGTCCTGAGTTGTAGAGGTTTCCATATAGGACAGTTTTGAGGTTTCCTTGGTCAGAGTTCCCATAAAATTCACTGGACCCAGATCATTTTTTTATTGATTTCCTGCTCATTCTGCCACACTACTTTGATATTAGAGCTATTTTGCCCAGCACCCATTCACAGAACTGGCCATGGATTGTGATTTACAAAGGCTAAGTATGGTGCACTCGTATATCAGGGCAACTGGATGATTTTTGTGCTAACTTACCAAGTTCTGTTGTCTGTGTTTTCACAGGTCTAAGTTTCAGGCAAGGGTAACAGTATCAGGTATTTCTTGAGCACAAGGCCTAAAGCCCTCGCTCCTGTTAAAAGACCAGCCTTTGAGACATATATCTTTTCCCACATGGGCTACTCCCACTTTCTCATTGTTTATAGCACCTGATGGTTTCCCTTGAAAGGACTTGCACTCAACATTACTTTATGTATTCATTGTCTCTCTTTTTTTTTTAATCTAACATTTTAATGTTTTTGAAATAGAAAGGGGATTCTACATAAGAAATTAAATAGCCCTATAATGTTTCTAGCATCACTTCTCAAATTAAAAAAAAATAATAATAACTTGGGTTGAACTCATTTCTTAAATTTACTTTAAACATTAATAGCCTAAAATTCTATTGTTTCTACTATTGAAGACCTCTCTAGTGCCCTAAAAAGGGGGAGGAGGAGGGTATTGCTTAATTACATTCAATAAGCATTTATTCTAGCCTCTTTCCGATTTTCTGTGAAGAAACAGCATTAACACTAGGATATTTCCAAATAAAATTTCATTGAAAGCCAAATTATCAACTGTAGTTGAGAATTTAGGAACTACTCTTAAAGAAGTAGATCCACAGACTAAGGATCCATTGGGGCGCCTGGGTGGCTCAGTGGGTTAAAGCATCTGCCTTTGGCTCGGGTCATGGTCTCCGGGTCCTGGGATCGAGCCCCACATCAGGCTCTCTGCTCGGCAGGGAGCCTGCTTCCCCCTCTCCCTCTCTGCCTGCCTCTCTGCCTACTTGTGATCTCTCTCTGTGTGTGTCAAATAAATAAAATCTTAAAAAAAAAAAAAAAAGACTAAGGATCCATAGCACACATGTTGCTTTACTGTTATTCCTAGGTTCACTTAGTCCGCCACATTTTTTCATTTGTTTCCAAGTTCCCAGAGTGATGACAGAGAACTTATCAATGAGTCAAACAAGAAGCTTTAAGAGGCTCCAGTTCTTTTTGACTGGAGATGTATCTGGCAGTGACTTGTTTGGTTCTTTGTCAGTTTTATTTTTCTTGCTTCCTGCATCTCTCTGAGGACCTGGAAAGAGTAAAGATTAGGGCATCAACAATAGCTCTGAGCCAGGAGAATGACGCTGCTTTCTTTCTTTCACTTAATCTGAGCTAAAAGAAAACTGGATTCCATTTTCCCTGAGTGATCTGATTTAACAAGAGATCCTTTGGCTTAAAGATAATGTTTCCGCTTCTATGCTTGCCCTGAATTTTTAGTTTCTCTACTCCTAACTACGAAATACCCTCTTGTAGAGGATTCTGCCTATATATACTTTCCTCCCAATTTAAGCAAAAATGATTATATTAAGGTGGATGGGTAGACAGATAAAAAGAGAGACAGAAAATCTGCTTTATTAGAAGGCACTTGTCACACATGTAACTATGTGATTGTAGATTAAATGTAAAGAAACTGAGTATAACAAAGATCGTTCATATTCTTCTAGTTCCGAAGTTTTAATAAGTATTTAAAGGATTCTGATTACTCAATTCCATATTTACTATTAAGCTTCTCATTTTATACAGACTTTCTCCAATTCCTTTACCAGGTCCAGTGATAACATGAAAAACTGATTGAGAATTAGAATTTATAGCTCATTAGTAGTGAACACTGGCTATTAAACAAATTTTCTCTCATTTCTACCAACTCCTATAAGCCTCTCAATTTTTCCTATCATTTTATACTGTTCTTACCTGTCCTTTCTTTCTTTCCTACATATTGTTGTTTGGATTCCTACTTTCTTTTCTTTTCCAGACAAAAATACAAACATATACTCTAGAAAATAACCTCATGGAAGAGGCTGCCAAAATCACTGTCAGAATTCTGTATTACTGTGAAAGTTCAATAGCTTTGTTAGTTCCCCTGCTGGAGGCAGTCTGAAATAGGTAGGCAGAAATTTTACTTTGCAATGAACAGCGTGTCGTAGTGAGAAGTGAAAAGCCATTTTGTTTTAGGCAAAAGGAAGTTGATCTGAAATGTTGAAAGACTCACTTACCAAACTCTCAATTTCTAGCAAACAGCATGCTGCAGGTCTACATAAAACACTTAGAATTCAATGTTTCGTCTTCAAACATATGTGCTGCAGTTAAAGCCTATTGCTACTCTCTAGTGTAGGATATTGGATGGGGGAAAGTACCTTCCCCAGGCATAATGAAGAAAATACAGTTGATGAAAAAAAAAAAACTTTCATAGGGAGAAATAAGAAACAACAAATGTCAGAAGACACAACAATTGTGATTTTTATTTGGAGCAAATCTCTGTGGCATTTATACAATCATTTCAATGTACATCTGAAGATTACTTTAATTATTATACTGTAGGATGTACAGATTTCTGTGGGGTTATGTGATAATAACCATGGTCCAAATACAGAGTTCTATGCTGTTAGATATCCATCCTAAACCCCAGGCATATGCAAAATGTTGTTCTGTTTTGTTTTGTTTCTGAGAATGTTTGCAGTTCTCCTGACAGAGTTCATTTCCTTAACTATATTACTATAATTTTCACTTATGTCTATCAGAGTTTTCATCATTTCATGTTTTTAAATTTAAGTTGTATTGCTACAAAATTTAAAAAGTCCGTAGTCCTGTCACGTTTAAAAACTGAAAAACAGCAGTTCCTGTCCTATTTCTTCCCTTCCTGCATTTCTATTCCTTGAAGGCAGACACTTAAATTATCAGTTGTATGTCCTGGAATATATCTTAATATTTTTAGAAAACATGATTATATAGGTATTTATTGAATTTAAGTATCACTGGTAATGGTTACCTTGTTACCTCTTGGTGGACTTTTATGTAGTGTGAGGTAGCCGGGTTATTATGACTATTCCTTTGAGCAAAGTTAATTTCTGCAGCATTATCTTTTTTTTTTTAAAGATTTTATTTATTTATTTGACAGACAGAGATCACAAGTAGGCAGAGAGGCAGGCAGAGAGAGAGAGGAGGAAGCAGGCTCCCTGCTGAGAAGAGAGCCCGATGCGGGGCTCGATTCCAGGACCCTGAGATCATGACCTGAGCCAAAGGCAGAGGCTTTAACCCACTGAGCCACCCAGGTGCCTCTCTGCAGCATTTTCAAAGCTAAATGATGAAAAGATATTTTGATTGCCACACAGTTTTCATTATGAAAATCTACTTTGACTATGCCTAGGGTCCCAGAGTACCATTTTATTCAAACTTTATAGTGACTAAATCTCTAACCATCCCCTTGGTGTCTTGAGATCTAAGTTTGACAAATTGGCAAACAATTCTCTTTTTTCACATTCTCAGATTAATGTCCTTTCTTCATATATATTTCATACTTCCCATCACTGGTCCTTTTGGAGGTTCCAGGATGTCTTATCACTGGCATCAGTTTTCATTTTCTCTGATTGCTCAGTAACCATTCAGGTATGATTTGCAAATTCCAAAATCATTTTGCTGGAATCCCTTTTTTCATTATGTTTGTCCTTAAATACTTTCTCTTTTTATAGGTGTGATAAATTATGTTTAGAGAAATTATATGTTTTTCCCATTTAAGAAATCTGCTTTCTCAGCCATTCCAGTGTTTAATCAGTAATTCGATAAGTTTGTGTTAACTGGCTACTTGGTATTTAGCACTCTGACACTGACCTCAAAGAACCTAAAATCCACTGAGAACAACTTAGTCAATATTAAAAAAAAAAAAAAAAAAAAAGAGCAGCACACTTTATATTAATGGAGTAAAGAATATAATTGCAACTCAGGATAGAAGGAAATCAATGCGGGCAAAACATTTAGAGAGGACAGAAAATAAAATGCAGGTCTTGTACCAATTCTTAAGAAATAGAACACAATTGGTCTTTGCTGGATTGAAGAATGAATCAATAATAGAAATGAACATTTATAGAATATTTGTTCATAGCCAGCAACTATACTAAAACTTTACATACATTATCTCATCTAAACCTTAAAACAAATATATGCGCTAGTTACAATTATTTTACCCATTTTTATAAGTGAAGAAACTGTGGTTTGGAGAAGTACTTGACTTGTCTAACATCAGACAGCTAATCAATAGTTGAATCAGCAATCAAGCCCAAAGTCTAACTTCAAAAGCTATACTCTCAAACAGTAGGTTATATTGATATTTGTGTAGATACATCTTAAATTTAACAGTGTATTTAAATTCAATATAAGCATTTTCACAGATTGTTTTAGGAAGTCAAATATAATGTTAATTCTGACAGACAATGACAAGGAAATGTGGGCTGGTTTATAATATATCCAAATTAAAGAAGACACTTAAGCTTCTATCATTAAAAATTAGTCTACTGAGTCTGAGGGAAAAGCTTCAGCATTAGGCTGAAGGTAAAGAAATCAACAAAGCAATAAGCTGACATGGGCTACATTAACGTACACCAGTTGGTAAATGTAATCAACAAATCTTGAAACAAAATGCCATAGAACATTATTGATATTATCACCCTGCCACACACACAAAAAATTCTCAGTAAGAACCCAGGAAATGTAAACAAACAAATGAAATGAAAGACACATAATTAGAAATAAATCTGTAAGTAAATTCTATTTTTAAGATCTTTCCCTAACTACAAATTCATTAAGATTCTACTAAAACACAACTTATTACATTGTACTCCTTTGAAATACAACAGTTTTAATATACTAGAGGCCTACTGCAAAAAAGCTAGTCAATCAGGCATGGGATGATGCCTGCTTCCATAATGATGCTGCATCCACTACTTACTAATAAATTGTTTCCACAGAACTAAGAAGTACCCTTCATTTACTGACAAAATAACTTCCAGGCACATTTACTAGCTACAGTTCTCCACTATTCTTGCATATCCATTTATAGAATTTTAACACACAAATTTCGAAGGGGATAAGAAACTTTTGGTGCTTAAAGTAGAAAAGCTTGGTGCAACAGAAAGAGGAGGATTGAAGTCCAGAATCCTAAGTATGAGCCCCTACTCTTCCACCAACCCTCTATCTGTCTTGGGCAAATGTTCTTCTCTAAAGAACAGGGCAGGATCTGTAAGGTATTTTGTGACCTAATAGTCAACAAGTTCAAAATTCAGTTTCATGTATTTTTCATGTATTTCCAGTTTAAGAGTTTTTAACAGCAATCTGCATATTCACATACCCCCTATAGTACATGTTCCAGTTTTAATTCCTGCGATTTTGATTCTGTTCTTAAGTGATAATGCATTCATAATTAATTAATTAATTAGATAAAAGTATCAGAAAGCAAGTCCATCTAAGAACCAAATGGGAAAAAGTAGTGTTCCACATAAATTTCTGCTCCTGGGCCCCTTAATAGAATTTCACATCATAATGTATATCTCCTGCCCATATCAGGTGATCTCTAAATTTTTTCATTAAGTTTAACTAGAAAGGCAGTAATTTCTGGTGTTTTTCGTATGGGCTGTAAATATCATTGCTGTTTTCATTTTTATATTATTATTATTATGACTATCTGGCTATAAATTTAATTCAATTTATGCAAAACAATTCAAATCCATTTGGTCTGGCAGTTCTCCTGGTGAAATGACCAGTCAAATGAGTTTACTTTCTGTCAGAAAGAAGTCTGGGGCACCTGGGTGGCTCAGTGGGTTAAGCCTCTGCCTTCAGCTCAGGTCATGGTCTCAGGGTCCTGGGATTGAGCCCTGCAGTGGGCTCTCTGCTCAGCAGGAAGCCTGCTGCCCCCTCTCTCTGCCTGTGTCTCTGCCTACTTGTGCTTTCTCTGTCAAATAAATAAATAAAATCTTTTAAAAAAAAAAGTCTGACTTCATTACATTTTACATTTTACAGTGGCTTTCATTTCAAAATAAGTGTGCTAATACAAATTCCATGAGATCTCACATTCTGAATTCAAATTCTAAGATAGATGGATAGACAAATAATGGGCAAGCAGACAGCTAGATATGGCGCAAGGAGCTCTGCAGTGAGCTTGATACTGTTGCTCTGTTTTGCTTTTGGTTTTTTTTGTTTTGTTTTGTTGTAAGTTCATGTGGCTTTACTGCCAATTTACCCTCCTTCGGGAGCTATACATTTTTTAATTATCCTTTTAATTGATGCATAAGAATATGGATGGGACTAGTAGGATTCTGGAAGGTTGAACAATTTGCCTTTCCTTAGTAACCTGGAAGGAAGGCAACTGTGCTAAGTGTGGTGATGGGAAAGAACTTTCAAATTTTCAGCAGTCTGTGTTTCAGAACTGCAGAACTCTCAATCAGATCAATTTTAAGACAGAAGTACATTAGAGACATGAAAATCTTGTACCCCATTCTCTTAAAACAATCTGTGCCATGTATTCTCTGAAGTCTTTGTATCCCTCAAGAATAAGCGCACCTGGGGTTGAAGACATCTGTTATAAAGCATGGTTCATTCTTCATCTTAACAAAATTACTCTGCCTGTTGACAGGGTCAGGAATTATAAAGTGAAGCTAAATAAGAGAGTTTATTCAAGAAGATTTTCATGCATCGACACAGTCCCTTTAGTCTAACAGGCCAGGAGAAGGAGACAGGGCATTTGTCTATGGTGATGCAATTCATCTGAATTTGATTAACTACTTGAAGGGAACTGTCAACATCTCTGTGAAACTAATCTGAAATACTCCATTTCCTTAAATGTATTTAATTGGGTTGGGGCCTCAGGGCATATTTTTATCAGACTTCTAGTGCTTCATAGTTAATGCCCTGTCCTGATGTTTCAAAAACCTGTCTTTCCCATTCTATTTGATCTGTTTTTTACGTCCCAAAGCAGCAGCTTAGAAGTCATGAGCACATAAAACTAGCAGACACAAATTACACCAACATTTCACTAATTTAAGTCTATATTGGTTTAAATTATTATGGAAAGATTTGTATTCAGAGGTGTGTGTATGTGTGTGTGTGTGTAGAGAAAGAGACAGAGAGAAGAAAGGAAGGGAGGATTTTTTTTTTTTAATAAAAGTAAGTTATCTTATTAGTTTATAGGTATAGTTATTACAGTATTTTTTTTCTTTTTTTTTTTTGACCCCTGATCTGTTTACTTTGGTGTTTATTCCTTTGCTTTCCATTTCTCTGTTTTTTATAGCTTGATGGATTAAAAACAAACACAAATACATTATCATATACCTATAACATATCTGCAAACAGCATTTCAGAAATATCAATATACTCTTTAAATAACAATAAAATATTTAAACAGGATAACTGATCAGTTAAACTGGAGATGTGCAGAATATGTTTTTGGGGGTCTTGGAATCCATTATATTATCCCATGAATTACATTAAGAAATAAAATGTGGACATTCATCACAACAAAAATATATTGTCAATGTAAATAAATATTTGTATGCCATGGAAACTTGAAATGATGGTAAGATATTACAGAACATAAATTCAAAACTGAAACACTAATATATAATTTTTAAGTTTCTATGATGAGATGGAGGCAGAAGCAGCCTACCTACACAGGTATGTAAAGAAGTATTGTAGAAGAAAATAATTATACAAACCACATGTAAATGTGTACTGTGTTATAGGACCTCAGTCTTAAAAGTACATTGATAATGATGGTGAAGATTGTGAATTTGTATTTCCTTATGATGTTTCTCACAATATCATTAGCATTTTTACTACAGATACATGTTTTTGGTTTCTAGAATTTGCATCATTTTTTTCCAAAATGAAATGTATAATTAACTGATTAATTTAAGGTATTACATAATGACTTTTCTTTCCCTTATATTCTTGCTATCTCCTGATTGATTTTTAGTGGCAGGAAATCGCACTTGTATTTTACTCATGTAAAAGAATCTACGCTATCCATTCAAAAAAGAAAAAACAAACAAAGAAATGCTTGGAGCTCTACAAAGCCATCCTTTTTGATTTGTTGCTTCCGAACTGTCCCAATGCTATGCAGCAACATTCATGCACCTTCAGTTATGCCAAGGCTCTGGAGTCTATGCCCCAAGATATGACAATTAACTTGCTGTTGTGATCATTTTCCTGGGGTGTTCCTTTTTTCTACTTATTTCCTTTCCAGGAACTAAACACTCCTAACAGGGAATAATACCCACTTAAAATATCCACAGACTCTCTTCATCTGCACAGAACTTCACTGTAAGTAGAAGGTAGGCTTCACAGGTTACTTTCCAAGCTATTACTCGCTGAACCTCTGAAAGCAGGGATGTCCCTGGATATATGGACAATGCAGAATAAAGCTCATAAACCACCCTTCTCTCATTATAATAATCGGTTTTAGTCCTGACTCTGGAGATCAAACATTTTTCCAGGCCTCCTTGACTGCTATCATTCCGCATGGTGTGCTTCCTTGGGCAGGCTTTTAAAATGAGTAGGCAATCTCACTTTACCACAATTTCAATAGAAATACTTCTTCCATCTTGACTCCTGCTTGTAAGAGAGTTTTTACACTCTTCACAGTTATATCTAAGAAAAGATACCAGTCCCTACTTTGGAGGGTGAAAGGGTGTTAGAAACTAGATTTTTTCTACCTGTAGTTACTAGTTTGTCCCAAACACATTGGAATTAATTAATTGATAATAGTGGAGAAAGGAGGTACAGTTTGTAGAGAACAAGTATAAAACCTGACAACATGGTCAATAACAATCATTTACAGGTACTGGAAATCAGCCAACGTCAGACAAAAAACTGAGAAGCATTTGTTCTTTAAAAACTGCTGAAATGTTAAGAAAATACGGGACAAACCTATGGCCTTTTTACATTCCTCCCTCCTTAGTCACCAGAAACCATAGCACTATTGCCTTTGGATACAGGACATGATAGCAACTATAGGCGCAGAGCTGATTTGGGGTGAAAGCAAAGGATAAACCCATGTCTTTGACTATTAAACCCAGCCTACTCAGTTTGAAAGACTGAGGAAAACCCACAAACATGCTAGCCCAAGATGGTGGTCATAGTCTAAAAGGGCAGTAGACAAGGGAGAAATTTAATGGTGAAAACCTGGAAGGGTCAGATTCATAGAAAGAAATTCTTTTTTTTTTTTTAAAGATTTTTTATTTATTTATTAGACAGAGATCACAAGCAGGCAGAGAGGCAGGCAGAGAGAGAGAGAGGGAAGCAGGCTCTCGGCTGAGCAGAGAGCCCCATGCGGGGCTCGATCCCAGGACCCTGGGATCATGACCTGAGCCGAAGGCAGAGGCTTTAACCCACTGAGCCACCCAGGCGCCCCCATAGAAAGAAATTCTAAACTCATATATACCTGGCTGACCGATAAACTGTACCTGCATAGAGGTGACCTGAAAGAACCAGGACAAATTTAAAAATCTGAGGCATACTAATAATTTCTGGGAATCTAAATAAATTTCTCTACCTATGTATAGATAGTTCAGTAGATGGCAGAGCCTTATGGACTTGAGTTGTCTAAACACAAACTCCAAACAAATCATTGCCTGACCACTAACACAGGAAAAAATACCAAAGAATACCAAAGGAAGCCAGGTAATTAAAAACAAACAATTTTATATATATATATATATATATATATATATATATATATATATAAAATTTAAATAGCATGACAGACAAAGCTTAAGAGCTTAAGTACCAGGACAATTACTAAAAACAACAATAAAAGACCTACAGGGAAAAAAAAAAAGAATCCAGAATTACTTTAATGCATTAACTAAAACATTCAATTTTAACCAAAAACTATTAAGCATAAAAATAAAGTGTGATAACATAGTAGAGAAATAGCAAAAATGGTAGCCAATAAAAAATAACACCGAGTGAGCCCAGATATTTATCAGACAATAATTTGAGAGCTGCTGTAATAAATATTTTCAAGGTAAAATAGGAACATGTAGAGAACTAAAGGGAAGTGGACTAACAATGAGCCACAAATAAGACTCTCAAGGGAAAAATGGATATTATAGAAAGAAACAAAAGAGAAAGTTACAATGAGAAGTACAATAATTGGACTGAATATATACACCAGATGGACTCTTGAGCAGATTGGAGCTGAGAAAAAAATTAATAAAACAAGCAGACAGGGGGCACCTGGGTGGCTCAGTGGGTTAAGCCTCTGCCTTCAGCTCAGGTCATGATCTCAGGGTCCTGGGGTCGAGCCCCGCATCAGGCTCTCTGCTGAGCGGGGAGTCTGCTTCCCTCTCTCTCTCTGCCTGCCTCTCTGCCTACTTGTGATCTCTCTCTCTCTCTGTCAAATAAATAAATAAAATCTTAAAAAAAAAAAAAAGCAGACAGAAAATTACTAAAGATATGGAAGACTGAAACAAATTCATGTAACCAACATTAGAAAGTATTTTGGAATAAATGTAACAAAAGTAGTGCAAGTCCTATAAAATGAAATTTACAAAACACTGCGGAAAGAAATTAAAGACAGCTTAAATGAAGAGGGAGACATATCATGTCCATAGGCTGGAACACTTACTATTCTTTTTTCTTTTTCTTTTTTTTTTTTTTAAGATTTTATTTATTTATTTGACAGAGAGATCACAAGTAGGCAGAGAGGCAGGCAGAGAGAGGGGGAAGCAGGCTCCCTGCTGAGCAGAGAGCCCAATGTGGGGTTTGATCCCAGGACCCTGAGATCATGACCGAGCAGAAGGCAGAGGCTTAACCCACTGAGCCACCCAAATGCCCCTGGAACACTTACTATTCTTAAGAGCAGCTTATCCCAAACAGATCTACAGGTTCAATGCAGTCCCTGTGAAAACCCCAGCAGAATTTTGAGATGGACCAAGTGACTCTAAGTTTATATAGAAACAAACAACAACAACAAAAAAATAAATAAATAAAACAAAAACAAAGACCTAGAACTGCCACTGTGTATTTTTATATATGTTATTTCAAAATAATTTTAGATTTATTAAAGAGTTGCCAAGATTATACAGAGTTTTCCCCTTCCCCTAAAGTTAGCAACTTGGATAACAATGGTATTTTTACTAAATTTCAGAAATCAATACTGGAAAAATATAATTACCAAAAGTATATACTTTATCCATATTTTTCCAGTTTTTTAACTAACATTCTTTTTGTCTTACCCTTATACATTCTAGATGTTTTCCCACTGCTTTTTTCCTCACCACCTTTAATATTTCATACATTTTAATTCAGTTACATTTATTTTTCACCATCTGCCTTCTATCCTCAGTTTTTACCACATTGTCATTAAAAAAAATTTTTTTTCATATAATAAAATTCACTCTTTGTGGTATACAGTTCCATAGGTTTCACAAAGCACACAGTAATATATTCACCACCGTAGTACCACACAGAACACTTGCATCAGCCTAATTCCTTTGTGCAAACCTCTTAATAGCCTATCTCTCCTCCCTCTCCAAACCTCTTAGCAAGTACAGATCTTTACTCTGTTCCAAAAAATTTGCCGTTCCAGAATATTATATAAATGCAATCACAAAATATGTAATCTTTTGAGTCCGACTTCTTTCCCTTTACTAAAATACATTTGAGATTTATCCTTGTTGTGGTAAATTTAAAGTTCATTCTATTGCATGGATTTTTTTTTTTTAACCCATTTACCTGTTAAAAGACATATGGCTTGTTTCTATTTAGAGTTTATGAATGAAGCTGATTCAAATATCTAAATACAGGTTATATTATGGGCAGAGGTTTTCAATGCACTGGGGTAATAATTAATAATGTCATTGTAAAAATATGTTTAACCATAAAAGAAACTACCAAATTATTTTTCCAGAGAGGCTGTAACATTTTCACAAGTAATGGAAATGGTCCCTTTGTTCTGCATCCTTGACAGCACTTCATTCTGTCATTTTATTTTTCTTAGCCATTTTAGTAGTTGTTCAGGGGTTTCTCAGTATGATTTTAATATGCAAGTCCTCAATGATTAATGATTCTGAGCATCTTTTCATATGCTCATTTGACATGTGTATATATCTTCACAGAGAAAGTGTTCAGATCTTTTGTTCATTTCCTAATTAAAATGGGTTGTTTTGTTGTTGTTGAACATTAGAGTTCTTTTTATATTCAGGATAAAAATTTATATCAGTTATATAATATATAAATATCTCCCCCAAACTTTTTTTTTCTTCCCCAAACTTTCGTCTGCCTTTTCTTTACCTTAAAATTTGGCAGAACAAGAAGTTTTAATCATGTCAAAGCCCAGTTCACTAATTAAATTTGTTCCTTTTTATCTATCACGCTTTTGATGTCATACATAAAAACTCATTGTTAAGGGGCGCCTGGGTGGCTCAGTTGGTTAAGCGACTGCCTTCAGCTCAGGTCATGATCCTGGAGTCCCGGGATTGAGTCCTGCATCGGGCTCCCAGCTCCAAGGGGAGTCTGCTTCTCCCTCTGACCTTCTCCTTGCTCATGCTCTCTCTCACTGTCTCTCTCTCTCTCAAATAAATAAACAAAATATTTTAAAAAAACAAAAAACAAAAAACTCATTGTTAAAACCCAAGATTATGCGATTTCTTTTTTTTTTCCCTAGGAATTTTGGGATGTTGCATTTTATATTTAGGTCTATAATGCACTTTAAGTCAATTTTTGTGTGAAGTGATAAGCATATATGAAGGTTCATTTTTTTAATGTTAAAGTACAATAATTATAGCTCCATTTTACTAAAAAGAATGTCAATTGTCAACTGAATTTTGAGTGTAGCTCTGAAAAAAAAATAGTTGATTATATTTGTGGGGATCCATTATTGGTTTCTCTATTCTATTCCAAAGATTAATCTGTCTTCCATTAGCCAATTCAATACTACCTTGATTATTGTAGTTTTAGATAAGGCTTGAAATAAGTTAACCTAAGTCTTCCAAACTTGTTTTACTTTTGGAGACCTAGATACATACATACATGAGTCTATAGTCAAATAATATTTTTTCAGCTTTAATATATCTTTAATATACCTATAACCTTTAATATATACCTATAATTTTAATATACCTATAATAATTCCCCCTCCATCCTTTTACTTATTATAAATTTTACATATACATATATTTAATCACACAATAGCATGATATATTTTTGCTTAAAATACTCAGTTATCTTGTAGAGCAAATAAAAATTTTTTAAAAATATTTATCTCTATTGATTCTATTTTCAACTCTATTTTTGTATGGTCCAAGTTGTTTATCTATATCACATTCTTCTGCCCAAAAATCCTTATTTTATTTTATTTTTTATTTTCAAGGGTCCTTCTTTAAAATAACTTGTAGATTAACTCTACCAGCAATAAATTCTGATTTTTTGTTTGCCTTTCTCAGGCTTCATTTCTTTTACTTTTTTTGATGTATATTTTCACTGGGTATGTAATTTTGGGTTGAGTTTTTGTCCTCCTTTTTGAAACCAGCACTTGGAAAATATCCATCCATTGTTGTCTCGAATGCATGGTTTCTGATAAGACTGCTATAAACCTTATCTTTGGTTCTTTTGTAAATAATGTGTCTGTCTTTCCACTCTCTTCAAAATTTTCCCATTGTTTTCATTTTCAGCAGTTTGAATATATGTGCACAATGGAGGCTCTTTTGTGTTGATTTGCTTTGCTTTGTTTTATTACTTATCTTGTTGGGTGTTCTATAAGCTACTTCTGTCTGTGGTTTGGTGTCTTACTAGCCTGGAAAAGTTCTTAGGCATTATTTCCTTTTTTAAATTAATTAATTAATTATTTGAGAGAGAGAAAGCAAGCATGAGCAGGAGGAAGGGCAGAGAGAGAGAGAGAGAGAAAATCCCATGCAGATTCCCCACTGACCATGACTGAGATCATGACCTGGTTGAAATCAAGAGTCAGACACTTAACCCACTGAGCTACCCAGGTGCCTCTTAGCCATTACTTCTTTATACATTCCAACTTTCCAACTCTTTTTTCTCCTTCTGAGATTACAATTATGTGTCTACTAAATCATTTGATATTACTCCACAATGCTAGATGTTTTGCTGTATGATTCTTTTGGTTTCAGTTTGGATAATTCCTATTGACCTATCTTGGAAATCACCACTTCTTCGTTGACAGCGTTGAGCCTACTAAAAAGTCCCTCAAAGGAATTCATCCTCTCTCATTGTTTTGTTTTGTCCCCCAACCCCCATCATTTCCAATTGATTCTTATTGTTTCCATTTAAATGCTGCAATTACCTAACCAGTCATACATGTTTTCAGTATTTTTCTTAGAGCCATACTAAAATAGTTTTCTTAAATTCTTGTGTGTTGGATATAAAATCTATGGCAAACCTCAATCTAGTTTGGATGAAATCTTTGTATCTTCACACTGTTTTTCTTGCCTTTTTGTAATGCCTTATAATTTTTTGTTTGAAAACTGGACATAAGAGTAGGTATTAAGGTATATCTAACAATCTATAAAAAATTATATTTATAAAATATATTTATATTTACACATACACATGCCTTTCTTTTCAAAGGGAAACAATGTGTGGTTGTGTGCTAATAAAGTTAGGAGTTGGGGGTTAAATTATCCTGTTACTACAGTTTCCTTCAGCATACCACAGGCTTCATATGCCTCTATCAATTGAGTTTATGGTGTGGGCTATTCTGCCCAAAGGGTTTCCTCAATATCTGCTCTTTGAGAGAATCAGTCTCTTGCAGTTCTTCCAACTATATTCTACTGCTACTTTGATTTTTATGTTGACAGCCTGGAGGTGACCAGAGTGGGGAAATGGCACTCCTTGATGTTCTAATTCATCCTAAGTCTCAGGCAGGTTCTGTTTCTCTGTTCAAGGCTTTGTTTTCACAGGAATTCCTTCCCCTCCTGCATCTACAGTGACAAAACTAGCATGCAAACCTGCCCTTATCCTGGGGTCGTACTAACTCATCCCTCTACTTGCCCTCTTCCTCAGTTCAAAAGAGTCCCAACAGTGCCAATATATTCGAGTTTTTGTTCTTCTTCCCCCTGCAAATTAAGACTTTTTCTCCACGATAGAGACAGTAGAGATGAAAATAGCACCTCTCCATGGAGACATATCAGCGGGTGCTATTTTTCTTCCCTTGTCAGTACCACAGAAAAGTTTTCTCAGGATTCTATCCAATTTCTCCTATGAGTGGCTTCAGGGAATCCTGGAGGAAGGGTTCACAGAAGGTTGGAGACCTGTCTATACCTGTCATCCTGTGGACTCCACACTGTTGTTTTCTCCCACATTCACATTTGGAAATCACTACAATTTATTAGTGTTTGTTTTTATTGGCTTATATGGTATCCTATGGTGTCTGTCTTGGGTAAGCAAATGCTTAAATTGTGCTTCTCCCCACAGGCACATATTCCCCCACCCCTGTATTTTAGGTCACTTGATTATCCTATGACCTTTTTTCACTGATGGGTTCAAGAAAAGTTATTAATTTCATTTATTTTCAGTTTATACAGCTTAGTTGTAAAAACTGGGGTGACACTTTCAGTTCTCTGTATCTCTGAACTAAAACTGTATGGCTTCTATTTTTTTTTAATAAACAACAAAATTAGTTTGAGTCTAGTATTGTATTGTCTCTATGTTCATTTTTTTATTTCCACAGGTAAAACCAGTTATGCAAATAAAAAATTACTAAAAGATTGATTCAAACTTTACTAAAACTCTCTAATACACTAAAAATACCAAAAAAAACCACCTACTTTCCATAATATATCTTTAAATTAAATAATCAAATAAGTTGATTTTTCCAAAACTTTGGCCTTTCACATTTGTACTACACCAAAGATTTTCTAACTGGCTCATTAACATTGTTCCTCTGCATGTGAAATTAACTTTGGTTGGGGGTGGAACTGTGAATAGGAGACTGGAAAAGGAATGATAATGGAGAACTTGAGTATGAGGAAAAAAGACACCAAAAAGAGATAACTGAAGTTATCAAAATAGTGATGTTTGGTCTTTAAATGACCTTTTCAGTTTGTATTCTGCTTTAAAGTTTCCCTAATACTGACCTAAAAACTCTCATTTTTATCCACAGCAAAGATATATATCTGTGGTCTCCAAAGCAACAAGAATCCAGTAAGAATTACTGCTGACTTTTATTTCTCAACTATTACTGGAAAACATTTTTTCATCATCATAGTAAAATAATAGTAATAGTAATAATAATAATAATAATAAAATTTGCATTCTTGTTATCATTTAACTTTCTCCCAACAAAATCCCTTCATGCCTGGAAGGGACAAACAGATGGAGGAGTACTGAGTAATTAGCTAAAAAAATTAGTATATAAAAAGTAAGCAATGGATGCCTGAATCGTCATAATTATATGTGAAATATTGAAATTTTTGGTGTAACTAGAAGTTGAATGCTTGTGGTAACTGGAGAGGAAGCTGAGCATGTGAATCAGGTCAGATAAATAAGGGCTTGCAAGCCAGGTTGAATAATGGGCTCTTTTGTAATAGGCAAAGAGGGAACTAGCAAATAGTTTCAATTGTCATAATAAAATTTTTAGAAAAGTAATACTAGAAGTGATATAGATAAAGATCCTAACTAAGTGGCAGACCCACAATTAGAGGGCTGTTGCAGTATTCTTGGCAAGAGAGGATAAGAGTGGGAAGAAGGAATCGTCAGTGTGTGTCAGTAAGTAGAACAAGATTCAGAAGATAATTTTTAGATATGGCTAATAAGATGTGTTTGCTGACTAAAGCAAGCTTTGAAAATCAGGTGGATGATGAAGCCTAAAATGAACTAATATCAAAAAAGAAGGATGAAATTTGAAGAACAGATTTTCTGAACTTTAAATCTATTTATCACTAGGTAGAATTTGGCACCTCTTAGATATGATCATTTTATTCTGTTTTCAGGGACATTCCTTGACTTTGCTATAAATCTCTTTGTTGTTGTTGTTGCTATTGTTTTGGTTACCCCGTTGTTTTCAAGAGCTATCATGATTCTCTGATTAATATTTTCCCATAGTATTCCACACTTGTCTAAGTCAATGTGGACTATTTACTCATCTTCCTGCAAATATTTAATGTGGTAATCTGTAAGATTTCTTTTGCACCTAACAGTGTTGCTTCTCTTTTGGGAATTCTTTTTCACTCTTTGTTTGACTATTTTATTCTTTCTTATTCAAATTGGATCATTTCCTCAAATGTCTGCTGATTCTTGACTATATTTTTAGTTTTAAGAATTAAATATTCAAAGATCGTTACATTTCCTGGTTCATGGCAATATAAATAACCTGGGGTTTCTCTATAAAAGAAGAAAACAGTAGACAGCCTTTTTTAGGGTCTTTCAAGTATCAGTATTTGGAGACACTTTCTCTGGTTTTATGAAGTTTCTCCGAGTAAGAATTTTTGCAGCCATATGCCAGAAGGCACACTTCCTGGATGCAGAAGTTCTCAGACAAATAAGAGGGGCTGTGGCACAAAATATCTAAACTTTCACTTTGTCCATCTTTCTATCATACAGTTCAACCCCCTTCTCAATATACTTGGTAAACCCCAAAATCTGAGGCTCATTAGGGTATTTAAGGATAAATTTGGTTATTTCTTACCAATAGCCCCATTAGCAAGGGCTTTAAATTGGAAATTACTATTTTCTAAAAAATAATTTATCCTTCCTTCTCTACCTCCTTTCATTATTCTAAACATTTTCTCTTCAATTTATCAACTTCTACTGTCTATTCCTTTGTTACCAATGTCCTTGTGTGTTTTTATATTTCCTATTTATTTCTATCATTTGGATAGAATCTAGGTTTGGAGAGAATGCAAATACATCTGGTTAAATTATGTTCACTTAGTCTAAATATGTTATTTAATTCAGAATTTTTTTTTCTAATTAAAGTATCAATTCAGTCCTTAAAAACTAGAGCATTTGGGAACCTGGATGGTTCTCTCAGATCTGCATCTGACTCTTGGTCTCAGGTCAGGTTTTGACAGCAGGTTGTAAACTCAAGCCCTGCATTGGACTCCAAGCTGGGGTATGAAGCCTACTTAAAAGCAAACAAATAAACTAAATAAACTAAATAAATAAACAAATAAAGCATCTGCCCAACCTATCTCAGAGAGTGTCAAATAATTATAATTATTATAAATATACAAATGTGATAGCATTATTAGACGTTGAAGTTAGTATTATCATGAACCTAACCTAAAACCAAATCCTTTGTTTTTCAGCAGATATGACTTAAGCTGCATTCTCAATTTGTAAAATAAATAAATAAATAAATAAATAATATAAGCATAAATCATATCAGCATGAAATGTTTATGGGTTTTCATGGAAGATGTGTGGCCTACATAGTACCCACAGAAAGTTTTCCAGTAGAGATATATTATTATGACTATTCTCAGAGCTTATGCAGTAAATTCCCCAGAGCCTTGCGAATAGCAAGGATAAAAACAAAGGGTATTTAGATTTTATTACTTGTCTGTCACCAGAGTCTGCCTTAATTTCATAATTCATGCTCAGATTTTAAAAAATGGATTCAAAACTTGGTAAAGATTTAGTCTAATTTTATAAAGCACATACACACACATACATATCTACCCTACCTACTTGTCAATGAGCACTGGGGGAAAGAAAGGAAGGAAACACACCAATATTTAACAGAATTGACTTTAAATACTGGATTACTATATGGATACTTCATATTTTTGTACTTCATATGTTCTAAATTTTCAAGTTTCTATAATGAGTACATATTTTATATTCAGAACATAATTTATAATTTATTTTTAAACTAACTTCAGCAGATGCATGGCTGTCAAGCCACAGAAATGAAAAACTCTAGTTATTGCTGATTTAGGACATGACTGAACAAATTTTGAAAGATCTGCCTTTAAAACTTACCAAATATTGACTTTAATAAGTTAATCACTTGTTTTTAGGAGTTTAGTTTCCAGGTAGGTGGAGACAACCTTGCAAAGAAATCAACTACTCTTTTCTCAGTCCCAGGGTGAGTCACAGAATATGCTACATGATGAGTAAAAAGACTCTTTCATGAATTCTCCCAAAACTGTGTGGCTCATAACATGAGAAAGTTAGAAATAATTTTTGATCACTCAAGTTCTGGAGACCCAGTATGCCCAGGAACACAGGTAGGTATTGGTTAAAATTTACTGTAATAAGATGAAAAATCAGGGTTTGAATATATTTTGTATAATAGACTTTGGATCAAAGCCAGTCAATGCCCAACTTTGCTTGGCATTCCTTAAAGTTGAACTAATATATTGTTAACTTTCACAGCTACACTATGTTACTTAAAGAGAACAAAAATATGGTATAAAAATTGTTGGTTGCATGTTAATAAAAGGAAAATGCTTTTGTGTTTTTGATGAAATGTAACTAAAACAACAGAAAGATGTTCTATATAAAATTAGCAATTCATCTGGTGCCAAAACCAAATGGATACATTTGCCTTGAGTAACAGACAGAAAAACAGAATTGCCTAAATCTGTTTTTCAAAAGCTCATCCTGAGATTTTTCAGTTATCTGCCCCAAGAAGCCCCTGAATTTCTGTACTTATGCAACCATGTAGTATATTAAAATACTAATAAAATAAATTATCGGAGTGTTTGGTATCATTCTATCATTCAATAAGGCTTCAAACATATTTTAAGTAACTAGTGAATGTGTTCTGTTTTGTCAACTTCTAAATACATTTGGAAGTCTCATACTTGAATCAGTCTGCTCAGGCTGTTATAAGAAAATATCACAAAACAAAACAAAACAAAAAACCCCAAACCACAGACTGGATGGCTTAAACAACAGAAAGTGATTTTCTCATAGTTCTGGGAGGTTAAAAGTCACACATCAAGGTGCTGTTATTGGGGTTGGTTTAAAGCAAGAACTATCTTTCTGGTTTGCATACACCTGCCTTCTTATTGTGTCCTCACACAGCCTTTCCTCTTTTGTGTGTATATAAGTGGAGTGAGAGAATTGTAAGGTATCTCTTCCTCTTCTTATAAAGATACCAATTCTGTCAAATTGGGCTCTACAATTGTGTTTTCATTTAACCTTAACCATCCTAAAAGCTCTAATTTTTAAGTACCACCACATTAAGGAGTTAGGCTTTAACTTAATCCAGGAACAGGGGGATAATTTAGTCCACAATAATACTATACAATTATATGACTTACTATTTACTAATCACAGGACATGTTCAAGAAACATTTTAAGTTAGAACTAGAACTGAGTAAGTTAATTGCATGTGGGTAAATTTTGGAAAAGAGTATTCAAAAGTCATTTGAAATTCAAAATACTGCAAATATAAATGTCACTTTTTCAAGCATCACATGAAAACTTGAGTTTCGATTACACTCATATCCTTTTGTGAGGGAGGGGATATGAATGCTACTTCTGCTTCCAAAAGTGAATAAATAATGCCCACCCATAATATTTACATGTTTGACCAATATCATAAGGCAAAGAGAAGTAAAAAGAGAACCACAGCTACCTGATATCACTGATAACAATGATCTATAACTATGCCACAAACCTTCAACAAGGTAGGGTTGTAGAATGTGATGGAATTCAACTTAATTGAAATAGAGGAAAGAGAGATTGGGAATAATCAATCTTATTAACAACGGTGTTATAATGCTGGGAGAGTACTATTATCCCCATAAGTAACAGTCCACCCCTTCAAATTAGAAAAGCCTCTTATAAGAGACTTTGCAATAGCCTTTTTTTTTTTTTTCTCAGATTCCTAACAGGGGAGTAAATAAATAGCCAAGTTAGGAGTATAAGACATAGGAGTGATATTGGATAAATTCTAAATTATTATACAATAACGTATGGATAAATAAATCTGATTGGTCTCTTATCAGGTCAGTACTGACTAAGAACTAAGTCAGCAAAATGAGGTGCCAGTTGAGAAATTGTCCTTGGCTTTTTACCACTAAGCAAGCAACTGCTTAGTCTATGTATGTTAATGATGACTTCAAAAATCATTTATATTTTGCATAATAAAATAACAAATCCAGAGATAGAGAGCTTTGGATTTCATATTCCTCACAAAAGGGCATTATACTAACTCAGAAATCAAGCATTTCCATGAAAATCCTTTGCAAAAAATATAACACGATGATTGAATTACCATTTATTTTCAGCACAGCCTAGACGTTGAACAGATGGCAGACTTACCACCACTGTGAGTTTGATAACTGCATTGACTTTCAGTAATTTAAGACAAAGGATAGCACGGTTTAAAGGACATTTTATCACAGAGAGGAGTTTCTGCTCAACACATATATGGTGTGGATAATTTGCAGGAAATCAAGAGATAGGACCACAAAAGTCGATGTCCCATCATTTGGAAATTCTTACCATATGACAAAATATTTGGAATACCAGCAACACATTTGGCTGAGCCAGTGGCAGATTAGGCCTTGGACCCTCTACTTCTGTTTCTTGGTACCAAAGCCCACACTCAGATAAAGTAAACTGTTTTGGATTTTCACCCAACATCCCTTAAATCTGCATGTGGAAGTATTAAGCAGTTATTTCCAAATATTCATACCCTGGTGTCTGTAGTATACATTGTGCATACCCTAGACTATCTTGGTAAAGCTAGCTGCTGAACTTATCTATTTTACTGACACAAGCATAGTGCCTTGGGAGTAATCAAAACATTTATTTTAAATTTTTTTTTGATTGTTTTGTGGTTTTTTTTTTTAAAGATTTTTATTTATTTATTTATTTGACAGAGAGAGATCACAAGTAGGCAGAGAGACAGGCAGAGAGAGATGGAGAAGCAAGCTCCCTGCTGAGCAGAGAGCCCTATGCGGGACCCGATCCCAGGACTCTGGGATCATGACCTGAGCCGAAGGCAGAGGCTTTAACCCACTGAGCCACCCAGGCGCCCCAAAACATTTATTTTAATACTAAGACCTTGACTCTTCTGAAATGTAGCCAATATATAGAGCTGGTTGTTATAAGCAGGATATTTAGTAAATGACTAAATATTTTCCTTGTTTTGAAGGGGCAGAAATTATTAAAAATTTTAACTTCTGAACATAGAATACCTTTTCTTTAGGTAATTTTTTTTTAAGATTTTATTCTTTATTTGACAGAGAGAGATCACAAATAGCAGAGCAGCAGGCAGAGAGGGAGGGAAACAGGATCCCAAGACCCTGAGATCATGACCTGAACCGAAGGCAGAGGCTTAACCCACTGAGCCACCCAGGCACCCCCTCTTTAGGTATTTTTAAGGCCAAAATAAAGTTTCTAAATCTCTTCTGGGAGGAAAAAAAAAAAACACTTAAATTGGACCAAGTTATTTTATAGGCACTCCATATATTTTGTTTTGGTTTAGTTTGTTTGGTTTTTTCAAGATTTTATTTATTTGAGAGAGACAGTGAGAGAGAGAGAGACAGCATGAGCCAGGTGAGGGGCAGAGAGAGAAGCAGGCTCAATTCCAGAACCCCTGGGGATCATGACCTGAGCCAGAGGCAGACAATTAATCAACTGAGCTACCCAGGTGCCCCTCTTCATATATTATGAAATAGTTTTTATACAGTGAGGCCAAATATAGCATCTGCTAATGAAGTTTTTGGAATTCCTGTTAACACGTCTATACTTAACTGTACGTAGGTGTCCATGATTTCAAGTATTAGTGGGGTTCTGACATAAGCTCAGTAATTATTCACTTGTTAGGTTCTTTATTTCAACTACTTGTACATTTCTGTATAAACCCATTTTTTTGCCTCATCAATTAACCTACAAGAACCCTAATTCCCAGAAAACTGTACTATTTGCAGATAAAAATAAATTACAAAAAGGAGTGCATTTGGATGAAATATAAAGAGTGTAAGATATTATAATCACCTCACTAATTTCTTTGTATTCTTTCCCCACCCCCTTTCTCTTCTTACTAATAGGCTCTAGAGTCCTTTTCTGGCCAGGAAATTTCTTTTCTTTCTTTCTTTTTATCTTTTCCTTCCTTCCATGGCCTGTAACAAATAATGATTAATATATACTCACAAACTCTTTCTTTTTTTCTCTCATTAACAGCCCAATGCATGCTAGGCAGTCTAACCATATTCAAGAAAATCAGACATCTATATAAAACTACCTTTGTTGAACCACCAGCCCTACTATTTAGTACCAACTTTTTCTTAGGCAATTTAATACAACATTTTTTTGCCTTAGTTTCCTCATCTTTCAAATGGGAAGAAGGGCATTACAATTAATGAATATGGCTTAGTACAGGGCTTGGCACTTAGATAAGCACTCACCCAAGATTAGCTATTTTATTATACTCTTAATGTAAAAATGATCTCTCCCTCAAGGTCTATAATGATTACATGAGTTGATATTTGTATAAAACTTAGGACTTGATAAATATCAGAATAAAAATACTATATTCTTTTAAAACAATTTCACAGATTTTACACATATATTATATCAAATATTTTCTTAACAATTTAAGAAGACTGGGGCACCTGGATGGCTCAGCTGGTTAGGTGTCCACCTTCAGCTCAGGTCATGATCCCATGGTCCTGAGATGGAGCCCCGCATTAGGCTCTCTCCTCAACAGGGAGTCTGCTTCTCCCTCTCTGCCAGCTGCTCTGCCTGCTTGTGCTCATTCCATCTCTCTATCAAATAAATAAAATCTTCAAAAAAAATTTTAAGACGATAACTCAATTTATACTGTGAGTCTGAAGTCAAAAAGATGTTCTTTTTCTTTTCTTTGAGAGAGACCATATAAGCAGGGTAGGAGGGTCAGAGGGAGAGGGAGAGAGAGAATCTTAAACAGGCTCCATGCCCACTGTGGAGCCAGATGTAGGGGTTTGATCTCAGGACCCTGAGATTATGACCTGAGCCAAAATCAAGAGTCTGTCTCTTAACTGAGTAAGCCACCCAGAAGTCCCTGTTCTCACCTTTTTTATACTATCTAAACCTGTTTGAGACTTTAAAATGATGTTAAGAAACAAACTATAGATTTTAGTAAAATCATAAACACAGACCTGTTGACAAGGCAATGCAGTCAATTCAAGAATAAAGGTGAGTCTCAGGGTCTACCTTAGTTGCTGGATTAGCTAAAACCGATCTATAAGAATATTTTAAACATACAGGCTCTTCCTTTCCTTATTATGTGTCACTTTTATACATAAAGTCACCATACAATATTTTTGTAAAATCAAGCTCAAAATCAGTAATATTATTTGGAAACATATAAATGAGTCTAGTCTCCACAATTTCCAGTTAAGAAAATTGACATTTAGGGGCACCTGGGTGGCTCAGCCATTAAGTGTCTATCTTCAGCTCAGGTCATGATCCCAGGGTCCTGGGATCAAGTCCCACATCAGGCTCCCTGCTCAGCAGGAGGCCTGCTTCTCCCTCTCTCACTCCCCCTGCTTGTGTTCCCTCTCTCTCTCTCTCTGTCAAATAATTAAATAAAATCTTAAAAAAAACAAAAAAACAAAAAAAAACTTGCCCAAAAGAAGATACAGAGAAACAATCACTGTAATTCATTTAATGTTGGCACTGCCCAGGTTACTCTTACCCATGAATAGGCATACTGGACTTTCAATTTATATTTGTCTGTTCTCAGTCCTGAACATTTTTAAAAGATACCATTGTTCATTTATAACAGGTGTTTCAAACTAAGCACTAATGATATTCTGGTTAGGATAATTCTGTACTGTGTTTAGGGGAAAGACAGCCATCTTATGCATTCTAGGATATTGAGAAGCATACCTGGGCTTTCTATCCACTAGATTCCAGGCACATCCCCCCACACCATTCGTAATAACCAAAAATGTCTCTACGTATTTGGTTCCTCGAGGATCAAATTAATCTAATTTGAAAGCCACTAATTTCTACATTAGGGTTTTTAAATTTTTTTAATAGATTAGCTTTAATCAGTCCACAGTCAGACTGCTTTACTCCATTTCCCACCTTATTATAGGATGACATTCTCTGATACTATTTTAAGCTCAAACTGACTTTTCACAAAATTTAAGTAATGGCTTCTTCTAACTTCCCTTTATTAAAACTTCTTTTCTTACTTTTCCATCTCTACTATAAGCAAGGTAATAATGAACAAGAAAATCATATTTGTTCATTTGTTAAAATTATTAGAATAAGAGCAAACATACATTGACCGACGTCTCAAAGGTTTACAACTAAATAAATTATAGAAATTCTAGTCAAAATATTGGCTAGTCATATTGCTAATAGTATTGGGAGTGATAGAAGAGTGAAAAATATTCCTTACACTAGTATGGTAATTATGGTTATCAGACTCAGTGATTCAGCAGCTACTGGACAAACCCTATAAAAAGGTGGCAGGATGTATGGGTTATGGTCCAGACAGAATAACAGATAACACCCTTAAGATTTCAAGCAGAAAGATATTTAATTTAGAGATTGGTAACAAAATATTAAGACTCTGACAGATCTTTTCAATATTTGGTAGAATCACTGCTTGTAGGTAATCTACTGTTTGGTCAGACTATTATGTCTCATGTCAATGAGTCCATGGCTACAGTTCTTCTGTTTTAAAACAAGTTATGCGTCCACATGGAAAATTGCTCAATATCACTCATCTTTAGGGAAATGCAACTCAAAAACAAGGAAATATCATCTCAAACCTGTCAGAATGGCTAAAATTAACAACACAGAAAACAAGAGGTATTGGAGAGGATATGGAGAAAGGGAAATCTTCTTATAGCTGGTGGGAATGCAAATTGGTACAGCCACTCTGGAAAACAGCATGGAGGTTCTTCAAAAAGTTAAAAAAAGAACCAACCTGCAATCTACCAATTGCGTTACTAGGTATTTACCCCAAGGATATAAAAATCAAATTAATCAATCTTATTTGAAGGGACACATGCACTCAATGTTTATAGCAGCATTATCAACAACAAATTATGGAAAGAGCCCAACTGCCCATTGACTGATAATGGATAAAGAAGTGATGTGTATATGTATGTGTGTGTGTGTGTGTGTGTGTGTAGTAATATTACTCAGCCATAAAAAGGAATGAAATCTTGCCTTTTGCAACCACATGGATGGAGCTAGACTGTATTACGCTAAGTGAAATAAGTCAGAGAAAGACAAATACCATATGATTTTACTTATATGTGGAATTTAAAAAACAAAACAGAGGAATATAGGAGGAAAAAAAAAGAGAGAGGCAAACCATTTAGGATCACTAAATTCTACTCCTGAAACTAATATTGTACTGTATATTAACTAACTGGATTTAAATAAAAACTTAAAATGAAAATAAACAAAATGAATTATGTGTCCAGAAGAAAAGATGCAAAAGACACCTTTCACTGAATTAAATTACTGACATTCTGAAAGTCCCTGAGTGGTAGTGCTGGCAGAAGTATCTGTGGTAGAAAAGGCAAATCCTCATTAAACACAGCTGTTTATACCAGTAAGAACGAACTGCTACCCCTTTCATGATCTGGGAGTCTGATATAATAAGCTGACTTCAAGTGCTTGATTAGTCCCTATTGAGATTGGTAGCATACTAGGAACTCATGGTTGTTTTCTGGAGTTTGTAGATTAGACATGAATACTAGCAAGAAAAGAATTAGCTTCATTGGGGCACGTGGGTGGTTCAGTCAGTTAAGCAGCTGACTCTTGATCTCAGCTTAGGTCTCGATCTCAGGGTTGTGAGTTCAAGCCCTCTGTTGCACTCCAAATTCCTAAGGGGAAGCTTATGTTATTAATGTTCTAGCGTAATTTCTTCAGTCTCACTGCCATAAAGACTTTGCAGATAAGATCACTAACAAGAACCTAGCTATCAAAGAAAGAGGCTAACCAATATAAAGAGGATAGATCATCTTGTCCTTTGCCTTTGAGACCCTCTTCAGTAACCGTTGCTATCTAGAGATGAGTCACAGGATGCAAATATTCTATATTTTATGTTCCTTCTGAAAGATTCATCCATGTGTCTCTTCTAACTTCTCTGGCATCTTCTAATCATGTTATTTTTTTTTAAAGATTTTATTTATTTATTTGACAGACAAAGATCACAAGTAGGCAGAGAGGCAGGCAGAGAGAGAGAGGGAAGCAGGATCCCTGCTGACCAGAGAGCCCGACACGGGGCTCAATCCCAGTACCCTGGGACCATGACCTGAGCCGAAGGCAGAGGCTTTAACCCATTGAGCCACACAGGTGCCCCTCTAATCATGTTATTTACATGTATTAAACCACTTATCCAAACTATGAGCTGCTCTCCAAAATTTAAAATGGACTTAGACTGATCATCTTTCCATTAAAGTAGAAAACAAAATATTTAATATCTACCCATTTGAAGAATTTGCTATCACCATTTTCAGCACCATCTCAAACTGCCATGGTAATAATATCCTTTAATATTATGTCAAATATCATGCAGAACCATGCATGAAGCATATCCAAGGATTTTCTTCCTCAATGTTACAGTTCTGGGAACTCAATATGAAATCACAGGTGTGGGAAAGAGAGATTAATCAGTGTAGCAGGAATAGGTGCCTTAGAACTCTTAGCTTCCTATTCATGCACTTGACAATGTCTTCATGATTTGTCCAAATTTAATTTAATATATACTACTTCCAGGGCTGCCTGGGTGGCTCAGTTGGTTAAGCACCTGTCTTTGGCTCAGGTCATGATCTCAGGGTCCTGGGATCAAAACCCATGTGGTATGCATCTCCCTGCTCAGTGGGGAACCTGCTTCTCCCTCTCCCTTTGCCCCTCCCCCTTGCTTGTGCATGCTCTCTCGCTCTCTCTCCACCCCCACCTCAAATAAATAAATAAAATCTTTTTTTTCCCCCTAAGATTTTCATTTATTTATTTATTTATTTGACAGACAGAGATCACAAGTAGGCAGAGAGGCAGGCAGAGAGAGAGAGAGGAGGAAGCAGGCTCCCCGCGAAGTAGAGAGCCCAATGTGGGACTCGATCCCAGAACCCCGGGGGATCATGACCTGAGCTGAAGGCAGAGGCTTTAACCCACTGAGCCACCCAGGCGCCCCTCAAATAAATAAATAACATCTTTAGAAAATATATGTACTACTTCTATTTATTTAGGGATTGTGAATTCTGACAGGCCACATTCAATTTTGGATAGTTTGGCAGGTTAGATAGATCAGGTTCCTAGTGTGACACCTGGAATGTATACATAGTCCTTGATGTTTCATGGTGAAGCATCTAGTCTCTACCTGCTCCAGGAGCAAGTTCTTAAAAGATAAATAGTATCTGGCAACATGGCTTTCCTAAAATGCCTCAGGGGCTGGCACTGTGGTTATATTTCTAGGCTTGCTAAGGGCTCCATAAAGAATCCCTGTCTGGTTCAAACACTTCGGTACCTTTAGACTTACTATATCCCAAGGCCCAAGGAACAGCATGTACTTACACTGGATCTGTTGCAGAGCACTAGTTTAATCTGAACTTCATTTAAACTGACATTCCTAGAGATAACTTGAAGCAAAACACTCAGACAGATAAACAAAATGCCTCCAAAATGAAAAAGGCAGTATACAGTACTAAGCACTGTATGTTATGTTTGTATAGAAGGGGGTAGGGGGGTCCTGTGATGTGATAGTAACAGATATGTGTACTGACAGACTTTCTCTTTTAAGGGGATATTCTGACAAGCCCTGGACCACTGGAATATAAAAACAAACAAACAAACAAACAAACAAAAAACAAAAAACAAAAAACAAAAAAAAAAACACCACAGAGAGTACCTAGAAATTAACAGGATTCTTCCTCAAGGGGACATAGCTTTCCTTTATTAAGTAAACATGTAAACAAGCTGCTACCTATAAGATGATTCAAGTCAGATCTCTGCTCACCACATTCAGAGTCTCCGCTCACCACATTCAGAGTCTCCTTGACTATCTGGGCCATGTAATGTTCTATTAACTGCCTATCTATTTCATTGCTATGATCAATTAGCTACCAACAACTTTCACAAATTGCAACACTTATTGTTCCAACCCTACTCTCACCAGAGTAAGTAAGCCTGCTTCTTTGCACTTTCAGTTCAAGATCCTACTATGCCATTTCAAACTGGGGTACTGATTTTAATAGCCACATCTTCAACCCTCAGATAAGAAGAGGGGAGGTACCACAATGATACAAGGGCTAGATCCAATGGTAAATTTTATCATGCTGGACTGAAGAGAGAGAATCTAGGCACTCTTCATTTACATATTTGGGCAGTGGGAGTTACATAAGAGATTCAATTGAACATTCTTTTACCTTTAAACCATCTGTTCAATACTAGGGAATTTCTGTTATCTTAGCCTCAATGAATATAAGACATTTTTGGATCCAGGCTTCTACAAATTAATTGAGCAACTCTAGTAAACGTGTTACTTCTGTGTTTGAGTAAAAATGCCAGTATCAACAAATCTAGCCTGATCCAATGTGATACTCTACCTTCGTTGGCCTAGATCATGGGTCAGCAAAGTTATCCTGAATAATCCAATACTACAAATTTTAGGCTTAATAGCCCCCAGGATTTCTGGTGCAACCACTCAATTCTGCCACTGTAGCACAAAAGCAGCCATTGATATATACACATACACGAATGCATGGTTGTGTTCCAATTTCCTACACTGCTGGCAAACTGGTGCAGCCACTCTGGAAAACAGTGTTGTGGCCCCTCAAGAAGTTAAAAATAGAGCTACCCTATGACCCAGCAACTGTACTTCTAGGTGTTTACCCAAAGGCTACAAAAATACTGGTTTGAAGGGACACAAGCACCCTGATGTTTATAACATCATTTATCAACAATAGTCAAATTATGTAAAGAGCCGAAATGTCCATCAACTAATGAATGGATAAAGAAGTGACATCTACATAAATAATCATATATACATATAATGATACATACAAATATAATATTCATATAAGTCATAATACATATATGCACAGTATACAATACTCATAAATATATATTAGTCATAAAAAGAATGAAATCTTGCCGTTTGCAACAATGTGGATGGAGTTAGAGACTATTATGCTAAGTGAAATAAGTCAGTCAGAGAAAGACAAATACCATATGATTTTACTCATATGTGGAATTTAAGAAACAAAACAAATGAACATAGGGGAAAAAAGAGGCAATCCATAAAACAGACTCTTAACAATAAAGAACAAACTGAGGGTTGCTGGAGGGGAGGTGGGCTGGGGGATGGGTTAAATGGATGATGAGTATTAAGGAGGGCACTTGTGATGAACACTGGATGTTGTATGTAAGTGAAGAATCACTAAATTCTACACCTGAACCTAATCTTACACCATATGTGAGCTAAGTAGAATTTAAATTTTAAAAAATCTTTATTTACAAAAACAGATGGGCCTACATAATTCAGTTTTCTGACCCCTGGTCTAAAACCCTATTTGCTTCCTAACATATTTACCAGCTTTATGCTGAAATAAAGTAACAATTTAAAAAATATTTGGGGGTATCGGTTATCTCTTCCTAGTTAAGACTCTATCCCATATTCCACTAAACAATGAGGTCAGTATCATGTTCAAGCCTAGTCAATTCATGAAACTCTTCCCAGATTGCCATCTGCAAAGACCAATTGCTTGGGACTATTTCCCATAGTAAGTACAGTATCAGTCAGAGTCAACTTGAGAAAACAGAAAGATTTCTAGATATTGCTAACGAAGAAAGATTTAGTAAGGAATTTGCTACATATATGCCATAAGTAACTGAAGGAATATAAGGAAAAAGAGGGGGTTCTTGAAGAGCACTTAAGATTAGAAATTAAAGTTAGGAAAAAGGATATCATTTCAACTCCTAGAGTAGTACTAATTTCTGAACTAACTGCAATATAACTAAAGTTACTATATAACCAGGGCTGGAATTACTGAAGAGGTACTGAACAGCAGGTATTCAAATCCTGAGATGGGACTGCCACTTCAGGGGAGAAAAAAAAAAAAAAAAAAACACCTCTTTTTCTTCATGACATGCCTCATCTCAACAAGCCTCACAGGAGGCCATCTGGCAAAGGATTTGGGAATGTGTTCTGCAAGCTTCCAGTCCTTGAAATAAAGAGCAGAGAATAAATAAATGGAAAAGGGGCTTAGTCAACTGAAAACCAACTGACAGGTGAAGAGACAAGTGACTAGAATCATCTAGATGGAAACATTGTATGTATGTCTTAGTGTGATAATAGATAAGTTTCTTGGAAAAGCAATAGGCCATCATTCAGAAGTTCTGCCTTTGGGAAACGGATCATGATGGCATTGGTGCGTGATAGAGAGTATCATGCATCATCATAGCAATGTCCAATAACCTTGATGTCCCCAACAGAAAATTATTTAGAAGGAATGAATTTAAAAAGGACAGAATTTTTGTTTAAACAAAAACCTAGGAAGTAAAAGAGAATCTCTATGGGAAATTAGTTCTTTATTCTTTGTTTTTTAAATCGGTAATAAATAAATCCTTTTGCTTCTAATTTTACAAAAATATTGGCTTGAGAATAAGGGTAAGCATGTAAAATCTCTGCAGTTGGTTTGTTTTTACTAAGCTCTGAGATGGGTGCGTATGGAAGGGAAGACATCTTACAAGGTCTCAATTAGATTGCATCTGTCTGAATTAAGTTCTTCATGGTACATACTACTTGTAGGTGAACACAGCTGTCTCTCCCCACAAAGAAACATTTGTGATGATATTGCTATTGACTACAACATCAAATTCCCATAAAAAGGAAAAAGTGTGGAGCAAGAAAATTTCAACACAATGAGAAGGTGATGAGAAAGTTTTAAAAATACAGCAGTGTTACTATATTCCAATCTGTTCTCTGGTTGGGGATTGCTTATGGAACCTCATCAACCTGAACTGAGGTTTATCTGACAAAATATTATACCTAAAAAGTTAACTCCAATTTGTTAAATCCTGCATGAGAGAGAAAATATCCATGAGATTAAATATTATATTAATTACTAGCCATTTATTCTTTGATGCTTGGAAATAACCCCCACCCCCTTCCTTTCATTTTCCTCTATTTGCATCTTCTAGCAAGATTATTCCCATGGATAGGAAACTGTTTGCATGATATAAAAGAAAGGCAAGGTTCCCTGTGTATCACTATATAATCTACAATTGAAATTTATTTTACAATAGAACTAAATTCCTCAGAATTCATCACTATTTGGATTATATGATATTAATCTCTATATCAGACTACTAGAATGAAAATAAATCATAAAAGTCTTTAAGACATATATTTGTCAGTATTAATGTATACTTAGTTAGGCAGGGCAAGATGCCAGAAAGTGAGATCAAAAAGTGAGTAATTTAAACACCACATATGACTTTGCTCCTTTCACAGTTTTGTATATACCTAGCCTTGAAGTAAAAAATAAATAATTTATGTAAATTTCATTAGAAGTTGGTGGGGGGTAAGGAAGGGATATTTCCCATATGGATCATGCTATATAGGCCAACTTTTTCAATACTTCCTCAACATTCTTGGTGTTATTTTCGATAGACATGTGCTTCACTGAACAGTTCATTCAAATATGGTAATTAAAAGAGTAATAAAAAATTAGTATTATTTAGTATAATGGTTCTAGCCCTTAAAGAAAAAAACACACACACACACACAGAATAGAAACTATACATGCTTAAAAGATTTTGGGGGGGTGTCCTCAAAATTGAGCACCATTTGTTTTCCAACATACCTTCAAGATAGGATCTAAAAACAACTACATATAAGACAGGATACCATTTTTCCCCAGGAAGATAATAATCAGCCAAGGCCCACAGCAAACAGTAAAGAAACAGAAAAGGGCTAGTAGTGCAGAAAAATGGTTTCTGCCACTAAACTTAAATAATTCATTTAATCTTTCTGGGTTTCAGTTTTCTCATCTGTAAAAGAGGATGAACATATTCAGTTCATGTCCCTCTCTGGGTGTGGTGAAAATCAAATGACTAGCATCAGAGCTATAAAAGTTCTTAAGAAAGTTCAAAGGGTGATGATAAAAGTCAGGATAATATTACACAATGAGGATGGAATGGAGCGGTCACCAGAGACTGACTTTGCTGGTCCAGTCAATGCAGAAAGGACCACAGAAGTGACGAGTCTTACCAAAGCTTACACAGTAAGAATACTACTTTAAAAATGACCCATTCTTTAAGACTAGTAATGTGTTTTGTATTAGTGATGAAATCTGACAAATGAAATTGGAGATAATTAATCTGTGTCTGTTCCTTAATCCAAATGTAGAGCAAAATGAGCAATAATAGCACTGTGTGGAGTAATTACTAAGAATATTAAAGAGGTAAGAATGACTTGGCTCACAGCCTAACGAAAACTCAGTCAAGGAATGTGAAGGAAAATATTCCCTCAAAGCCCATTTACAACATTTGACTAAAAGCAAGGAGATAAATATCTCTTTATTATGATTTGGGAAACAGGGAAAAGTAACAAAATAACCTTGACTGTAAATAAAATTTCAATTATAATATCACTTCTTGTTTAATGATCTTTTATAAAGGAGACATATTTAATGATTTTTTTATACAGGAGCCATATTTTAGACTCAACATATGCAAATATTTATGAAGATGTCTATGAAATCATAGTCAGCTAATCTATAAATACAAGCTCTCTTTTGAATAAAGTAAAAAAGAACAAAGGTTACTTTTTCCAGCTTATATTGTAGAGTTGCTCACTGGGGAGTTCTTTGGCTCTTCAACATAGAAAAGTATTTAACACTTTTCTAACTGTTAATTGCCTCTTCTGTTGCAGCAAGAGAACAATAGTTGGAGATATTATTAGAGCATGTGGTCTGTACATATATGAAGCATGATCCATTTAATTAATGACATGTTGCCAACTTTTGATAAGCAATTTACATTACAGTTTTAATTCAGTTCAACAGATGCTTTCTGATTGTCAAATTTATACAAAACACTTAGAAAGGTAAGGGTTAGATACAAAGTTGGAAAGGTCAATCTCTGCCCTCAGAAAATTTTCAAGGAAGCAAAATGTGTATATATTTAATGACTACAATAAAACAATGCCTAGGAAAAAGTGTTGCTAGTAAAAGTATCCAGTGTACAGGTGAAAGGTTTTGTGTAGAAGGAAAAATGCCCTTAAATAAGTAGTATTTGTAACTGAATTAATGATAAAAATAATTTAGATGTTACAAGTGAAGAGGACACTTAAGGTAGATGTAGAAGCAGACACATTATATGAGGACCAGCAATTAAATTTATTTTGTTGTCTTACAGAATTTGGGTAATATGACAATGGGATAAAAAAAATTTATTTTTGGAGCCTTAAGTGGAGAAGAGTCTAGAGGCAGAATCTTCAGCCAGGAACCTATTGCAATGGATTTGTTTAGATAAGATGGTGTTAAGAAATGAGGTCCAGGGGCACCTGGGTGGCTCAGTGGGTTAAGCCTCTGCCTTCAGCTCAGGTCATGATCTCAGGGTCTGGAGATTGAGCCCCACATCAGGCTCTCTGCTCAGCAGGAAGCCTGCTTCTCCCCTCTCTCTGCCTGCCTCTCTGCCTACTTGTGATCTCTGTCTGTCAAATAAATAAATAAAATCTTTAAAAAAAAAAAAAGAAAGAAATGAGGTCCTGACAATTTACAATATAGTTTACTACTACTACTACTACTACTGTATAGTTTATGAACTATAGAATATGAATAAAGATAATGTAAAACTGGTGTTAATGCTTTCAACCTTGTGCCATTAAAGAAATAGGAAACACAGAAACAGGCTTGGGGTGGGAAAAAATGAAGAACATAGTAGGGCACCCAGCTGGCTCAGTCAGAAGAGCATTTGACTCCTAAGCTCGGGGTTGTGAGTTTAAGCCCCATATTGGGTGTAGATTTTAAAAAATAAAATAAAAACAAAAAAAAAAAAACATATTGAAGTTTAGCTTCCAGCTATTCATCTTTTAATAATTTCAAATATGGGTTGGAATATATACTATGTTCAGACATACCTATGTCTGAAACATTCTACTTACTCATAGCAAAGAAAATCTGTTTAAATTTTTAATTTCTAATTTGCTTCTTCATATTAAAAATACATTCAGAAGATAATCTCAACTGCTTTCTTCATGTTTTTAAATGTTATATATGGCTCTGGACACTAGGGAAAATGGCAGAGTAAAAAGTACCAAAACCCTATCCCTTCATAAAAGCAACAAATAAACTGGCAAAAGCTATTGGAATCAATTTTTTTTGAATTCAGATACTTATAGGAAGAAAATCTTATAGCAACCAGAGAAATGCATAATCAAGAAAAAGTGGCTGAATTTCAGTAAGAATAAAGAAAACTGTAATATTTTACCTACGCTAGTCCCATCCCTCCCTTCCTAGCACAGTGGCTGCCTTGAAAGTAACAATCACTTTCCTGGTATAGGTACTGGTACCCAAAGTTGCAGAATGAGCTCATTTGCAAGTACACTGTGTTTCTGTATTTTGACCCATGCACTGCATCCAAGGGGGATGTCCAAAGGACTTGTCTTTGGCCTTTCGGAACATTCTGAGTGCTGAACTAGCTACTCAGGGGGCATTTGTCTAAAAGGTTTACAGGCAAACATGTTAGTCACTACTGCCTAGGGCAATGGATCACTGTTGGGGAAAACAAGAGACTAACCAAAATGTTTGAGAGGAAAGATGACAAAATGATGTTTTGGGGGGAATAAGTTAGAAAAGCTCCAACACATTCCTGGGAAACTAGAAAGCCACAAGCTCCTGTACATATGCTCAGGAAATACCTGAAAATGCCCTAAGCTTCTATCTCTGAATGACACTTAGGCTTTGTGCAAATAAGAAGCAGAGGTTAAGCTGTGCTTCAAAGGCATATTCCAATACAGAGCCCATCTTTTAAAGGCTTAAAGTTATTTTTTGCTTCCAAGCATTTAAGGAAATTTCTGCCTATCTGCTAGCCAACCACCAAGCTAATGGAACAGAGATTTCAGTGGCCCCACACAACCAAAAATACAGGCATTAAAAAATTAGTTCAGTAAGGTTACTAAATAAATGACATCTATAAGCAGCAGGAACAACAAACTCTCAAGAGAAGGGAGAATCTGTTTTCCAATTTCCAATCTTTTTTGTAATTTTATACTTTAAAAAGTGTCCAGTTTTCAACAAATCTTATGAGAAATGCAAGGAAACAATAAAGTATGATTTATACACAGGAAACAGAACAGTGCCTTAAATTTCTCTTTTTCATAGATATATTCTCTAATGAAGTTTGATATAATTCTTATGTACACTTGCATAGATTTGTGTGTATGTGTGATTTTGATAGTGACATCTAAATTTCATTATGTTTACTTTTTTGCTGAGAATTGTTTTTATGATCTGCTCATTTTGCTGTTTTATTGTACCCACTTATTATATAGTATACTCAAAGCACAATTTCTTTACTTGTTTTTAATACATTTCCCTCATCATGGACCATACCTGCCACCAGTTCCCTGTGAGGGTAAAAAGATACTGAGATTAACAACACATTAATGTTGCTTTTTGAGTATGTGAAAAATTTTTCTCTGGGAAATATGCCAGAAAATGTGATAGTCTGATAGGATATGCAAATATTAGCCTTCAGTACTACCAGACTGCATTCACAAATGGCTTCTAATACTGTTCTCTGTCAGCAGCATCAAGAAGTGTTTTCCTCTGTATATTTTTATGCATCCTCCTAGTAATTGTCTTCCAATGGCACAAATATCTCATTACATAATTTGCTTTTCTCTGATTCCTATCATATTTTAATCTTGAAATCTTATCTTTTACAATTGGCAAATTACATCATTTGACCATATATTATTGCCTTTTTTTTTTGCTTTTATTGTTAGTGTCCACAAGTTCTTTATGTATTCCAGATGTTAATCTCTTGTCAAGTTTAGTGAAGGAAAAACTCCTTCTTCCAATATGTCAACTACCAGTAAGACTTTTGTTAAGCACAAATTTTTTTTTTAAGATTTTATTTATTTATTTGACCGACAGAGATCACAAGTAGGCAGAGAGGCAGGCAGAGAGAGAGGAAGGGAAGCAGGCTCCCTGCCAAGCAGAGAGCCCAATGTGGGGCTTGATCCCAGGGCTTGATCCCAGGACCCTGGGATCATGACCTGAGCCGAAGGCAGAGGCTTTAACCCACTGAGCCACCCAGGCACCCCTAAACACAAATTTTAAGGTAGTTAGATCCATCCATGTTTATCCTTATGGTTTATTTGGGGTGGTCTTTTTAAAGAAATCTTTCACTATCACTAGGTCAGAAATAATACCTTTCAAATACTTTGCAGTCTTACCGTGTTGTGTCTCCTTATGTGTTTATTTTGACTTACCCTTTTAGGGTCTCTTTTTGTGACATTATTCTGAGGATTCTTGATTATATGTAACACTAAATGTTTCTCAGTAATTATCTCTTCTCATACTAACTTCTTCCATTCTCTCCTATTGTGATACCATTTCATTCCATCCTTCCAAATCCTCTGATTTTCTTTTCCATGTTTTTTTTCTTTCAGCTGCAGAATTAATAACAACTGTATCTTCTAATTACAAATTTCCCATTTTAATTTTAGTTGACCATTATTCTTACCCATTTTATCAATTTTAATAACTAGAATTTTTGTATCTTTAAAATAAACTCATTCATTTTCTTTCATTCTATACTGTTATTGTTAGATGATTTCTATTCTTTAATTTATATCTTCGAAGAAGGCAAGCACATTTGTTCAACCTACATTCTATTATATTGTTTGAAGTGAAAGTAGGATTTTTTCTATTAAAATGCTTACTTCACCATGTTAACTGGAATTCTCGTATTGTCTTATAATAAAAAGGATTTTTTTTTCAATTCACTTGCTTTAACATGTTTTAAGATGCTTTGCTGCCCTTTATTCCTACAAAATATATTCAATTTCAAACTAAAAGCAGAACACTTTATAAGGTTTTCCTAAATAAATGTGAAAACTCTTGTATCTTCTATCATTACTTCTTCATAATACTTTCCTTGAATAGACACAGGTAACTGTTCCATATGCATCTTTTCAGCTGTGTGCTCTGCAAGTGAATGGGCATAAATACACACATGGAAGGTCCATGCAACTCTTCTTCTTTAACTCGTATGAACTGACTTCATATGAGTCATATGCCATTTTCTGTTTTAACTTACTACCAGTACCGAAATTCTGCCAGACAAATTATACATATAATTATACAAATTATACAAATTATACAAATTTACATGCTCACTAACGTAGCATAATAATAGCTGTTTCTCTACAAAGTATTGCTATCCTATTGGTTTCTCTATCCCCAATAAATTTTTGTTAATATTGCCTATAAAATAGGAGAAAACAGTATATTCTTCCATTAATCAAAATCTTCTGATATATTTGTTTATAGTTTCAATTCTTCCTCCATCTAGTTTCAAAACTGGTTATCAAATTGAAGACAATACTTTATCAACATTCTAATTTTATGGATGAGAAAATCAAATAAAGAGTTCAGGGCTAGAGGTAAGACTCAAGAGATTTTCTGATACATTCTTTCAAGACCTATGGGGTCAAGTGTGGTCCTAATTTGACTTTAGTTTTCAACTCCTATTCTTTTGGGTATCCTCTCTCAATCAGAATTGTAAAGGTGGATATAAATCAAGCAACTTTTCCCCCTTATTAGCTACATAACACAACCTATACAATCTCATTTCAATCTGTTATCTAAAATAATAAATCATTATTCTGGGTTAACTCGAGTCTGTATGCTTTGCTACTAGCCCTTTTCATTCTTTATAACCTCTTAAATATACTTCTCTAATCAGTGTCAACTTTTTTTTTTTTAAGATTTTATTTATTTATTTGACAGAGATAGAGATCACAAGCAGGCAAAGCAGTAGGCAGAGAGAGAGAGAGCAGGGGAAGCAGGCTCCCCACTGAGCAGAGAGCCCAATGCTGGGCTTGATGCGGGGCTCAATCCCAGGACTCTAGGATCATAACCCAAGCCAAAGGCAGAGGCTTTAACCCACTGAGCCACCCAGGTGCCCCCAATCAGTGTCACCTTAATGTACCTTAATGTTATTTCAGCTTTGAGGCCTTGACTGTCCTTTTTCCCTACAAAATGCACTAACAAATAACTTTAAAAGTGAAAGTTTTCCTAAATGAATGTTCTTAGAAGTGACATTTCTAGTGGCTCTATGGGAGAGGAAATAGTACCATGAGTCAGGGTAAGAAAAGAGATTTATTTAACATCTAGCCTGATGAAACACTGATTTTAAGAGCCAGTATATCCAACATCCAAATCTGACCAGAACCCTATGGTACTGTACGACTCAACACCTCAACCTTTCTGAATATTCACCAGGTAGTCAGAGGATTATTGATGGTTGGGACAGAGTCAGTACACTTTGTATATTTTAAGAGATCAGGAAGTTAAAACGACTTTTTTGTTAACCCAAACCTGAAGTAACCTGAAGGGAATAATATAAGCATTCTCTATTGGGAAAGTTCTGTATTTGATGATGAATATAACTACTTGCAGCTTTTTTCCTGCATGGTTCCTGTTTCCTTGAATGGAAGGATAACCGCTCACTGAAATTATGATTCATCCTATTCCAGGTATTTTGCTGATCAATTATAAATCCTGTCCTAGGTAATTATCAAAGAACACTATGAGAGAGATACTACATATTCCCATTTTGCAGACTGGGAAGCTGTATTACAGTGAGGAAAAAAAAAAACCACCTGTTAAAACTGCATAGCTAAAATTCACAATGTGATAGAACAACGTATAGTAAAATATCAATGTCAGCATCTAGGCAGATATATGGATGTTAGCTGAAACTCTTCTGCTTTGATACTTCTGTAAAAAATGTTGGAGAAAATATTGCATAGCTACTAATTAGAAGAATGGTAATTTTTAAAAATAACTTCCCATCCTTCCAGTGCTCAACAGCCTTGCAAGAGTATATTACATACCAGAACTTCTGTCATATCATGGGAGTAGCATGCAATATAGGAACAGAAGAGTGTTTAAGTCCCAGCTCTCCTCATCTTTTAGCTTATCTCGATTGCTAATCAATAAAGCCAAGCTTACAGTGCTTTCAAGCTTTGACTATAATAATAGTTGTGAATTACTGTAATAACTATGTTCAAGTACCATGAAAACCAAGTCATGGGACAAAAATGGTGAGAAAGAGCCTGTTCCTTAGTCCCATTACTATCCTAAGAACACTAGATTATCAAGAAAAAGAAACAATAATTCTTTTTCCAGTAGGAACCTGTAGCTCAGGTGTATATATACTTATATACCCAAATAAAAGTGAAGTAATATAGCTATATATAGTGAATAGAATTGTTTTAACAGATATTAAATTTTCCATAATAATCTATTTTCCCCATAATAATCTATATCATTGAATAATCTATATCATTGAACCATATAATGATTTTCAAACAGAACCTAGAGACTATATACTCATCAGTGACATCTAACTGTTATCCTTTATCTGAGTATAGTCTATGATCTTGAACTGTCATAATAGCTCTACATACATTTTTATTCAATCCCAGTGACAACCAACCATATGAAGGTACTATGATCCCTCTCCTTATGGTAAAGTAAACTGACTTGTTATGTAAAAAAAGGGGGGAGCATTATTTATAACAGTAGAGCCAATGACACCTATTCTCCTACAGAATTTGAACAGTATTATTTTATGAAACAGAAATGCACATATACGATTCCCTTCTACTACTACAGAATACTAGAAAATACATTCTAATTTCTATATTTGACTTCTGACCAAGACAGTATTCCCCTCAGCATGACTAAACCTCACACAGTTTTCTTCCTAACTACTGCTTCATGAGTTCCCTTTCCTCGGTGCATATGCTTTAGAAAATTGTCACTTATAAATTCTTCCCCTGCCTTGTTGAGATGTGAATATTCTCTCAGATTCTTGCCTGGTTTACAACCCAGGAATGTCATTCTCAAGGTCCTGGAAGCCATCCCTTTGAAATGTAATCATCAAAGAGAACTACACACGTGTACGCATGCATGTGGGAGTGTGTGCGCATTTGCTCATGTGTGTTGGGTAGGGGAGCCTGTTTCCATAAATATTAAGAAGTAAACAAAAAAGGCCTAATCACAATGACCAACCTACCCCCACCACCATCCCTTTAGTACTTTTGCCTAAACTCACCCTAGTGCTCAAAAACATTCCAGTCTTTTGTTTGGGAGGAGTTGAGTTCAATCTCTCTTGCCTATTGCAACAGTCTTGAATGGAGTCTTCCATGCTTCCTTAACTTGTCTGTTGCAAGTTTTCTTTGACACATCATAAATAGAACTTAAAACTGAATGAAACCTGTTAACAATTTAAGAAATTCAAGGATAAAACTTATCTCCATTTCCTAATTATTCATTCATTCTTTGTAAAACGAGAAGTGATACACCTTCTCAAAATGAGTGCTCTGATTTAAAAGAAGCTACGCCAGCCACCTGCAGCTCTCAGTCGGTTAAGTGTCTGACTCTTGGTTTCAGCTCAGGTCATTGATCTCATGCCCCCCAACCCAAGCAGGGAGTCTGCATGAGATTCTCTCCCTTCCTCTCCCTCTGCCCCTCCCCACTCCCTTGTGGATCTCTCTCCAAGGCTTTCTGTTAAATAAATAAATAAATATTCAAAAAAATAAAAATAAAAATAAAAGAATCTACACTGAATTATTAGTGTTGAAAGAGTATATTGAGTGTTTGGAGGGAAATTTAACCCTTTCTGAGTCTGTTTGGTTAGTGTGGGTCAAGATTTATGTTATCCCTTGCTTTCCCCTAATGGATACTTTTTCAGCCATGTGGTTTATATTGCAGCTGTATTTGGACAAATATGCAAATATATAATAAATGAGCAAGATAAATCTAGGCATGGATTTTTCTAAATGGTTAACTATTACATGCTATGGAAGTAGTTATCTTGGTTTTAAATTTAATCTCTCATCTCTAATCCAGTACTATTTTTTCAATGCCCTGGCCATTTTATTGAGGAAAATAAATGATATGTTTTTTAAAAACACAAAATTAGAGTAGAGAAAAATTGCACCATCAAATATAAGGTGCAAATCTACAACTTACTGTAAAATGGGAGAAACCTAGTCTATCTTCTAAATTCTCCTATACCCTGCCTTTTTCTGCCAGCACAGAGTCAGTTATTTCAAGTTGAACATTTTATCTATAATATGGGTACAGTATAATATGTAAATGCATAATGCTGGGTGAGTGCATGCCTGGGAGATTGCTTATCAAAATGAGATGTTTTTCTCTTGAGAGTCTTTCAGTGAAGATGTCTTAAACTTAAAATCAATTAAAATGCCCATAAATGTTTGGGTTTCTGGAGTCAAATGAAAGCACATAACATTTTAAATGATGAGATAAACATGCATGTGGAGCCTGTATTGGATTACTGAAACTCTGGCTTAGCTTCCTGTATGTCCATAAACTTCTTTTAAATTTTAGATTGTTTTGTTCACATTACTCACCCAAATAAGTTTACTAACTTATCAGCTGCTCTGATATATCAATCAAGAGACAAAGTTTCCTATATTTTATGACTTTTCTTTAATTAAAGAAATGTAGCATCATGTATCATAGTACTAATAGTGCCTCATCATGTAGGTTTTATTAAAATTATGATACAACAAAATCTCTCTTGGGGAACTTGTAATTCATGTTTTCACAGATGTTGCTAGTACTTGTGAAAGCAGATTTGGATTTTATAAACCAGCAAAACTTGAGCTGCAATAAAGTGACGATGACTTCAAAATGGCAATGGAAAGTATAACAATGAGAAATTAATGCTTTTACATTCAGAAACTTTCTTTATAATTGAATTGTGTTATTTTCCAGGTGAATGTTGTTGCCTTAGGTTTCCAGGGATCTGTGTCTAATGATTATTACTGTTTCTTGAAAACAGCAACTCATTAAGATGGCTATCTTCTGGCAGAATTACCTTTTATGGTATTTTTTCAAGGCACGAAGCAGATTGGGAAAGAAAAGAATGTTTATGGTTTGACTGACTCATGTAAAATATTCATTAAGTGAAAAAGTCACATTGAAATATCTTGTTTACAAGAGACACTGGAAATAGCATACAACAAATACATATTAAGAGCACGAGAAAGGATAGAATTCATAAAAATGTAGCTGCATTCGAGCATACCAGCAAGTAATAACAGCCATGCAAATTAATATAAAACTGCAAAGCAAAGTAAGAATTAAGATTTAGGTATATTCAGATTTGTGGTAGAAACTGTTATTAAAGACATATTTTTCTATTTGGATTTTTGTTATGACATGATTGAACTTGAGATAGAACGCATTTTAACATTTATTATAGCCTTGTGGTCTATAATGGTATTTTGACACACTTATCATGATGAAGCAAAGGTAATAAAAATAATTTTTGAAAGTACAGATTACTAATATTTTTCACACTGGCAATGAGGTCATCTACAATATAAAGGGGCACATTTTCAGTCATTTAATACAGAACCTTACAACTTTTGTGTCTTGCTGAAAAAATTTCCGAGTACTCATATTTGAAAATATTTTCATCCCTTTCATACTTAAAATACACCATATTATTATAAACACACACATGCACTCCTTTTAAGAATACCAAGTCATAGTTTCTATCTGCAACTGTGGAAAAGTCAGAGGTAATTCATAACATTAAACTTTTTTTTTTAATTTCATTTTTTAAAGATTTTATTTATTTAATTTTAAAAATTTATTTTCAGCGTAACAGTATTCATTGTTTTTGCACCACACCCAGTGCTCCATGCAATCCGTGCCCTCTCCAATACCCACCACCTGGTTCCCCCAACCTCCCACCCCCCACCCCTTCAAAACCCTCAGATTGTTTGTGAAGCATAACAAATGGAGGACAAGGGGAGTTAGAGAGGAGAAGGGAGTTGAGGGAAATTGGAAGGGGAGGTGAACCATGAAAGACATAACATTAAACTTTTAAAATAACCGTTGGTTAAAAATTTTCATAGGATTTTTTTTCTTTTCAAAATAATATCCAACAATATTGTTTCCTTTATAATTGGGAAAATTCTCTAAGCCTCAAAGCCTATTGACCATTTACATCATTTAATTTAATTTAATTTTAATATAGTTGTCTATTTAAGACTTTAAGTGGCATTAGACATTATGTTAGCTTAAATTTTAAAAGTTAAAGATTATTAATGAAACCAAAACCATTATAAATATCTTGACAAATTTCAGACTTTTCATATCTTTTAATATTCAAAAATCCTAAAGAAAACTCCCTGGACAACATGCTGCCCTCATGTATGGCCTTTTTCTCCATTCTCTTTGCAACAGAATTTCTCAGGGATCTGTCTATTAACACAATGTCCACTTCTTCACATTCTGTTCTTTCCTCAACTCATCCTACTTCTATTCCTTCCACTCAACTAACCCTATTGTTATAAAGGTTACCATGATCACCAGGTGGATTGGTTTATTGCCTTCCCCACCCACCACCCACCCAGCTACAAGTCCTATGAAAGAAGCTTTTTACATCTAGATTACATTTACTGAACGTCCTAAATTTCCTATAATGTATGCAATCAATAAATATTTGTTCAATGAACACAAGTTGAAAAAAATCAACAGAGTTTTAATAAAAATGCACTTTACTCAAGAATTAAAGAGATCTGTTGTGCAGGTCATATTTCTAAACAAGGTAGTTGCTGATATATTAACTTAAGGGCTCCCCATCTCTCTCAAGGCCTCTTGACATCCTTGTTGATTCTCAAACAGCACCAAGTTTCTGCAACAATTTTAAACTCTTAAAATTATAGGAATCCTAGCCTGTGGTCAAAGCTCCACTAGTTGCTGAATATGCCTTGCATGACTCCCTGGCCCCCTCCATGTGTATACTATAAGCCAGTTTGTTTTTGCCAGCATATTTGTGAACTTGGTCATGTGCAAGCAATTCAGTTAACTCAGATATAAACATACCTATTACCAACTTAAAAGAAAAAAAGACTTCTTAGTCATTGTGTTAAGTGGAATCAGTCAGACAACAGAAGATAAATACTGTATGATTGTATGATCTCACATACATGTGGAATCCAAAAAAAGCCAAACTTATAGAACAGAGTAGAATGATGGTTGCTAGGAGCTGGGGAATATGGAAAATGGGCAGACAGATGTTGGCCAAAGGGTACAGACTTCCAGGTGTAAAATGAATGAGTTCTGGAGATCTAATGCACAGCACGGTGACTTTACAGAATTATATGTACGGAATTAAATACTTAAGTGAGTATATCTTAAATGTTATCACCACACACATATACACAATGTGTCTTACTGTGTTAACCATTTCTTAATATACATGTGTATCAAACCATCACTTTGTACCCCTTAAACTTACACAATGTTGTACATGTCAATATATTATATCTCAGTAAAGCTGAAAAAAGCCCTCCTTTTCCAATTACCCTTCCTTCAAACATTTTCAGTCATTTCCCATTATTTACAGTACTAAAATGCAAGATCCTCTGCTTAGCAACTGAAATCTTCAGCAAACTTTCTCAAAGTTACCCTCAACTATTCTTATAATTAGTAGTCAAAGATTAGCAAGTATTTTGTATCAATCCCAAAGAAACCTCTTCTTTCATAATTTTAAAAATGACTAGATTGGGAATAGAAATGATATTGACTATATGTATATAGGGTTGGTAAACAATTCATTAAGAAAAAATAATCAATGAATTCAATCATTATAAGCAATACAATGCTGTGTGATTTGTTTAGTATGATTGAAGTTTGAATTAGGTCCATGTTTTGCTGCAACTTGTTAATTTCTTGTGATATACTGCTCTTCTCTTCTAACCAGAGGAAACAAAATCAAATACATCGTGGTCAGTGGTCATTTCAAAGTGCACACAAGGGATTGTTTGTTTAGAACTTGATTCCAAGACCCAAATACTGCATTTAAAATGGTTGTTTTTAATCTGAGCAATTAATATAGACAAAAGATCAATCTCAGCCAAATTCAGCTGCAACTAATTAATGGCCAGATTGTGACTAAATAGATAATGTTTCGAGGTTGTTAACAAAAATTCTGAAGTAAGCAAACATTCTTCTACCATATATGATATATGAGATTCCTCTTAGAGCTAACTGGAATATTATGAAGAACAAGCAATGCAGGGAGCATGACCATCTTCAGTATCACAATCTCCCCCCACCCCAAGAAAAAGGGAAACTTAAAACTTCAAGGGCAAACGAGCAGCTTTGAAATGTGCTCAGGGACTTGACTTCTGTTCCACATGTGCAGAAATGCAGAGAGAGTTAGATCTAAGCCAACAGCTCATACTGACCAGAAAGATTCCAATGGAGAAGACATCTATAATACAGTGACATCTATAATACATCTATGGGACATGGTAATGGTACAGGTGCTTTCAGTGAAAAGGAAGTATCAGGTTTTCTTAAGAAACTTTAATAACTGGAGGGTAATTGAAGATGATGGCATTTAATAAGCTTAATGAACTTCCCTACATCTATCTCATTGGACAGTATGAAGCATCTGAATTCTGGAGTGGATCTTTTTAAGTCAAAACAACAACTCTGGGCTTTATAAAGAAAAAGCATGGTTTCACATGCAATAAAATATTCTACAAGTCAAAAAAGTGTTGAATAGGGCGCCTGGTTGGCTCAGTGTGTTGGGCCGCTGCCTTCAGCTCGGGTCATGATCTCAGGGTCCTGGATTCGAGTCCCGCGTCGGGTTCTCTGCTTGGCGGGGATTTCTGCTTCCCTCTCTCTCCCTCTGCCTGCCTCTCCATCTACTTGTGATCTCTCTCTGTCAAATAAATAAATAAAATCTTTAAAAAAAAAAGTGTTGAATAACTATGTAACATCAAAATAATCTGAGGATTTACCTAAAAATATTTTTAGACCTGTGTAAAACACCTCCTTTCATGGCAATTCCATTACAAGTATCTTTGCATTGGTACAGATACCAGCCTGAAAATGGAGTTATGAAATTGAAATTCACCTGATAATTACTATCACCTAACTGCTTACTAAGTTGATGAAGACAGATTCTGATGGATTTTAGAAGTTCTTTTTTCCAGAAGTATATGTTTATGGAGTGCTACATGGTTCCTACAAAAATAATAAAAACTAATTTTTTTTTAATTTATAAATAACCAGTCCAAGGAAAACAACATACTCCTCTTGAAGCTAAAACAGGGAAGTCTTATAAAAATACTTAAAATACAAAGTGTTTTCTCACATTTTTAGTGTTTAACAGCATGTATTGGCTAATTATACTTTGCAACATTACTTGGGAGGTAGTATATGTAAACACTGTTATTATCATCTTACAAATGAGGCAACCAGAAGTGATATAAATATTCAAGGTATACAACAATGTGATAACAGAGCAAGGTTGTGAATGTTGCTATACTTTAAGATTATAGGGAGGAGCCTCTTCACTACAAAGTTGGAAATTATGATTATTTAAATTATTTAAATTTCAAAATCAAGACATGGCTCCAACCATAGATATAGACAGTCATCATGTAAAAACAAATGACTTGTGGGTCAGCAGGCCTTTGCAGTGACTTAATTAGATATGACTATATATATTTTCTGGAAAATATAAGCATAATAAAGAATTGAGAAATCCCTGTTTATTTTCTCAATATCATAGTAGGCTAACTGTTTTTAATCATAGCTACGATATACAACTATATTTGCATAGATGACTTAATTAGTATCTACTCATTGTCACTTAAATGATGATGATTTAATTTTTATTTGGGTCCTCCAAAAATGTCTTATAGTTACCAAGACATAATGGCAAACTATAATTTGGCCAGCATAGGTTCAATCCATGAGCTCCATAAAAGTTTTCATTTGATGTGACCTAACTTGAATCAGCTAGTTTGTAGGTAATTACTATGCTCATTCACTCATGTAATGAGGAATTATTGACTCTGAAACAATGTCCATGCCTTCTGATCAAAATGAAAACCACACAATCCTTACATTCAAGAAATCCGCATTATTAGCTAAGATAAAGACATGTAAACATATAAATATAATACATGTTCTGATAGACACTGGCCATTGTTTACAAAAAGTAGAGAAAATGTTTAAGTATGTGAATTCAGGAACTACTCCCCAGAAGAGAGGATCCCAGTCTTTGACTTTAAAAAGTGTATGCCAGGCAGCTGAACAGACAGAAAGACCTTGTGAGCAGAGAGAACACACATTAAAAAAAAAAGAAAAGAAAAGAAAAGAAAAAGAAAAAACAGTGTTTTTAGAAAAATAAAAATAATTCAGTGTTACTTGTATATAAGATGCAAGCAGAATAGAGAGGCTAGAGGAAAAGGCAGGTGTTAAGAGTTGTGAAAATAAATGCATTTGCTAATATAAGGAGTTTAGAGATTTTCTTATGAGCTAGGAAGCTTTCTAAAGTTTTTTTTTAATTTAGTTTTTAATTAGGAAATTGACGTTATCAGATCTGAATTTCAGGAAAAAAAGTTTATAAATAAAGACTCAGGGACTCTGAAAGTTTAATGCCCGTGACATCTAGGATTCAAACTTAAATCTAAATGCTATAAAGTGCTGCTTCCCAATTTAAGATATTATAAATAGTATGTAGAGAGTCTGAACTAAGAATGGCAAAAGTATTAAGATATAATTATTGAAAATTGCTTTGGTATAAACTAAATATGACAGTGATGCAGAGGGAAAGTTTAATCTGAAATTGAGGCAGTGAATAAAAAGGTATTTAATCAAGATGAATTATATAGGAAAATGATAGATATACGAACTTACTATTTAGATATATTTTGAAAAGACATGAAGGCAGAGATGCATAATAAACATGGCTCAAGCCACTACACTCTTCTCCTTCACAGATCTTTGCAGGATAATAGCATTTCTATAACGAGCTTTTCCTGAGATGGTTCACTGGACCCACAAGTTGCACACATAATCTCTTCAGCAAGGGGTCTTGTTTCCAGAGCACACTATCTGGTTAATTTAGATCCTCCAAATCAAGTGCCAGTTTCTTATTGCTTAACAATTCTTCTCCAATTTATCTCTTCTAAATTTTGCCATAGGCAGCAAGGAAAAACCAAGTTGCATCATCAATGTATCGCTTAGAAATCTCAGCTCCGGGGCGCCTGGGTGGCTCAGTGGGTTAAAGCCTCTGCCTTCAGCTTGGGTCATGATCCCAGGGTCCTGGGATCGAGCCCCACATCGGGCTCTCTGCTCGGCAGGGAGCCCGCTTCCTCCTCTCTCTCTCTGCCTGCCTCGCTGCCTACCTGTGACCTCTATCTGTCAAATAAATAAATAAATAAATAAATAAATAAATAAAAGAAATCTCAGCTCCAGTTTCTAATAACATCTTCCTCATTCCCAACTGAAACCTCATCAGAAGTTTCTTTAACATTTATATTTCCAGGTTCATGATGACATATGTATTCTCTAAGACAAAAGACATTTTCTCTATAGTTACTTTTTTTCCCTGAACCCTCACCACAATCTCCCATGAATTCCATGTTTCTACCAACAACCTCTATAAGGATATATTTTTTTCATTTTTTTAATCACGCTTTTCAAAATTGTTCCAGCCTCTATTCATTAGCCAATTCCAAAACCATGTCCATATTTTTTAGATATTTGTTAGAGCAGAACTCTACTTCCCAAGTACTAAAATCTGTCTTAGGATCCTCCAGAGAAACCTCTCTCTCTCTCTCTCTCTCTCTCTCTCTCTCTCTCTCACACACACACACACACACACACACACACGTGTGTATGTACATATAGTTGTATTAAAATTTAGTTTTAATTAGTTTTTTCAATATGAATTTTAATAATTTTTTTAAATTGGCTAATGTGATTGTGGGGACAAGCTAATTTCAAATTTGTAGGTCTGGCCTTCAGGCTGGAAATGCTGGCAAGACTTGATGTAGTACAAGTCTGAAGGCAATGTAGAGTATGAATTCTTTCTTTGGGAGAGCTTAGTCTTTTTGCTTAAGGCAAACATCAACTGTTTGGATGAGGCCTGCCCACATTATGAAGGGCAATCTACTTTACTTAAAACCAATTTAAATGTTAATCACATCTAGAAAGTACCTTCACAGCAACATCTAGACTGGTTTTTGACCTAGTAACTGGGCACAACAGTTTGGGCAAGGAGACACAAAAAATTAATCATTACAAATGGGAACAACAAAAATAAAAGAGTTGGCAGAAAAAGATGGTTCAGTAAAAAAAAAAAAAAAGGCTGAGAAGTATTATAGAAGGTAATGAGAGAATCCTGTAGTGGAAATTCAAGTAATAGAAAGTTAAGGATTTTTTTTGTCAACTGTTAATTGGAGTAGACAGAGAAAGCAAATGAATCCTAGATTAGAAAGTGTCTATTTTCTAAAGAAATTGTTGCCATTGGGAGTTTCACAAAGATAGGCAAAAGATTTCAGCTAGAAGGCATCAAGGAGAAAATTCTGTTTCCTGAAGCATGACTAAACAGATAACCCGGATAAACCCCCTGCCAAAACAACTAGTAACAGTAGCCAAAATATATTTAAGTAAAAAACTCTTTAAAACTTTTGCTGAGCTAAGGAGAAATTTACAAATAAATATTCAGAGGCCTCCAAACAAAGTAAAAGTGGAAAGTCAGAGAAGCTCACACTGAGGTCAGCTTTTGCCCTGGGGTTTCTTTCAAACTCCACTGAAAATGAACTTGTCATTGATGAAAGTGCAAAGACAATGACATAGCTGAGTGTATAATCTAAACAGATATTCTATATAAAGCTGGGTGCCCCCAAGGTACACTAGAAAGAAACTAAACATATAGAAAAGATAATTGTTCATTTTTTTTTTTTAAGATTTTATTTATTTATTTGACAGAGAGATCACAAGCAGGCAGAGAGGCAGGCAGAGAGAGAGGAGGAAGCAGGCTCCCCTAGAGAGCAGAGAGCCTGATGCGGGGCTCGATCCCAGGACTCTGAGATCATGACCCGAGCCGAAGGCAGCGGCTTAACCCACTGAGCCACCCAGGCGCCCCGATAATTTTGATCTTTTTGATCTTTACACTGGGTAGAATGGAAATTAAAAAATAAAAACAAAATAAAACTTTCCGTGAAATTTGAATGCATAATCTAAGTTCTAAATAGTCATCGCCTGAATGTTTTAATCTTTAATCTGAAAATCCTTAAGGTTAAAAAGATATTTAAGACAATTACCACCTTCAAGTATCTGGCAAATTCAACTACGAACATATTTTGGAGGAAAGCAAATTTAGTTATCAAAGTTATGAAAGAATTAACACAAATAAGATTCCAAGGAATTTGAAACTATAATTAAAATATCACTAAATATATGGGAAAGGAAGGCAGACTGAACAAGAGAAGCAACAACAGCAGAAAACAGAAAACAAGACCATGGCTTTAGATACTGGAATGATCACAAAACAGAAAATAATTATGTCTAATATCTGTTTAAAATTCACAAAAAAGTCAGTTTAAAAAAAAAACAAAACAAAACTCTAAAAGCAGCAAGAGAAGAAAAAGCAATCCCCTTCAAAAAACAAAATGCCAATTAGACTGATGTTTAATGACAGAACAATAAAATAGTTGATTAACATCTCCAAAGAATTAAGAAAAAATAACTATCAACCTTAAATTGTGTCCATTACAGATATCTTCCATGAACAAGGCCAAAATGAAGACACTGTTAGAATTATAATAAGTGATAGACTTGAACACCAAAAGAACTTTACTACATAGATTGTTAATGGGTGTACTTAAGGAACATAACAAAATTCTACAAATTAATATGTGAGATGAGATGGCACATACTGAATTTGATAACTATATGGATATATTTAAACTGAGTGTTTAAAACCATACATATAATGTCAGATTCATGGAACTTAAAAAAAAAAAGACAAATCTAAAATAAGAGGCAACAAGAGTATATAAATTAGATACGGAGAAATATAAATTAAGCTGTTCTAGCATATTTACATTCTTTGGAAGTCAGATAAAGATACTGTTTAACTTTACTAAGTATACGCATGTTAAAATTTAAAAAAATTTTTTTTTCGTTTTTTAAAGATTTTATTTATTTATTTGACAGAGATCACAGGTAGGCAGAAGCAGGCAGAGAGAGGAAGGGAAGCAGGCTCCCTGCCGAGCAGAGAGCCTGACTCGGGGCTGGATCCCAGGACCCTGGATCATGACCTGAGCCCAAGGCAGAGACATTAATCCACTGAGCCACCCAGGCACCCCGCATGTTAAAATTTTTATATAAGTAATAAAATAACAGTGTGTGTGTGTGTGTGTGTGTGTGTGTGTGTGTGTGTGTGTGTCCACACACACACACATATATAAAATACAACAGGGGAACTTCAGTAAATTCACAGGAGTTACTGGTATATAGAAAAACAAAGAAAAACTTCTTTTTAAGTAATGTCACTTTGAAAAGACAGATACAGTTAAGTTACCAGAGAATTTGTTTTTGATGGAAGATAATATATTTAGAAATGTAGGGGCACCTGGGTGTCTCTCGCTGGGTTTCGGCTCACACCAAGATCTCAGGGTCCTCAGGCCAAGCTCCATGTGGGGCTCAGGGAGGAGCCTGCTTGGAGAATGTCTCTCTCTGCCCCTCGACCCATGAGAGCGCACTCGCTTTCTCTCTCTCTCTCAAGTCAATAAATAAATCTTAAAAGAAATGTAGCACATGAGATGATTCTACTTTCATGACTCATTTCAAAAGGCATTCCATAAATGGTCATCCCAACCTAAGTGCATGTTTAGAATTGCTAGACACGTTACTAGACACTTGAGACACAACAGATGGCTGGGTGACAATTATTATGCTCCAGGCATTTACAAAAGGACCATCTCACTAAGGATTTGGCTGCCTTTATAGTTTGTACATTATCCTAGCAACACACAGGCATGAGAGAGTTTTAAGCAAAAAGGTGATATAATCAAAGTTGTATTTTAGAAATTCACTCTGGTTCATGATAAAGAATGTATAATAGATTTTCAAGACTTGGAAAGCTTTGTACCTAACCAAGAAAGAAACACTGTGTGAACAAAGTAGTAGCAGCAGGCATAAAAAAATAAAATAAAATAAAATAAAAAATCTGAACCTGAATATGTGAATGAAGATTTTTATTCTCAATTAAAAAGAACTGACTGGCCACTGACTGGTATTACATAAGCAAGTGCCTACATTTATGATGGAATTCATCACCATAAATACAATTACGAGTTTATGTATGTTGAGAACTCAAGAAGTAAGATGTGCTTGTAAGCTTTAAAATTAAGGACACTAGGGACGCCTGGGTGGCTCAGTTGGTTGAGCCGCTGCCTTCGGCTCAGGTCATGATCCCAGCATCCTGGGATCGAGTCCCGCATCGGGCTCCTTGTTCTGTGGGGAGCCTGCTTCTCCCTCTGCCTCTGCCTGCCACTTTGTCTGCCTGTGTTCGTTCTCTCTCCCTCTCTCTCTCTGACAGATAAATAAATAAAATCTTTAAAAAAAAATAAATAAATAAAAATAAAATAAAATTAAATTAAGGACACTCAACCTGGATCAGGATGACAGTGCTAGTAAGCTCCCTAAGACTTCTTTAATGGCATCCTGCCCAATAAAAGACGCAACTTATAAAATAATAATTAAGGAGAGGTTTGTGGGAAATCATGTTCTATGAATAGACAAATTTTCTTTTTAAGTTTAAGTTCACTTTTGATTTTGAACTTTGGAATAATGATGGAAAAACTTAAAAGTTTCAAGTTTTCAGAGTGTTATAAATTTTCTGCTTTAGAGCTTTTTTTTTTTTTTTTTGAAATGCTTTATCTGAAGCTTCAGTTAATGATGTCCTCAGCTCTGCAAATTAGACCAATGCTTTTACATCAATGAAAAGAAATATTGAGTGATACTGATATTGAATGTGTGGATACGGAATCTCAAGGACTATAAATCTTTTTTTGCCTAAATGTTTCATCTCCAGAGTTTCAGGTTCTGAAGGGTCTGCCCCAAATTTAAAAGTATTAGATCAAGAAGAAATTGCCTGTGTGACTCAAGAGTGTGGTAACCAAGTTTCTTTGCCTGTCATCACAGAGATTCCTTGAAGATGGGAAGCCAACTTCTCCTTTTTTGGTAGTTAGTATGGCCAAAGAACTACTGTAAAAAGCACAGGAGGAGAACTAATATGCATAATTAAATTATAAAATATGTGTGCATAGTAAAAGAAATATAATCAAGTAAGTTAATCAAGGAACACAGCAAAATATTTTATTTCTGTCCAAATTTATGCTAGTTTATAATGCTAAAAATCATTTGTACTCATTCTTGTTATTCCTGAAAGAAGCTACGCAACAAGATTTGTGAGTTTAAGGAAATTAAATTCCATGATCTGTGCACATTTAAAAACTGCAGTCACTTTCAAAGAAATTCTTTTTTTCCTTTTTCCCTGAAAATTATCATTTCAGAAAGGGAAAACTATGTTTTCCACACCAGTTTGTTTGCTATTTCACTGCTGGTGCTCCTAACCTGATTTTTTTTTCCTGTTGTTGTTTGTTTTTTTGTTTTTCTAGATGGCAGGTAAAAGTTATACTCTCATTTCTTTAGAGGGTTTCATGGACAGGTTTTTATAGTAATCACTGGAACAAAATGGAAAAAGTGATGCCATCATGCTTAATTGTAAAATCTTCCTCAAACTGAATTTCCACAGAGTGATTAATTTTACTTTGTAAGAAAAAGAAAATTATTTAAAATACCAGAGATACGACTTTCCTTAGAAGCATGCATATATGGCTTTACTTAGTAAGGCTTTAAATTGATAATGCTGCTACTTATAAAAGATAAGGATTTGATAGATAATATAATAACCCATTTTTTTCTTTACTATACTTACCAGTGATAATTAGGGGAAAATATTCTGTATTTTAATTTGCTCATCAAGAAATACTTCACGAAATCTCACAATCCCCAAATCAATCATTTGCTGAGCAGACTTTTAAAAATCTGAGACTATTTTAAATTTTTTCCCCATTTTCAACACATTTAAGGCTAGTTTTTTAAAGGTTTCAATCACACTTTATGCCCTTATTTTATTGTATATTACTGGATACATAGAATATGTGAAGATTATACCAAGTACTGTGAACCAGAAGGGGAAGCATAAATGGACACTACAGCTAAGTTCAGAGAAATTCAAATAGAGGGTGTATGGTTGGGCTGGGGTTAGGTTACTTCCAGCTACAGATGGGGAAAACAAGACAGGGAAAGATTTCTGGGCAGTTAGTGAATGAGCTCCTGATTTAAAAATGAGGTAGAATAAAATGAAAAATCAAGTAGAATGAAGTAGGATGAAAACAAACAAAGAACAAAAGGAAAGGGAACGACATGAGTAGACAGAGATGTAGGAGGTAGCAGGAACACAGACTTTGATTTAGGGGAATCTTAAGAAAGTGACTGGGAAACAGATTTGTCATCATTTTGGAGAAAGACAAGTGTCAGACTGGGAAGTTTGGACTTGCCCTATAACCAGAGAATAGTTCTGGAAGGTTTTTAAACAGGAAAGTGACAGGATCAAATATGTGTCAGAGAAAAATCAAACCAGCCACAGACTTACAAGGGTAAGGAGTGAAGAAAGGAAGCTGATAGCATTGCCTTCCATGAAAATAATTCTGAAACTTCAAGTTACATATGACAAATAGAAAAAGGCTTAATTTCAACAAATACTTCTTTCACAGGCTCTTGAGACATAGAGCTCCCTGATGTCAGAAATACCTTGAAATATTTAACAATGTTTAACTATGTGACAAATTATTTTATAGTGCTTATAGCATGCCAATCCAGCTTTTCATGTGAGTTAGCAGTAAAAAACAAGTTAACAGAAAGAGAAATAGATATAAACATTTACTTTCCATATTTAATACAGTTATTAACCACTGAGTGCCTGCTATGAGGGAACATAACTTGAAAGAAAAAAAAAAATGCATCCTAACCTAGTAAGATATGTATCTTCTCACCTATCTCTGACTTACTCAGAAAAACCGAAAATAAAAGTGAATTTAGCCATATATTTGTTAAGAAAAAAATTTAATTTTATCATCAGATTGAGCAACCTAAAACAATACAGCAGCACAGGAGAGAAATTTCAGGTGAAAAAAGCAATAGGTTAACAAAGTCTGTCATTAATTTATGTAGTGCTTACTGCATAATTATAAAATAAAATATTTCAACTTATGAAAAGTACAAATAAAGAAAAGTACTATGTTATAAAGCAACTTGAGAATCTGTCCTGGTGCAACAAGTTAAAGAAGACTTAAAGTCATAAAGGTGAGTGGAGCTTGCCTGATGAAAATAGGGAAAACTAGATTTTTGTCTTCGGTTTGCCATCTGTCTGCAACATCACCCTAACTATAGAGGGAGTAATAATTTTTGCCCACACACTCACACAGCGGTTGTTAGGACTGAATGGAAAAACATTTATTAAAATATATAATATCAGTCTTCAGGTGCTTGGGTGGTTCAGTCAGTTAAGCATCTGCCTCCAGCTCAGGTCATGATCTCGGAGTCCTGCAATCCAGCCCAGCCTGGGGCTTCCTGCTCAGTGAGAAGTCCACTTCTCCCTCTCCTTCTGTCACTCCCCGATGCTTGTGTTCTCTGACTCTCTCTCTCTCTCTCAAAGAAATAAATAATATTTTAAAATATATAATAAATATATATTATCAATCTTAATTCTGCCATTATTTTATCAAATGACCAAGGAAAATTCACCTAATATGTCCAGATTTTAAATTGAGTGGTCTGGATGCAAGATGATGTTTACAATTTTTATTTTCATCTTGAAAAAGCTGAATGATTATATAGTGACTTAAAGGGGCTCATCATTTTTACTCTTCTATTTAAAGCACTGACTGATTTTTTTCCTAAGCCAACTGTCATAAGGGAGGGAATAATTGTAGTACCTCTATTTTTTCCCAAATAAAATAGAGAAATTTTAAGTTTTGGAAAACTATTAAAATATGCACCACAGAAAATTAGCCAAAAACATGAAAAAATTTCAAGTTGCCTTGGAAACCTACATGTAAAAACATTACCTACATTCTAAGAACACAGAAATAAGCCTTGTATGTTTTTAGAAAATCATAGAAATTGAACTTTAATCAATACTCATCACACACAGATGATTATTAAATGATCATAAACTCTTGTCTATATTATTTTTTAAATAGAGATATTTATTACTAAATATTTTTGAGACATTTGAGTAAATATTTTCAAACATATTTTCTAGTTATATGAATCCATGTACCTAAAAAATACTTCCTAAATAGCGTGTTTTAAAATCACATGTGACCTCTATTATAAGTTGCTTTTACAAACTAACAGTGGGCATGATTAAGAATGTAACGGTCTTGGGGCACCTGAGTGGCTGTCATTTAAGCAGTTACCTTTTGTTCAGGTCATGATCTCAGGGTCCTGGGATGGAGCCTCACGTCGGGCTCCCTGCTCAGTGCAGAGTCTTCCCTCTCTTTGCCCCTTTTCCCCATTCGTGCTCTCGCATGCACGCTCTCTCTCTCAAATAAACAAAATCTTAACTAAAAGAATGTGACTGCTCTGCATAATTTGCATAACACAGAAATAGAAAAATGGGACAGGCAGCATGCTATGTTCAGAAATCATTTTAAGAATGACAAGAATATTTAATACTCAGGACAGCTAGATTATGCTAGAGTAACAACCTCAATGCTTAGTGACTTATGATAGCTAAGATTCATTTCTCATTCATACAACAGGTCAATTACTTGGTAGGTAAACTTTTTGTTTTGTTTTGTCACTCAGGGACCTAGGCCCGTAGAGGTTCTACCATCTGAGAATGCGTCATGTGGAAGGTACAAAAATCATGTTTACTATGAAGGGAAGTCTTGATGGTGTTCCCACCCTGTAATTCTACGTTTCTGTCTGAAAATGAACAATTATCTCCTCTACTCAAAACCCACTAGCAAGAAAATCTAATAGTCTTGCCTAACAACAAAGGGGTAGGAAAGCAAAAAGAAACATATAAGGTGAACATGAACCATGGCTCCCATACAGAACCAGACAGACTTAGAAGGGAGAAGATGTGTTATATTAAGTCCAATGCCTTCCTTTAAGGGAGGAGGCTGACTTCAGAGAGATGAATTGACTTCAACAGACACATAGGCAGGTAGAAGCAAAGCTGGGACAGATAGTTCATCATGGCTTACCTCTTGGTTTATTTCAAAAATTTAAAGGTTTTAGTTTAATGACTGTGAAAACATTTTATAAGACCAATAGTGAAGATGGACAGTTGTAGACACGGTGTGTCTAACCGATTCCACACTTTTAAGGATGGAACTTCAGCCTAGAGACTTCTCAGGTGTGCTTTAATTCTAATTCTCTGTGGGTACAGCATTCAATTTCTGGGTCATTGCCCAAATGCAAGCAAATAGCTGAGGCCAGCACAATCTGGATAAGATGGGAAAGGGTTTAATTTCATTACCTCTTTTTATATATTACACAGAAAGCAGAGTTATCTTTTTAACGCAGGTCCATTACTCATTTTCAATGGTGAATGCCTAAGTTCACTGCAGATACTTACGTGCTAGCCAGGTGGCAGTGCCTTGTTTCTCCTGAATGTCATCATAGTAAAAGGACTTGTACCTTCAACCCTGCCACTATACCACTGTGCTCTCTATAGGGTTACCTATAAATACTTTTAGCTAGAGGACAATATCCTGCTTCATCCTCTCTCATTATTCTTTTTTTTTCCTTTTCTGAACAGATATAAGAAAAAAGAATAAACACGCTTGAGATTCTATCTTTTTTCTGTATGTGCATCTTGTTCTAACATATTTTTTTCTGTTGTAACTCTAGTTTTATTTTGTTTTGTTTTGTTTTAGCTCCACGTGTATGGCCACTCTTTGATCTGTCTGAACATTTTAAGCAGGAATGTTCAAAAGTGTTGGTCTCATCTCTCTGAAGTCAGCCTCCTCCCTTATAGGAAGGCATTGGACATAAAATAACACATCTTCTCCCTTCTGAGGCTGCATAGTTCTCTATGGGAGGCATAGCTGTCTTCCAAAAGTTTTGGTCTCTTAAGTTATGTTTAGCGCTCTCAGCTTTTGGCCATCTGTCTGTTCATAGTTTCAGTCACTCACATCATTAATGATTATGAACTAGAGCTTTGTATTGCCTTCTCTCTATTCTTGGCTACCCTGTGGAAACCTTTCCCCAGTGACCCTCTCTACCTTATGGCTACAGTGCTTGATTCCTGCTATCCTCTATTTAGCTAAAATATTTTACTGCAGTCCTCTTAAAGGCAAGGGGTGAGTGGCCTGTTCTACAATCAATTAGGAGGTTTTCCTAGCATATCTTATACTTCCATCAGGGCTCAGTTACTAATTGGCTTATCTAATAAATGAACTTGCATTAAACTTGCTATACTTATGGCTGAAGTTATAATAAAGCATTTTCACATAGACTTCACTCTAAATCCAGAGGGGTGAATGTTAGATATTTCTCACACTTGAACCTGTCAATAAGGGAAAATGGTTTTGCCTGATTAGTTTTAGTTTTCTCTGCAAGGATTCCCCATTTTCATAACCTGCTCTGTACATATCTTGTCCCTCTTTGCTGCCCTATGGAAAGAAGTCGGTAAAGGTAATTCCCATTTAGCAATTGCCATATTGTCATGTTGCACAGTGATAGCAATGCCTGTCTGTGGCCACAGGGTAAGGGTCTGACCCATAGGTGATGGTGAGCCTTCCCCTGAAGAGGAAAGAAGACATATTCTATGGCATCTATGGAATCAGGAAGTCTTGAAAAAGGAATCCAAAATTTTTATTGGGGGCCTTAATACTTCAAAAAGATAAACAGGACATCTTCAGTTCTCTTTGTGAGCCATATCTTTGCATCTGAATTCTGAAGCATTAAAACCCCTCTAAGGATTATTAAGAAATGAACTTATGGGGGCACCTGGATGGCTCAGTCAGTTAACCACCAACTTAGATTCTGGCTCAGGTCATAATCTCAGGGTCACTGAGCCTGGTGTTAGGCTGCACTGAGTGTGGAGCCTGCTTAAGATTCTCTCTCTTACTCTGCCTCTCCTGCCACCCCTCTTTCCCACTCTAAAAAGAGAAAAGAGAAGGAAAAAGAAAAAAAAAAAAGGAAAAGAAAGAAAAGAAAAAGAAATGAATTTATGAGGACTTTCACCATGTTTCCATGACCAGCAGCTAGCTATGGGGAGTCCAAACTGAATGTAAGTGACCTTCCTTTTACAAGCCAAAGGATCTACTTGCATGTAATAGCTCAGAGTTTTCTCTTTTTTTAGTTCTGAGTCTTCAGTAAAGTTTTGCTTAAATGATCAATTCTAATATCCCTCAGTTACAGATTGTTTGGGAAAAATATTCAAGCGACCACTTAAGGAGGAGCACCTACAGGAATAAGAGCACCCCGTTAGGCCTGTGTTGTAGGAATAGCATCAACAATCACAGTTAAACTATTCTGGGCTTTCTTCTAAGTCTTATCTCCTTTAATTTTAACCAACAACCCTAATGGATAATTAATAAGCTCATTAGTGGATGAGAAACCTGGGGCACAGAAATTTAAGTAACTCATTCAAGGTCTCATAGGTCATAAGCAGTAGAGGGCAGAGCCTCAGAGGGAAGTCAACCTTGTTTGAGAATGCTAGATTCAACTCTCTTTCCAATAAAGTGATTCTCCTTTGCTACACTGAGTACCCTCAGTTTGATTTGACTAAGGAAGTGGGCTTCCACACATCCAAACACTGTAACTTACTGAGCTTGGTTTTATGGCTCTCCCATTGCCCTCTTACCCAATATAATACTTCCTTAATCTTCTCTCAGTGATCACATAATAAGGATAAATTACAGAGCTATCACAGTCAATGTTGGAATCTGATTAATTATGTGCTACTTCCATGAATGCCTTATTTTTTCTACATTCTGTTTCTTCTCAAATGTCTCAAATTGATGGTATGATTCTCAGGTTTTATTTATTCATCTAAATAACTGCTTTCACTCTTCAGGTAAAGAATGCCCTCTATATAATAGCAAAAAGTATTTGCTTATTTTACCCAGTCAGGTACTTTCAAAAGATCAGTCTTTATCAAGAAAATGATGAGTCAATTAATAACTCTTAGTATTTTCTGGAATAGTCCACTTATTCTATGCAAAAGAACAAAGTTAATAGTGTTATTTGTCTTCAAAAGGTTGGGTAGAACACAAATGAACAGCAATTTATCAGACATTTTGAGGACTAATGCATACTGGAAAATTTCCATAGCTTTCTCTTTCTCCTGTACTTCAAACCAGCTTAGTAACCTGTGAGCTGTATAACACCCTCCTAGTCTAAATTCAAGAAGTGTGAGGTGATAAAGAGTAACAGAGAGAAACTTTTCAAAGATTGAAAAAGGAACCTTTGGACACTGTTCTAGAGGTTCTAATAAGGCCAGAAATAAGAACAGAGTCAGCTCATCTTTGGAATTCAGGCTCATTTGAACAGGAGAGCTGAAGAGGATGAAATAAAAAAATAATAATAAAATAAATTTTAAAAAAAGGAGAAATGAAAACACTGATTACTTTCTAGTATTCTCAGGTATAATTTCAAAAGAATTCTCCATCTTCAAATGGCATTTAGTATGGGATCAAGTGAATACACAATAACACTAAAAAGCAGTCAATGTCTCTTACCCAACCCCTTAAGATCTTAAAAAAACTTGTGTCTGAGAAAATATTGTTGATAATGACTGTCCCTTATGAGTATAAATTGCTTCCTCACTACTTCTCTGAGTTTCCATGATTTATAGAAAAGGATACAGGAGTTAATTGGGAAAAGAATGAGATTAGTCCCCTATTTTGGTCTTTAAGAACGGAGTCATTATTTGTGTGAAAGAAAAACGTCTTAAGGTGATGCTTAAATCATTATAACTACTACCCATATCTTTATTGGTAATGTTGGTTTATGAACAGATCATGGATAGAACAATTGGCTGATATCACCGTAACAGACAAAGATACTGAGTTTTTCAGGAAGAATTAGCTGCTTCATGTTTTGAAAACTCAATAGAACTGTTAAAGAACTTGGAAACTGTTTTTTGCTTTTTGGAGGTTTCACAGCAAATGAAAGGAAGTTACAGTCATTTTCTATATACTCCCTACCCCAGTAATAACTGTTCTTTCAGTTTAATATATTTTTGTTTTTTGTTTCTGGTACCAAAAGATCAGGGGCTCTACTAAGTTTCCTTACAACTCTATGAATATATTGTAAGTTCTGGCCAGGTTGTTGGATTTGTGTCACTCACTGATGGGGTGTTCTAAAGTTGTAGGCAGTTTTTATAATACATACTCTTAACTCTAATCTATCTAATCTACCCAGAAACAAATAAACATTTGGGGGGAAATCCTGGTCAAACAGTTAACAGAACCTGTGTTTTGATTAGAACTGCAAAGGGAGAAACAGACAACAGTATAAGTTGATATTCCCTTCATGACATCTCATAGCTTTTAGATGCCCATTTCCCATCAATGGAATTAAAAAAAAAAAAAGTAAAAAATAAATGCCTGTAAGTTGTGCTTTGTTGTTTACATCCCATTAAATAGCTTTTCTATAGTTGGCCTAATTAGTTATATCCTATGTAACTATGAACTAGGAAGTATTTATGAAATCTGAAGAACAAATTACAAAGCCTTATGTCAGATCTTCCTTAAAATGAAATTTAACATTTTTCATGTATAAATAGTAGATGTCAAGGATGAGGAATCAAAAATAATACCCCCCAAAATGTCTATGATCTACCATAAATAGGGCAGAAATACATGGGAAAATCAATAAATAAGAACGGACATTTTGATTTCAGGGGTTATGGCATCAGAAGTTACTCATCCAGGGCACCTGGGTGGCTCAGTCTGTTGAGCGCCAGCTCTTGGTTTCAGGTTGGGTCATGATCTTGGGGTACCGGGATTAAGCCTTACTTATGGCTTCAACCTCAGTGTGGAGTCTGCTTGGGATTCTCTCCATTTCTCTCCGCTCCCTGCCCTGACCCTCTCCCTGTTTGCACACACTCACGCACATGCTCTTGTTCTCTAAAATAAATAAATAAAATCTGTAAAGAAAAAAAAAAAAAAAGTTAAGCATTCATAGAACCCAGCCCTTCTAGCTTTTGGTTTCCTTTTTGTATTATCCTCTATCCACATCGGCCTTCAGTTTCCTGCCTCAGGTATTTTGCACTTCCTCTTTTCTCTGTCAAAACTGTTCTTCTCAAATACACTTGACACTACTCATCCTTCTCACCTTTCTGGTATCAATTTATATAAACCTTTAGAGACCTTCCCAAAATATCATATTCTAATGATTCCCACTCCCTTTTAGTCTCTATGACAGCAAACACGGTTCTGTTGTCAACATAGCAATTCTTGCCATCTGTAATTATTTTCTTCATTTTCCTAATAATTGTTTATACCTCTCTCCCACTAGACTATAAACTTCAGGAGGCAGAAACTTTACCTAACTTGCTAACTTTTATGCCTGAAGCTTTGTACCTAAAAGGAGTTCCATAGCTATGTGTTCAATGAATGAGTATGCATGTGAATTAGACCATAATATGAAACTGACCAAGTGGTATCATTCCATATATCAAAAAGGAGAGTACCTACAGCACAATGTTCCCACACAAGTAAAGACATTGTTATAGGTATCTCCTACTCAAGAAAGATCTCCTGATAAGCTTATTTCCTGTTTTCTCTCTGAATTTTGAATTCTCTCTGATACTTGAAATATATTTTTTCTTTGTATTTTTTCAGTTGCTTGATGTGCTTTTTAAAAATATGTATTTTATTATATATAGTTTATATGTATACAAAATATATCAATACATATATTCTTATAATAACATTTAACATGAGATCTACTTTCTTGATACATTTTAAATGCACAATATATTATTGTTGACTATGGGTAATAAATGTTCTAAAGCAGATCCCAGAAGCTTTTTCAGCTTCCTTAACTGAAACTTTGTGCCTATTTTTTTTTTAGTCACTCTCATTTTCCCCTTTTCCCAGAAGACCATTCTGCTCTTCGATTTTATAAATTTGACTATTTTAAATACCTCATATAAGGGGAATCATGCAGTACTACCTTATTTCACTCAGCATAAAGTCCTCAAGGTTCATCCACGTTGTAGAATGTGACTGCATGATTCCCCTTATATGAGGTATTTAATATAGTCAAATTTATAAAATCAAAGAGCAGAATTCCCTTCCTTTTTAGGTCCAATAATATTCCCTATATGCATAGGCCACATTTTCTTTATCCATTCAACCACTGATGGGTATTTAGGTTATATTCACATCTTGGCTGTTGTGAAAAACGCTGCATTGGACATAACAGTGAATACATCTCTCCAAGATCCTGATTTCAATCATTTTGGATAAATACTTCAAAGTGGGATTGCTGGATCATATGATAGTTCTATTTTTAATTTTGTTTGAAACCTTCATACTGTTTTCCTTAGTGCCTGCACTAAGGAAATTTTTGCATTCCTTCTAACAGTATGCCATGGTTCCAACTTTGCCACATCCTTACCAACACTAACTGTTCTATGGTTTTTGTTTTTGTTGATATTGCCATGCTGACAGGTGTGATGTGATATCTCACTGTGATTTTAATTTGCATTTTCCTAATGATCAGTGACACTGAGCATTTTTTCATATACCCATTGGCCATTTATATGTTTTTTTGTTTGGGGGGTTTGTTTTGGTTTGTTTTTTGGACAAATGTCTATACAAGCCTCTTCTTTGCCCTTGATGTTTTCTTTGGAGAATGGTGGCATGCGGGATTACAAAATTCTGTCTGATAATTCCAAAGAATTCAATGTGGAAGACAGACCCAAGAAACTGCAAAGCTCCATTTTTGAGAGGAATCTTATTTCTAACACTCAGAGATGAAAAGAAAGAGAACAAGAACCTCTCTATGTTTATTATTCTTAACATTGCAACAGACTGCTATTTTCAGCTTCTAATTATCCTTTGTATTATTTTTGATCCCTTCACACAGGTAAAGGAAGAAATTATCTATGAGGGAGTACAAAGAGCTCAAAGTTTTCATTAGCAACTCAAACCAAGGCAGTATCCACCACATCACAACTTGACTGTAGGGCCTTTGAGGGGCGAGATTAATTATGTCACCAAAAGACTTGGTTCCTGGTTTTAGGCCATCTTCTTCAGACATAGAGGGTTTATGCTAGTGGAATATATGGACTGAATTTTAGCACCATTTTTTTTTGGCCTTTTTGCGTGATGTCAGTTTTCTGACATCAGATATAGGATATGTTTTATTCATTAGTTGCTAGTTATAACATAGTTTCTGAAATCTGAAAATTTGAAACTTGTTACTGCACTTCAAAGAGTGGGAGTGCTTTTTAATATCCTTACTTTTATTAAGAAAGTAAATATCCAATCGTTGGTTTTCATCATTCTGACCCATAAAAGAAGTTACTCCTTCTGTGATTATCTCAGGATGGGAAGATATATGGATGAACCAAGAAATATTTAATGTTGTTGATCATATGTTTGGCAAGAAGAGAAACCAGAAATAAGAGTATTATAGAAGTCCAACAAACCTGGGGTCAAGTTACTATGGTTATGTCTTCTAAGTATATACCGGCATTCATTTTCCTCCTCCCCAATAACTTTCTAATTCTAGTGGCTGTATTCAACTATTTTTCACTGCTTTGCAGAAAAAACAATGTCAGTGAGAAAGAAACAGGATAGCCACATATTCGTCATTCTCATTTACTCCCTTTGGTTATTATTGTGAAACTTAGTAACACCTGTCACTAAACATAGAATTTATTATCCCGTGATTTTGTCAATATCTTTAGAAGAAATAATTTGATTGTGACATATTCCCTAAGAAGTACTTATATATCGTCAGTCACCCTGACATTTGTCACATATAAGTTTTCTGCATGTAGTTATCTCTGAATTTTATTCAAATTCTTTGATGCTAAAAGTCTTTATTTGACCTGTAGCTCCCAATTTAGATAGACTTTTGAAAATTAAACAAGCTTGCACTGTACTAGTAATCCTTATTTTTTGTGGTAAAGAATAACTGAAATTTAGAGCTAATATTTCACATCTTTTTGTTCAGTGATCATCTTTGAACACATCTTTCAATATCAGCTCCTTTCTCAAGGACATAAACTTGCCTCTTTCATCTTATGAAGCAATTCTAACTTTAATTGTCCGTTATCATCTTCCGCATAGCAATGTCCCCCAAAATGGAGACTGATGCACAGTTTACATATATACAAAGATTGGTAAAAATCACTTGTGTATTATATTAATACACTATGTATATTTTTAGCATAATGATTGGTAATTATCTTGTGATGCAATATATCACACTTAAATTTTAAAATAATTTTTTAAACCCTTGAAACTACCTCAGATCTTAATTAGGCAGCTTCTAGTGCACTAATTCCAGTACTTTGTTTCTTTTGCTCAGTACAAATGACTGACTTATTTTAGTTCACATTTTTTTCAGTTAACTTTCTACTTTTTTCCATGTTAACTTGATTTTGAAATTCCTCTGTTATTCTTGCAAAAATTAAATCTCAATTATATTTGGTCTTATTTTCAAGTATGCTCTGTCACATACAGAGTCAACACCTTCTATAGCCATCCTGTTGCCAACTTCTATTTTAAAGAAAACATCTTATATACACACTTCTTTTGATAATCCAGGGCTCCCTCTTTTGTTCCTCACACACACACACACACACACACACACACACACACACACATTAACGAAAGAATATATAAAAGTTAAAAAATTGCATAAGGAAGAAGCAAAGATAACTGACTGGATTATTTTTATTTTTTGACTGTCCACCAGATCAGCTGCTAAAGGTAAGGTTAATAAATCAATGAAAGCTCTACAAGGCAGGTAGCAGAGGGAAAGACAGTAAAAGTGTTCCTAAAATGAACTGTATATGTTGCCTAAGAGACGTACAAGACTTGTTTTTCTCACCTGCTTATACAAAACAAAACTAGACTTACAAAGATAAATGTTATTAATAAAGCTAAAATCTCATTATCAGAATTGGTAATCTTTAAATTATTATGAGCTTCTAAAGTGCCAAACCAGGAACAAAAGGATTTACCTGTAGGTTCTCTTTATTAGCTATCCCTCTTAGAGTATTCATTCAAGTTTTTTTTTTCTTTTTCTTTTTTTTTAAAGATTTATTTATTTGACAGAGAGAGGCACAGTGAGAGAGAGAACACAAGCACAGGGAGTAGGAGAGGGAGAAGCAGACTCCCCACAGAGTAGGGAGCCTGAAGTGGGGCTCAATCCCAGGACCCCGAGACCATGACCTGAGCTGAAGGCAGATGCCCAATAACTGAGCCACCCAGGAACACCTCAAGTTTCTTTTTCAAAAGCATTAACTAGCCCTTAAGCAAGGTAAATAAAGGGGACCAAAATCTCAGAAGATGAATATAATATACATTCTCTCCTTGGTTGAGAACCATAGCCCCAAAACATTCTGGCACAAAGGAATCATGTATTTTCACCTGTATTTTCTTCCTCTTACTGACTTTCAATTGTCTCTAAATTTACCCTAAGGTTAAATGTGAAATACAAATGGGGAAAAGTTATAAACTTTTAAATGAACTATTGTGTTTTTTTGCATTTGTGTTGCAACAATTGCAAAAATGCCAGTAGTCTTTAAGATAACCAAGAAGAGGCAGTAGTGAAATATAACAAAGTATAAATCCTTATATCTACTGTCCCAGTCTCATTTCCATGCCTTTTATATATTCCCCCTAAATAATTGTGATATAAATGCACTTGTTTATTATTGTTGGTAACAAAATTCCAGAAGATTACAGGCTGCTTAGAGGAAAGAGATAAGGAGATACTAATAAAAAAAATCAGAAATTATGAACAAGGAGAGGAGTTTGTAAAACATAAAGTCATTAGCTTTTTCTTTTATAGTTAGTTATCCTTCCCCATAGCATTAGAGATATGCTAGGTCAAAACCATCTTGGCTTATGGAGATATGAGGGGTCAGATAAAAGTGTGTCATATGATTCATTGTAATTATCTAAAATCACTTTACAATGGCATCAAAGTTTCAATAGTCTCTCGGGGTGCCTGGGTGGCTCAGTGGGTTAAGCCTCTGCCTTCGGCTCAGGTCATGATCCCAAAGTCCTGGGATCGAGTCCCGCATCGGGCTCTCTGCTCAGCGGGGAGCCTGCTTCCTCCTCTCTCTCTCTCTCTCTTTCTCTTTGTCTACTTGTGATCTCTCTCTGTCAAATAAATAAAATCTTTAAAAAAAAAGTTTCAAAAGTCTCTTCTCTATGGTCTTTAAATATCATTATTCTCAACGAAATTTCTATATGCTTTTCTGAAATAATGACAGTACTGTCAAGTTTTAGAGACATTTCTATATTATTTCAAAAATGGCAATTTCTGATTTTCTATAAAAGGATTTTTACTACATTATGCAAAAACATCTCATTATTGCTTTGCATTTGCCACCACTAAATTTTTCTGCCTTCCTTCTTTCAGATATGTTGAATTGCCTTCAATGTTGGCACTATATTTTTTGAAGAAAAAATTTGCTTCTTCAAGTTCTGTGATCCTTACGTAGAGTTTTGTGTCTTTTTTAAAGCAAGCTCTAATATTTTTCTCTTTCAGATTTTGCTTCACATGGGATAGCAACCAGGCCTTTGCAGAGTGCTTTTTCTCTCCTATTTTCTGACATCAACTTCAGCTGCTTATATCTTGATAGATCTAATTACCTGTCAGTCACATTTCACAATTGAGAAGAGAAAAAAAAAAAGTGAGCAATTATAGGACCTGGGCCTCCCGCAAGAGCTCCATATCCAACCAGTGACATATCCCTTCACTTACTGTCCAATAATGCAAGTAGTAATCAGCAAGCTCATGACATGTATGGAAACCTTACTGAGATGTATACAGAATACACTGCTAATTCCCCCTCCTAATATACATACTTTTCTACAAATTACTCTAACTTTATACATGACACATATCATTGATTTTTGTTAATAAACATTGATTTTGGTGAAAAGAGGTTCGTGTCATTTCATATGGATCACAAATCCCAGACTACAGAGCAGGTCAAATATCTCAGTTTCATTTCACAGAATCTTTCATTTATACTTTGCCCATGCTCTATCCAACCCTTAACTACTACTGTTTTATCTATACTGGATCCTCATTACTTGTCCAAAACTTTTTTCCTATTCCCTGAGTTCTGGCTCTTTGGCAACCAGAACCAAGAGATCACTCACTTCTTGAAACTGCCGCAGAACCTAATCATTGTTATACTTTGCGCAGTTAGTGTAAATGACCTAGTTTTAGTAATTAACTCAATTGCAGGATCCTTCATTTCTATACATACTGTATCTGTATAGTATATACAGGGAGCATCCAGAAAATGCTGTGTACTTGATATATCTACTTAAATAAATTACTTCCTAACATTATTTATGGAGTAAAAGCTAACAACTTTAAACTTCTGCACCATATCTACTTGTTCAATCTGTAATCTAAACACTTTCACAATAGTTACAAGAGATGGAAAAGGCAAAGTGCAAAATGTCTTAAAGCTTTTTAAGGTGTCATGTCTGTTTATAGTGTTATATAGCATCCTTCAAGTTATACAGTTTTGTGAGATTCTCTAATGTCTAAGGAGGGAGCCCTCACCACTTAGATTCTATTGTGGTAATAACACAGATATGATGGATACTGAACTTGCACAAAAGAATGTTCTAAGAAAATAACTGTTATTTGATTTCACTTTTCAAATACAAAAGAAAGAGGATAAATCAAGAAAAATTATGCTATAAGATGATGAACATGACTCAGAAAGTTCTGAAATCTTCTGATTTATATTTAGTATAGAAAACTGACTAGAATGACTGTCACAGATTAAATTCACTTATATACCCAAAATTTTAAATACCCTTCAAATCGTCAGAAGAATTCTGAAAAGTATGGGTGAGATACACATGTTCAATAATGATAACAACATCCCAAGGCCGAAGAGGTAAATGGAGCAGCAAAGATTAAAACAAAATTTATCCTATTCTATCCCATTTCTTTTGCACTGTTCTCAAATAACAAAATTTGTAAAAATAAAATCTTGACTTAAGTGAAAGTATAGGTATTTTTTACTTCTACTGAATTTTATAAACAATTTAAATAAATAAAATAGAAATTTACAGCAATCCAAAAAAATACCAAATGGAATATGCTGAAATTTAAGAAATATGTTGCTTCTTTTGTAGATTTCCTTACATTCCCTCCTTTCATTGGTCATGCTTATAATTTTTTCAAAGAGTCAAGGACAACAAAATATAAACAAGTGAAACAGACTAGCTTGACAGCAATACAGGTTTATAAAAATAAAAAATAAAAAATAAAAAAATTGAATAGAAACCCACCCCAGATGTGCAGAAGTGAAGCAGGCACTGGTTTTGCTAATTTGTTTTTTTTTTTTTTTTAAGATTTTATTTACTTACTGGACAGAGAGAGAGAGATCACACGTAGGCAGAGAGGCAGGCAGAGAGAGGAGGAAGCAGGCTCCCCGCTGAGCAGAGAGCCCGATGCGGGGCTCAATCCCAGGACCCTGAGATTATGACCCAAGCCCAAGGCAGAGGCTTTAACCCACTGAGCCACCCAGGCGCCCCAATGAAATAAACTTTGTACCTAGAAGTAGGAGATTGTAGACAGACACTTTATGTGCAGCCGTACAGAGAAGGAAGCAGGCGGAGGGGGGGAGCAGGCTCCCCACTGAGCAGAGAGACCAACGTGGGGCTCCATCCCAGGACCCTGGGATCATGACCAGAGCCAAAGTCAGAGGCTTTAACCCACAGAGCTACCCAGGCGCCCCTGGTTTTGCTAATTTGGCTAGATAGTAGATCAACCCATAAATAAATGGTATGAAAGAAAAAAATTAGTCTAGTTGATAAATTATAATAAATATAGGATAAATAAAAAGCTGTCAGATACTCTGATATTAAAGTATCAAGATGCCTCCCCCCACCACAGGATTTTCTAGGCAGCTCATCATTTAAATGGTTCTCAATAGTGATATTTTATTGTGCCAGGTATCCAGATCCCAATATAGTTGCAGCATCATAAAATAGATTTTAGAGGGATATTAAGTTATGCATGAAACAAACAAAAAGAATAGAGCCTACTTAAGCATTTTAAACTATAAATTGTGCGTAGATTTGGGTTACCTGGGCCTCAAAGCTGGAGACCTGCTAGAAACTCTGGTATCATACTTTTGTCCATCCCTCACACTACTCCTCTTAACTTAGTTTGTTTAAATTTCCTCTTGTTATCATCTTTTTCTCCTCACTAAGTTGTAAGACAGGACAAAGAAGTTCATAACACATTTGTATGTGCTATGGAGACTGTTTTTCCCTCTTTCTCCCTTCCTTTCCCTACTGATTATGTGTTAAAATTATTGAAAATGAGACTCTTATCCAACTTTGAAAAATCTTACCCATTCTGATCCTGGTTAGCATTGGTGGGATATATTACAACTATGGCTGTGGGAGTCTTTCCTAAAAACAGGGGTGCAAGTACAGAACTCTCATAAACTGGAAGTTACTCAAATTTCATGTTGGATAGTCTACTCTCACAAGGAGAGAAGACATCAGACACTGTGGACCCAATTTGCAAGAACACAATTTGTAAGCAACAGCTTACTGAATTTTATTGGATTATTTATCTGGCAGGATAAGTGCAACAATTATTTATTCAAATAACTTTCTTCTAATAGACTTATGAATACCAGTAACCGATAAAAGGTTTAAAAGTGACTCTAAGACATATACCAAAATATCAATAGTGGTTATCTTCCGGTGTGAGGGATGAATTTTTGAATAACTTTTTAAAATAAATATTTATTTATTTATTTGACAGAGATCACAAGTAGGCAGAGAGGCAGGCAGAGAGAGAGGAGGAAGCAGGCTCCCTGCTGAGCAGAGAGCCCAATGTGGGGCTCGATCCCAGGACCCCGGGATCATGACCTGAGCCAAAGGCAGATGTTTTAACCCACTGAGCCACCCAGGTGCCCCTTTCGAATAATTTTTGATACAATTTTTCTGTGCTTTCTTAATATATTATATTGATGATGTACTTTTCAAAAGAAATAAAAGATTAAGTACATGATACATACATTAACACATGTGTACACATTTGTTATGATGTACAGAACCCTTAAGCTAAATAATATATATTCTTTGATTTAATTTAAAGTAATACTCCATTCTTCCCACTATAAACATTTAGAAGCAATGCCTACCTTCTCTAGTATATTTCACCACTAAACACACATCTAACACTCATCATGGAACAGTGCTCCAAGGTTTAATTCTTTTAACAAGGGCCATGTCAGAATCTAACACCATGCTAGAACATGTTTTAAAGCCTTTCTTGGCAAGTATTTATTTAAAAACACTTAGGGGGCACCTGGGTGGCTCAGTTGTTAAGCATCTGCCTTCAGTTGAAGTCATAATCCCAAGGGTCGGGGAATCCAGCCCTGCATCAGGCTTCCTGCTCAGGAGAAGTCTGCTTCTCCCTCTCCCACTCTCCCTGCTTGTGTTCCCTCTCTTGCTGTGTCTGTGTCAAGTAAATAAAAATCTTAAACACACACACACACACACACACTTAGAAAAAGGAGAATTTTTTTTTAATATTAAATCTTCATTCTGTAATATCTGAGGTGTATTTCAATGAAGAGATTTAATCTTAGAAGAAAATACATGAGCTAAAAAAGTTTGTCTTGCATAACTATGTTATCCCTTCACCTGCCATTTAGTGCAGTCATGACATTCAGCTGAGAGCCAAAAAAAAAAAAAAAGGAAAAATTTTCTTCCTGGCTTTTCCCATCTTTCCCCCTACTGCTGATATTCAGCAATATTTCAAACATTTAGTTCAGAAACAAGACCAAATGCTTTTTTAAAAATAGATTATCTAGTTGAAATGTGTCTGAAACACAAAAGCATAGGTTATTAGCAATGATGGTACTGTAACAGCATATGCATTGTGAATACTCTTGAACATTGGGGGCCTGAGTCTATAATATTTTTCATGATTCTTACATTCATGATGGTCAATCCACCGACTTCTAAAATTGTGGCAAAAAGTATCTATGAAGGGGGTGCCTGAGTGGCTCAGTTGGTTGAGCATCCCACGCTTGGTTTCAGCTCAGGTCATGATCTCAGGGTGGTGAGATTAAGCCCTGTGTCAGGAACTGCATTCAGCTCAGAGTCGACTTGAGATTCTCTCTCCCCCTCTTCTCCTTCCCCAGCTTACTCTCTCTCTCTCTCTCTCTCTCCCTCTCACACTCTCTTTCTCTCTAATAAGTAAATAAATAAAATCTTTCTCAAAAACTAACTATGAAGGTATTTAGTAGGTTGGTGAATGCTGCTGAAATACCTAGCTCATTTTGATGGTGAGACATTTTCAACCTTTAAAAAATCAGCCAATTCCTGAGCTATACAATGTAATCATTCAGATTAAGAAAAAAAAAAAAAAGCCTAACTAACTACAGCACTATAGATGTATAGTATTCTATGTATTATACTGATGTCTTTTTAAAAAATAAACTTTTTATCTAACAGAATTTCTTTCCAGCCTATTTTAGCACATCATATGAAATCATGAACTTGAAAAAAGGCACAAAGTATTACATACATTGCTAAACCTATGGCTATGATAATTGCTTCTCTTTCTGCCAGAAGTTAAGTCTTATCCACAAAAGGCATATCATTTTACTAAAATGTTGTTGGTTTCTTAAAATGTTATTTCTGTCCATTAATTTTAAGGAACAACTTAATATACAACTAGAAAAGACACATTTGGAGTTATAAACAATAAAACACTAAAAAGAAAGGTTAAAGACTGGTCTTTTACACTGACTTACTGTACAATGAATGGATGCCTAACTCTTTATCTGAAAGTTGTAAAGAACTTCTTGTTTAATGTTGGAAATAGAATGGCCTTTGGAATCTGTCCCTGACTCATATCACAGTGCCACAGTTAATATTCTTGAACCTTTGGTGCTTGAGTCTGTAATATTTTTCATGAATCTTATAATTATGATGGTCAATCAATGGCTCTGAACATATTATTTACTATATTGCCACTCAAATGTTTTGTCTGAAGCAGGTCATTATAATACATACTTTCTGAGTTATTGAGAAGATTAAATAACAACAATGTACAACACAATTACACAGCATAATTACATCTTCTAAAAATCTATAGTTTTGTTTCTCTTGTTTCACTAAAAAAAAATCTATTATTATTCACTAAAGAGAGCCATCAGAATTAAGGATGATAAGCCATGTGCTTCCTTTTTATTTATTTATTTATTTATTTATTTTTATTGCTTAAGAGAGGCTACTTTTTGTCTCAGGGGCCAATAATTAGATAAACAGTAATGGGACATTTCATGTTAATGTCTGTGAAGACAATATTGTAAAAAAGAATGCAAATTTTCTAGAAATTAATCAATTTCCTGTAATTACACTTAAAATAACAGCATTTTTTTTCATTAGACTGATAAGCTGATTTTGTTTTTTAATTTTTTCAGTGTTCCAAAATTCATTTTTTATACACCACACCCAGTGCTCCATGCAATACATACCCTCCATAATACCACCACCAGGCTCACCCCACTCCCTACCACCCCCTTCCAAAACCCTCAGTTTGTTTCTCAGAGACCACAGTCTCTCATGGTTTGTCTCCACCTCTGATTTCCCCAACTCACTTCTCTTCTCCATCTCCCAATGTCTTTCATGTCACTCCTTATGCTCCACAGGTAAGTGAAACCATATAATAATTGGCTCTCTCTGCTTGACTTGTTTCACTCAGCATAATTTCTTCCAGTCCCATCCATGTTGATACAAAAGTTGGGTATTCATCATTTCTGATGGAGGCATAATACTCCATAGTATATATGGACCATATCTTCTTCATCCATTTGTAAGTTGAAGGGCAACTTGGTTCTTTCCACAGTTTGGCAACTATGGCCATTGCTGCTATGAACACTGGGGTACAGATAGCCCTTCTTTTCACTACATCTGTATCTTTGGGGTAAATACCCAGCAGTGCAATTGCAGGGTCATATGGTAACTCTATTTTTAATTTCTTAAGGAATCTCCACACTGTTTTCCAAAGTGGGTCACCAACTTGCATTCCCACCAACAGTGTAAGAGGGTTTTCCTTTCTCCACATCCTCTCCAACACTTGTTGTTTACTGTCTTGTTAATTTTGGCCATTCTAACTGGTGTAAGGTGGTATCTCAATGTGGTTTTAATTTGAATCTTCCTGATGACTAATGATGATGAATATTTTTTCATGTGTCTGTTAGCCATTTGTATGTTTCTTTGGAGAAGTGTCTGTTCACATGTTCTGCCCATTTTTTGACGTGAATATCTGTTTCATGTGTGTTGAGTTTGAGGAGCTCTTTATACATCTTGGATATCAGCCCTTTGTCTGTACTGTCATTTGTGAATATCCTCTCCCATTCCATGGGTTGCCTCTTTGTTTTGTTGACTGTTTCCTTTGCTGTGCAGAAGCTTCTGATCTTGATGATAAGCTGATTTTAAAATTTACATGCAAGTACAAAGTACTCTTGAGAGTATTACTCAACTCTGTATCAAAAAACTATTATACAAGTATAATAATTAAAACAGCAATGTGTTGTTGGAGGGTCAAAAAAAATATGACAGTGAATCAAGACAGAGCAACAAGAAATAAAAATGTGCATATGTAAAAACCCAATGTATGACAAAAGTGGCACTCCAGAAAACAGACTAAATAAATAACAGGGGGACACTTGATTATCCATACTAGAAATATTAAAATGCATATCTTTCTCACACCATACTTAAAAATAAATTTTAAATGTATAAAAGAACTTAAATGTAAAAGGCACAGCTATAAATACTTTCAAAGAAAATATAGAAAAAGTATCTTTGTGGCCTTAGAGTAAGAAATTATTTAACAAGCTGTAACACGTACAAACTCTATAGGGAAAAAAGGGGGGGAAATCAAGTTTATTAGAATTAAGATCTTATTTTAATTTAGAAATGTAATATAGAAAGAGGTGAAGTCTGCAAATTTTGAAAAAGTACTTCCAATATGTAACTGACTGAATCTAGTGTTAATTCAGGAGAAGGGGTGCTGAATGGGATACAGCATGTGCATCTAAGACAGGTCAAAGATGCTTATAAGGCTCTATTTAAACTGGCAATGATCACATAATGAATTCAATTCAATTATTACTCTGCAAACTGTTCATAAAGACCCTAAACAATCTTTTGTATCCCACTTAAAAATGAAAATAATAAAATTTCACAAACAAATAATATATTTAGCTTTAAAAAAATAGGGAAAAGCTTAATGACATTGGGTTTGGCAATGATTTCTAGGATAAGACAAGAAACACATAGGTAAAAAAATAAAAGTAGATAATTGGACTACATCAAATTTAAAAATGTCCATGCATCAAAAAACACATCAATAGAATGAAAAGTGAGCTCACAGTATCGGAGAAAGTATTTGCAAATATGTATCTGATAAAGGGTTAATGTCCAGAAAATATAAAGAACTCCCATCACTCAACAACAACAACAAATAACCTGGTTAAAAAGTGGGAAAGAACTCAAATAGACATTTCTCCAAAGACGACATAAAAATGGTCAATAAGCATGAAAAGATGCTCAACATCACAAATTCTTTAGCAAGTGCAAATCAAAACCAAAATGAAAATGAAAAAAACCATGAGATATTGCCTCACAACGATTAGGATGGCTGTTATCAAAATAACAACAACAACCACCACAACAACAAAAGCAAATATAACAAGTGTTGGTGAGGATGTGGAGTAATTAAAACCCTTGAACATTGCTGGTGGGAATGTAAAATGATAGAGTCACTATGAAAAATAGTATGGTAATTCCTCAAAAAAAAAAAAAAAAAAAGAATTACCATATGATCCAGCAATTCCATGCCTAAGCATACACCCAAAAGAACTGAAATCTCAAAGAGATATTAGTCAACAACAAGAATGTACTAAACACTATTGAATGGTAAATGATTATGATGGTAAATATTATATAACATGGATTTACCAGAATTTCATTAAAAAAGGATTTAACTTTTCCTTGCTAATAAATAGCAAGTGAAGCATCTGTGATTGACATAAAATATCTCAAAAGGTACTTCTTTCAAATGAGCTTGAGATATTGTATTACTATCCATCAAGCAGTCTTCTGATTTTATATATCCAATAATAATTCTCAGAATAACTCATATTGCAGTTTTTATTCATTTTTCTGGCTTTTTCTAGATTTCAATAAGACCTTCAGGATGGTAGCTGATTTTTATATCATAATCATAATCATAATTTTGTAACATAATACCATGTCTATTATTTTTGGTTAAATAAAATGAATTTTGGTTAAATATGCTCAGTGAGCTTAACAAAAGCAGTTGAAGCAATCTCATAATTAATCAGTGGAAAGGCTTATATTCACCTTACTAATTTGTATTTCAAAAATCTGAGTCTCAGCAGAAGTTGTCTACTCTCAAAGCTGTACTTTAGTAACCAAATCTTGCCTCTTGCTTAGAAGTGTAGGAGGTCCCTTTATACACATAAGCTCTTCATCTCTTTGTATGGGACTGACTGTGTTGTGGCATCCATATATTCTGATCCCACATCAAAACATTATCAGAAAGAGTGTGTACATGTGTTTATCTGTGTGTGTATTTTCAGATCAGTTCATGACTGATCCTAGACAGCATCCATAAGTTGTTATTAAGTATTTAAGATTTATTGATCTGTTTCACCATAAATGTTAGGGAAAAGGGAAGCTAAAAAAAATCATTGCTCAAGCTTGCAACATTTTGCAAACTTGAATTTAGACTTCCTTATGTACACTGTTTTTTTAAAAGAACAGCGAAATGGATAAATTGTCACAAATTAATTTGATCATTCATTATCCATCTCCGTTGATCCTTTGGTTCGTATGTTATGTGACATTCCCAGAATGTATTGCTGAAGACACACACACACACACACACACACACACACACAAAACAGTTAGCATTCTTATTGCTAACATCTGTAACCCTTCTAGAAACAAATTCTGACAAGCTGAAGTTTGGTGGGATACTAGCTATTCATTTTTTTGAAATGTTTCATGTATACATTATTTACATCTTACTGTATGTGTTAACAAATGCAATAAGTTGCATCGTCAGTGGAAAAGATGAGCACCTTCCCACAAATTAAAAGTAATTAAGACAAATCACTTATATTTAAGTAGATTATATATTACCAGAAAACTTAAAACATAAATATTAATATTTATGCTTAAAACAATGGAGCCAATGTCACTAAATTTTATTAAATATATGAAAAAATATATTTAGTGTAGTTGGAATTTTAATAATGGCAAATTTTCTGCCTTTGCATCTAAGAAGAAGGGAATGAAAATTGTGAAGAAAAATTAAACTTTCATACTAAGAGTCAAACTATTGTTTAGTTCAGTAAACTGAATTGGGAGTGGATAAACTACTCATTGGATATGTACTCCTTTTCTAACCAATATCTTTGAAGCATTAGAGAGAAAAGCAGAGGTTAATATGTATTTAATAAATCTATTGCTGTCAAATTATTTCTGTAGACTTGAGACATAATTATAAATGGACAGGTAACTACTGTGTATTGCTTTTTCATTACTGTGTCCGTATAAATAATTATATAAAATAATGCCCTTTAAGATAGATAAAGATATGGTAAATTGCTTCCTGGATGATTCCTGAGCACATAATAAACTACTTCCCATGGGATTCACTTGTGGGCACTAGACAACCGTATAAACCCTAGAACTCTACATGTAACTCATAAAATCAGAGAATTACATAACTGAAAGGCAACAGTGGAACTCCACAGATTACATTCTAGACACATGAACTGACTACCACAGAGATAAACAGGGATCAGGGAGGGTCATACGCCCATTCTGCTGCATTGAGAGAAGAGTCAAAGTTTACTAGTTCCATGGAAGACTTTTCTTTTTTCTTCTTCTTCTCCTCCCTTCTTCCTTCCTTCTTTCCTTTCTTCTCCTTTTCCTTTCTTCATCTCTTCCTTCCATTTTATTTCATTTTCTCTCTGGTATATGAACTCTTTTCTCCTTTTTTCCCCCTTCATCCCTCTTTCCCCACCATTCCTAACTCCCGCTTCCCAGGTCAAATAAAGAAGAAAAAATTGGTGCAGCCTTGGTCAAGTATCAGTCAAGTACTGGAGTATATGGAAAGGACAAAAACTTGAATAGTAAGTTTATTACTTGAGACAAGATAGGATGCATCTTCACATTGGAGTAATGAATAGACAATACATAAATGCCACAAAGTAAAAGACAGATGACATCTGGTTGGGAAACAGAGGGAAAGGAATTTATGGCAAAGTAGAAGACTGTAGTAAAATGAAAACATGGCTTAACAGAAAAATCACAGAAAAGTTGTGAATACTAGCTAGTGTATATAGTTCATGGGTCAGGATACAATGTTGTGTGAGGTGAAAAAAAATAGTAATATGAAATAATTACTGGTTAATGTAGAATGGCATGAAGTGGTATATTATCCCTATACCAATAAACCTTCCACCAACTTCAAACAACTTTACTGTTGTTGATTGGCTCAGAGCCTCTTAAGACCCATCTCCTGAGAGGTCAAGGTCACAACAATGACAACAGCAACGGCCTCTAAAGGAGAGCACAGATTGCATGGAGCACTGGGTGTGGTACAAAAAACAATGAATCTTGGAATATTGAAAAAATAAAATTAAAAAATAAATAAAAATCATGTCAGCATTTATCATATGCTGTATGAAAATGACTGTCACCATTTTATGCATACACTTCACCTTTTCACCTACAGACCAATTTTCTGGGAGGTCAAAGGTTTTTCACACATCTTTGTTGCCTCTACAGTATTTACCACACTGTTCCTGACCCAGAGCACATGCTTAACAAAAGATGCGTAAGTAAAATCTGACTCTGGCAATGAAGCCACTTTAATGACTTATGATATTCTCAGAGAATAAGAAGGTACTCACAGGGTCAAATGCATAGAAATAGGGAGGTAGAAATTTTATAGTTCTATGAAAGACATAGCAAATTCCATTTTTATGGGAAACTCACATATTATCCAGAAGTACCCATGACAGATCGGTCTTTTTGCTTACAGATCACACTTGATTTTTAAGTGTGTTTTTGTTATATGACTAACTGGAAAGCACCTTTGCAAAATCTATCCCAATCACATTCCACCCGCTCCAGGATTACTTTTATCTTTATAAATCAAATCCTGATCTTACTCTGTCTCCAAACGGTTGTTGGCATCTATAGCAGAATGTATAAAAAGTAAATTAATCAGGAGTGCCTGAATGCCTCAGGCAGTTAAGTTTCTGTCTTCAGCTCCGGTCATGATCCCAGGGCCCTGGGATCAAGCCTTATGTCAGGCTCTGCTCAGCAGGAGCCTGCTTCTCCCTCTCCCTCTCCCTCTCCCTCTCCCTGCCTGCTGCTCTGCCTGTTTGTGCTTTTCTCTCTCTCTGTCAAATAAATAAATAAAATCTTAGAAAAAAAAAAAAAAGTTAATTATTCAGGCTACTACTCAAGGGTTTTTATAATTTTTTCCCAAACTTTTCCCTAAAAAGGTATTGTTGAAAATACACTGACATATTAATATACAGTCAATTAAGGTTTAATTCTCCTCCATTCTCTTTTCCTCCCCATATGTGCACACCACCATCTAAAATATACTACTAGGACAAGAATCCCACAGGATAGGGGTGCCTGGGTGGCTCAGTCAGTTAAACTCTGCCTTTGGCTTAGGTCATGATCTCAGGGTCCTGGCATCCAGCCCTACATAAGGCTCTGTGCTCAGGGGGAGTCTGCTTCTTCCTCTCCCTCTGTCTCCCCCAACAGGCTGTGCTCTCTCACTCTTTCACACACTCTTTCTCTCTCTCAAATAAAATTTAAAAAAAAAAAAAAAAAAAAAGAATCCCACAAGATATGTGATACAAAAAAATCAGTTTTATATTAAAATATTCTTAATAAATGCTACACATTATCAGTCATAATTTACATCAAAATCTCTGAAAAAATCTGACAAGAAATCCTGCTTCATTTTTTTAACTCAGAATTTTTTTTTCTTTTTTTAGAGAGACATTAGCACATGCATGGGGGGTGGGCACATGGAGAGGGAGGGACAAAGGGAGAGAGAGAATCTTAAACAGGCTCCATGCTCACTACGGAGCCCTATGTGGACTCTCACAACCCTGAGATCATGACCTGTATTAAAATCAAGAGTCAGATGCTTAACTGACTGAGTCACCCAGGTGCCCCAAATTCTGAGTTTTTCTAAGTACGGCATCCAAACCCATTTGTGTGTGTGTTATGTGGCAACTGTAGACATTCCCATAAAGTTTATTCATTCAACGCATACCTACTAAATACTCTTTATTCCTGTTACTCTAGTGGGTACTGAGGCTCAGTCTGATGTTTCAGTAATCCTATGCTCTAGGTCTGTCTTCTGTTCCTCACTCTTTCAGCCACACATCAACTACTGAACCTATCATGATCAGAAACCTCAGTCCCTTTAGTCAGACTGATACCATTAACCAGAAATGCACCTCTGCATATATTTTATCATGCTTCAAGTGCCAGATCAGCACCTTTCACTTTGTAAAATTCATCTCAAATTTCCACCCCCAAATTAATTTTACCTATTTTAATTTTACCTATTTCAAATTTTACTTTTTTATTAATTAATTTTACCTATTTTAAATTTTGTTGGCATTTTAGTCAGACATACTGTTGTTAGCCATTAGTTGTTTACTCTTCCCATCAATAGACTGTGGTTCTTTGCAGGTAGAGTTTTAGTCACTTTTACATTCACACCCTTTCTATTTACACAACATCTCCCACATTGTAAGCATGTAAAAAATGTTTGTTGAAGTGAATTTTATATTTAATGACAAGAGAAAGATCTTGAAATTTTACTCTTCAGTAACTATATCAGGTATTTCAGATCCTCTCAGCATTGCCTATTTCTGGTTCTAGTTACCACTGCAGCAGCCAGTTTCCCACTGGTTTTAAGGACTCTAAAGCATATTTCACTTACCAGAGCCCTGAATCCTGGCCAGGCAGGGCTTTTTGTTCCCTGTCCATGTGCTTCCTCCTAATCACAAAGAGAAACACCATTGTCCACTTGAAGTGTTGGGGGCTGGCTGAAAAATTACTTCTGTTCTTTAACTGCTCCCCACCACCATGACTGCTGTCATGGAAATTCATAGGGCTTATTATGGTCCAGTCCCATGAGAATGAGCAATAAATTGTCCTAGGTGAAAGACAATTTGAAAATCTCCTTCTGTATTTGCTTTCCCTCCTCCCCTGATGCATTCCCCTGGTCCCTCATTGCTGTACATTAGGCTTATACTCCTTAATAACACAGTAACTCTGAAGCTATCCATTTTAGTCTCTCCTTTATGGGAAAACCAGATAGGGACTGATATCTTAGTTAATATCTAATTACTCTTATAAGTTGTGTGAATGTTTCTAGAATGAACGGATGGTATAGGAAAGATAGCTTTGAGAAAGTAGTCTCCAGGTAAATTTCATCATGAAACAGGTGTGAATGAGGCTCACATTTACTCACTCTTTTCCCCTCACAAATACATCCATACACATTATCCCCTTATAATTCCACAGTTTGCTGCTCTCTGAATAAAGAAAATATTCTTTTCAACATATTACTAATACTATTTATTGTTACCATCAACTGAATCACAAATCTATAAGTAGATTATCACTATTATCATCAGGTTAGTTGTTGTAAATAACTAAACACTGATATTTCACTTCACATAAACTCATGTGCTCTTTTATACATGGATTAAATTAAGAAAATATAGGGTCTATTTCAGCACACTGCCATTTTCAAAAACTTAATAATATTGTTAGAACAAAGAAAGATTCTGTAAAAGGTTGACTGTGATCTCAGCAAGACATCTGACAAAGTCATGTTACCCTAGAAGAAAAGAGAGTAAGAGCACAATGGGGTGGGTGGCAACATTGTTCTGTAGATATTTTTTAGGTGACTGAATAATGATACCAAAATTCATACTGTCTCTAGTCTGCAAAGAAATCTCCAAGTGGCAAGGCTCAGATTCTTCTATTTTAAACTGTAATGCCACATTATTAAAAATGTTTTAATCAAGAAAATAAATTAAAATGGAGAGCTGCCTACTTAATTTTCAGAAGGTAAAAATATCTGAATGATAGTACACTGACAGAATAAAGATGCTAAGACCTACACACTTGAAATGATGAAACAAAATAACAAGATGAAATTTTTTATAGCTGTTAGAATGAAGAACTAAAAAAATTTTGAAAATCCACTATATTCCCAGGTAATTGACACTAATGTAAGTATATATATCAAAGGAGTGAACAGTTCACTGAATCTTACATGAATTAAACTGAAATATATTTTCCATGTTATATTAATTACTATTGATGTGTGAGCTCTTCCAAAGCTCTAAGAAATAACCTGACCCATCAGACAGCCTGGATGGAGCGGAGTGGGTAGGGGGAGTAGAAATCAGGAAAATAAGTCATTTATTAATATATGTATTTAATTTACCTTCAGGCATTGAATTCTTTTTATAAGAATTTTAGTTTAGGCCCTTGGGATTCAGGGGTAAAACAAAGAGATAAAGGTTCTGCTGTCACCATGGAACATACAGCTCAGATAGATGGATATTAGTAAATCAAAAAAACAATATAATTAGAAACTGCAATATATGTTTTAAAAATTAATTTCAGGGCACCTGGGTGGCTCAGTGGGTTAAGCCTCTGCCTTCAGCTCAGGTCATGATCCCAGGGTCCTGGGATCGAGCCCCACATCGGGCTCTCTGCTCAGCAGGGAGCCTGCCTCCACCTCTCTCTCTGCCTGCCTCTCTGCCTACTTGTGATCTCTGTCTGTCAAATAAATAAATAAAATCTTTAAAAAAAATTAATTTCAGAGGAAACTGATTTAGATAGAAATATTAGGAAAGGACACTTTAAGCCCTATTTAAAAAAAAAAAACAAACCTGTCATATGAGTAAGTTGAAAGAATGAACTGCTATTGTGTGCAAAGTAGCTTTTGTGTATCAGATACCTTAAGATACTTGAGGAACTGATGTTTATTTTTTTTAAGATTTTATTTACTTGTTTGACAGAGAGAGATACAGAGAGAAAGGGAACACAACAGGGGGGTGGGAGAGGGAGAAGCAGGCCTCCTGCTGAGCAGGAAGCCTGACAAGGGGCTCAACGCTGAGCTGACCCCAGGACCCTGGGATCATGACCCTAGCCAAAGGCAGACACTTAAAAACTGAACCTCCCAGGCACACCAAGAGCTGACGTTTAGAAGAGAAGTTTGATTTGATGACTAAGGATAGAAGTACTATCCATTTTCACTGCAACAATTCATTGTCAAAATAGACAAGTTATATGAAGAACAATTATCAACAACAAATTTTAAAAATCTTCTAAGTTAGAGATGCCTACTACTGGAATGATTCACACGGTGGAGAAATCTCATTCCAAGAGTTTAAACAGATACCACTTAATTTGGAGTAAGTTAGAGATTATCTAGTACATAAGTTATAAGAATATATTTTTGCATTGCATTTTATGTAGAAATGAATATGTTTCCCTCTTTACAACAATCATTTTATAATTTCTATATCATATACCCTCACATCTCCCTCAATACCAGCAAAGGCACTACAGCTCCATTATTGTTTGCATCAAACCTGGTTTCATTTGTATTCTGTATCTTTGAATGTGACTTCAAGTTTCCAGAAATATTAAAACCACATTTACAAAGATCAACACCATACAGAATTATCTCTGTCTTCCAGATTAGTATAGTATGGTAGATAAGCAGACACTGGAAAGTCAGACTGTCTGACTGACAACCTGTCCCCACTGCTGTGTGCTCTTAGGCAAGATATTTAACCATTCTGACTTACAGTGTCATCCTCTGTAAAATAAAATAACCCATACCTCATATGTTAGTTGTGAATATTAAACGAGATGACCTCTGTCAACATTTTTAGCTACTGCTATTACCTTTATTTTGTCTAATATGATAGCCAAAAGATTCATGGGATGGCATACACACTGACACTACAGGTATTTTCCTTTGCTTCCTCCATTTTGAAAAAGCACAGCTGTAAGAATATTTAATGAGAAAAATAATTCCTTGATTTAATGTTAATATTATAGAAAAGTGACTATATTTTATAGCAAAAATAAAAACACATCTTTGAAAGCTATTTATTATAATCCACACTCAAACATTTAAAATTAGAATTAGAAGAGAGCCAACACCATCCATGAATGAGATTACCAAAAGCTAGGTTCTAACTGTAATTAAACTTTTAATTCCAGCAGTTACATTAAAGGAAATATAGAAGGACAGGGGGCAGAGGAGCATGAAACAAACCACAAAAAGGGTATAGTCAGTATAATCTGGACTGTGGAGAAAACTCAAACTACCCACTTTCTTCCACGAAGAGATTCCTAGGCTGTATCAACTAACATTCACATGTGGACCTTGTTTCAATCCTGACTCAAACAAAACAAAAATACCTGTTTATAATAAAACATAAATGATAGACAACTAGAAATTCGAATACTGGCTAGATATTTCTGGATATAATCAGGTTATTACTTTATTTTTAGAGATGATAGTGGTAAATGGTTATTTTTATAAAGACTGCCCATTTTGTATAGATACATGCTGAAATATTTACAAAAAATGTTTATACAATATACAGGAAGGAAGAGCAGAAAGGGGTACAGATGAATCAGGAGTGACTATGACTTGTCAACTGTTCAAAATAAGTGATGGGGAAAAAAATGAGTGATGGGTATATTAATCTCCTCTATTTTTTAAATTTGTAAATTTTCACAATAGGAAAAAAAGTTCAAAAGTCAATGAGAGAAATTAGCCGATTTTAGAATTGTACAAACAGTCTACAAAATTAAACTATTAAACCTATTTCATAAACTCTATCCCTATGGTTTAAAAATATATAGCTATAGATCTATAAACATAGATATAATGTTCTCAAATAATATGTTCCCATATTCTGTCATCTATCATTCTCAGTTAACTGGAGCCAAAATGACCTATTACCAAGAAAAGCTATTTTATTTTTCTGAATTATCCCGATAATTTCCCAAATGTTCAAATTGCTTTCTGAAAATGTACATACATTCAGGGAATAATTACCTTAGAAATTCTTTATTAATGCTATGAATTACAAATATCATCTTTTGCTGTGCTAAGAAGGAATAGTGACATTTTGTGAAGAGAAAAATGTGTCTACTAAAGAAAACTGGTTAGTAAGCTTAACAAGACAATTTATTTTTCTGGAAATAGTTTTAAATCAAATGTGCTGGATATAGTCCATGCACTACAGTATGACATATGAAGAGGATCACAAGATTAAAATCTTAAGGCTAGGCTAGGCTTGGACAATTTTCCATTACAGCCTATGTCATGGGAATGGATACATTTCATGCCACTTCTGTTCTGTATACATTTTTCATAATGGGTAAAGTAGGCAGAAGAACATTTCACCATTTGGGTTATTTAGAAATACTGTGCTATAATGCAAAAGTCAATACATTATTTTTAACTCCCTCCCCAACAGTAAAGTTCTATTAGACATAGTAGTAAATCCCTCAATAAATTAATGCATCTTCATCAAGCACCTGTGTATACAAAGTTGCATCACACCTGAATTTGGTTCTCATAGTTAATATATACAAATAATAAACACACACATGCACCACACACACCCTTGATGTAATGACAGCTTGTAGGCTTTCCTTATATCCATTCTTTCTTTGCAATTACTAATGGCAATATTTCCAGACAATATGCCTCTCCAGAATCATTTACAGAGAGGAGTTGTATGACAATTACTTCAGTGGGATATAAAGAGAAGTCATAGTTTAGCTCTTCTGGGAAATCATTAAAGACGATAGATTTACTGGCATCCTCATTTCACTCTTTGTAGTTGCCTCTCTTTCCTGACTAGAACAAGGGAGCAATACTTCAGAGCAGAGGACCCATATTATGAACATGGAGACATAAGTTGCACATTAAAACACACAGAGCAGGAAAGTAGAAAGTGCTTAGGTTCCCACACTAGATCTTTGAACTGCTCCTGCTCATTCTGGAATGCCCACCTCTGATTTTCATATTATATAGGATTAATACACCTGTTACATTTTAGGTTTCTAATATGGAGAATGCAGTCTCTCTAAAACAAGTATAATTTTGGAGCACCTGGGTGCCTCAGTCAGTTAACCATCTGAATCTTGCTATCAGCTCAGGTCATGATCTTGGGGTCATGAGATCAAGCCCCATATCAGGCTCAGCAGAGAGTCTTCTTGTCCCTCTACTTCTGCTCCTCCCCCCTCCAAAAACTAACTAACTAAATAAATAAATCTTAAAATAAAAAACAAATATGATTTTAATAGATTATATATTTATAAAACTTTATAAATATGTAATTTATTATGAATTATACAAATTTATAAAACTGAGAATCAATATCTAATGTGTCATTTTAACAACTACCAATCTCCATTTAAACTCTGAATCTTTTTTATTGCCAGGGTTATGGTTAGTTAGGGTTAGGGCCAGGGTAAAGGAATGTGCCTGGTACACTGCAGTTAAGAGAACTCTTGAGAGGGTTTGATTTAGGGTTAGGTTTAGGGTTAAGGTTAGGGGCTAGGGTTAGGGTTAGGGGGAAGTGAGTGGGGGCATGGATTAAATAGATGATAAGGATTAAGGAGTATACTTGTGATGAGCACGGGGTGTTGTATGGAAGTGCTGAATCACTACTTTGTATTCCTGAAATTAATATTACATGTATGGTAACTAACCAGAATTTTTTAAAAAGATTTTATTTATTTATTTGACAGAGAGAGAAATCACAAGTTAGCAGAGAGGCAGGCAGAGAGAGAGGGGGAAGCAGGCTACCTGCAGAGCAGAGAGCCCTACTCGGGGCTCGATCTCAAGACCCTGAGATCATGACCTGAACTGAAGGCAAAGGCTTAACCCACTGAACCACTCAGGTACCCATCTAACTAGAATTTAAATAAAAACTTAAAAAAAAATTTTAAATACTCTGAATCTATTCATCTATATATGTATATGTATATTTTTATATAGATATATACACAGATGTACCAATCTGTCTGGGGATTATTTTATAATTCATGGATGTGCCGTTGTGACTGCCTCTCTCCTCTACTCTGTACACAGACAACTGTACCCTTATTCATTATTCCACAGGAGGAAATCTTTGCTAATGCTATATCATCGCATAAGGAAAATGACCTAATAAATCTAGTGTGCACTCGTGCATTAAGGAATCAATCAAAATCAATGTGTATTTTAAGAAAGGATGGCTGCAGAGTATATAAGTATATACTAATATACATACCAATATTTTTAATGCAGTAATACAATAGAAATAACTACATCAAAATGAGCATGGTTGAACATATTATGATACATTCCTATTGTCAATATGTTGTTATTAAAGCAATTGTGTTAGATATATAGAAATATGTATTACTATTAATTGGGATTCCACTTTTAAATGCTATACATATATGTGTGTGTATAAATACATGTGAACATATATATATAGAGAGAGTTTGTACAGTAAATATGCCTCAGCACAGAAAAAGAAGGATGCCCACCATACTGTTAAGATTGGAGAGTTCAAGACATTAGGTGAGCTAGCTGTAGAAAATTATGATTTTATTCTACATTTTTTGTTCTGTATTATTCATAACACAATGCCACATATACATACATATGTAATATCCACACATACATACACTGAAAAGAAAGAAGAGTCAATCCACATTTGAGAGATGAAAAGGGAGAGATCCTAAAAGACAGTATAATGGTGGAATTTTAGGTATCATCATACAGACATATGTGATAAATGAAGGGGAGTAATTTCCATGTAGGCAGAAGACTACTACATTATGTGAGTGCTTATGTATGTTTATTACAATTAGGTACTATTTGTCTTCATAACAGATATCAAAATATAAATAGCACAGAGAAACATACATGAAAAAATGCCCACCAGGCTAAAGAAATCCTTAGTAAATGTGCTTGCTACTATTGCTCTCTTCTTGTTTCTGTTACTTCTCATGCTGCAAACTGATCATAACATGTGTCTTATAAAAAGTCTGCACTGATCCACATAATACATGAGGGATGGAATTCTCTCATTTAAAGAACACTTCAAGAATGCCAGCACAGACCTTACATTCTTTACTAGATAATGTCTGGTTTATTTTCAGAGACTGATTACTTGCCATGGCTGTATTATCTCTCCACTTGTACTTTATTTAAATAAACTCTAGTAGAAAGGTGTTGGGAAGTCAAATGTCATAATCTTTCTGGGAACTTTTTAGATGTGATATTAAGCCCGACTTGCAGGATGGAATTTCTCTTTTCTCCCCCACTTAACCCTGCTATGCCTCTCCAAGAGCAAAAATCTCTTTCAATGGCTGTAAAGAGTAGATTGTTAAAACTTGTCAGTTATGAAAGCATATTATTTTATAAATTAAAGATTAAAAGACACAACCCTCAGTTAATCAATAACCATTCACCTGTTATGAGATCCTATACAAATAATGATTTCATAATTACAACACCCCAGCATAGTGGCACGTGCTAAGGTCTGGATTCAGTCAAACTGAGACCTACCATGTTCATAAACAGGAAAAACACTCATCCATCCAAAAATTCAGTTTCCTTATCCAAACAAAGGAATAATAATACCTCTTAATTTACAGGGTTTTTTGAGGATTAAACTAGATGAGGCACATACTTAAAACACAGAATGAGATAATAAAAGTTAATCATCAACATATTTTTCTGTTACCTAAATATGGATGAACGTTAATGGTTTTATAAATATTTACTGTATTATAATGCCTGATATTTAAAAGTTGTTATGACATTTCTCTAAGTGCTTCATGTGCATTAACAAATTTAATCTTCACAAAAATCATAATGGGAAATGGTGAATATCAGCGCCATTTATATACAAGGAGCCCAAGGCACAGAGAAGCTAGTAATTCATAAAGCTGGGATCCACGCACCGGTGGCACAGTTACTGGCAGCAGTGCCCAAACTCTGAACTGCTACAACCTCTCATATATCTCATCACTTTCCCTTTAAAGAGCATCCATCACATTTAAAGCTTTCTTTTAGCTAAGCAGTTTTGTTGAAATTACGTTTTCTATTAAGCTTCTGCTTATTCCAGGGCAACCTGCCCTGGGATTTCAGATTTAATGCTCTTTATTTTTTTCTAGTTTTCTAATTTAGTCTCATTTGCACATTTATCTTAATAACCTGAGGCTTCCTCTCTAATACCAAGTAGATTTTGCTAGCATCTTCCCTATTTATAGATACCTTGTTCACCCAAAACCACCTTGTTCAATTTCCTCATCCTTTTGGGATTGTAATTTCCCTGTCCCTGCATTGTTTTCTCCAAATAATTTATAGAGATACAGATAAACCTCTCCTTCTATGTAAGATTGTAGTATCATTAAGAATGGCCTACAACATGATTTAAGGACAGAGACAGAATTGATTTACTGTAATGGACACATGGAACCCCAGAATTTACTTGGATGTTTCTGCCTTTTGCAATTCATTCTCAGACTATGTGACACTAAGTATAAGTATTCAAGGTCAATTTGAGGTGGATGTATTCTTGTTCAAGTTCAGTTATGAAAAGAATATGGTATAACTGGAATTCTAACTTCATGAATAAAGTCCACAAATTTCTAAAGGAAAATGTAGGAAGTAAGAATATATTCTCAGTCAATTTCTGCATCAGGTATAAAAGTCAGTTCAATTTTTTAAAATATGAAAGAACATAAGCAGATGATGAGGGTCAAGGAAATAAGGTCAAGGAAACATACATATGTATCTTGAAGAAAGTATATATGTGCGAGGATATCAGAATGGAATAAAATGCAAATGCACTAAAAAATAAAGTGTAAAAGATCTCAGAATGTCAAAATCATATAACATGGTAAACATAAGATAAAAATCAAGGCACATAGAGATGACATCCAGAAGTCTCATATCTGTATAAAAGCATAAAAGAGTTGCAGCAAGGTAGGAAAAAACTTTTAAAAAAGAGTAAAGAAAATTAATTTCATAAGCACTTCCTGTATTGAAAGGTCCCACTAAGTCTTCTGAAGGACCACACAGACATACACACAACTCAAGAAGCAATGACATTTGAGAATGTCTGTAGTAAGTGGAAAATCCTAAAATATTCCAGAGATAAAGTAAAAATATCTTCAAAGAAGAAAAAAATTATCATCAGAAGAAAATTTTCACTAGTAAAATTAATACAATAATAAAAGAGGAAAATATCTTCAAAAAGGTAAGAGAAAAATGACTTTCAAAACTAAATTCTTTACCCAGCCAAAATAATAGCCAAGAATTTGGAAAAATAAATATGGGTATAATTAGGTCAAAGCATATAACTGGGCAAAAGATCAAAACAAGTATTACTCCAAAAAGATAAACAGATGGCACAGAAGGCCATGAAAAGAAGTTCAACAAAATAAGTCACTAGGAATATGGAAAATAAAACCATAGAAAGTTGGATCTTCACACATTAGAATGGCTAAAGTTACTAGAACTGACAATACCATACACTTACAAGAAAGTTAAGTAATTGGAATTGTCTTTTTTTTTTGATGGCAATGAAAAATGATACAAGCACTGTTTGGGGGTTTTTATAAAGTTAATGATTCATCAATTTCATAAGAAATAAAAACTGTCTTCCCAAAATACAAACAGTTGTAGTAGCTTTATTCATAATCACCAAGACTTCAAACAAATAAAATATCTTTCATATGGTGAATAAACTATGATACATCCATATATGGGAACACTACTTGGTACTAAAAGGGATCAAATGTTGCACAATCCCATTTATGTGGCATTCTGGAAAAAGCAAAACAAATGACTGGTCAGCTGAGAAAAAAGACGGGAATGGTTACCTACAAAGAAGAAATATGAGGGAATTTTTTGAGTAATAAAATTTTGTGTATAATGAGTTGTAGGGTAAATATAATTCTATGCATTTGTCAAATCCCATAGAATTGTCTATCAAAAAGTATAAACGGGGACGCCTGGGTGGCTCAGTTGGTTAAGCAGCTGCCTTCGGCTCAGGTCATGATCCCAGCGTCCTGGGATCGAGTCCCACATCGGGCTCCTTGCTCATCAGGGAGCCTGCTTCTCCCTCTGCCTCTGCCTGCCATTCTGTCTGCCTGTGCTTGCTCTCTCTCCCTCTCTCTCTCTCTGACAAATAAATAAAATCTTAAAAAAAAAAAAAAAGTGTAAACGTTCCTACAACATAACTGAATGGCACTGGTTAAAAATGTCAAAGTTAAGAAAGGCATGAGAAGACTGAAGATTTCTCACAGTAATGGAAAGCACTAAGTAGACATAATAACAAAATGCAATGTAGGATCTTATTTTGTAGCCTAAAACATAAAATTAACATTAGGGGAAAAGCTGATAAAATTGGAAAACTGTGTATTATTCCAGTACATTAATGTACCAATATTACTTTGTCAATTCTGATGATTGTACAGTTGTTATGTAAGACATCAATATTTAAGGATCCTCTAATATTTTTTTTTAAAGATTTTATTTATTCATTTGACAGGCAGAGATCACAAATAGGCAGAGAAGCAGGCAGAGAGAGCGCTGGAAGCAGGCTCCCCACCTAGCAGAGAGCCCGAGGAACCCTGGGACCATGACCGGAGCTGAAGGCAGAGGCTTTAACTCACTGAGCCACCCAGGCGCCCCAAGGATCCTCTAGTATTTTTGAACCATGTTGCAATACTAAATGTAATCACCAAAATTAAATCACAATAGAAAACTTTTAAAATATTTACAGAATCTAGAAGACTCCATTGTATTATATATGAAGGGTACGTGAATTGAGGTTTTCCTAAAATATAAAAGATGCACCTCTTCACAAATAAATAGGAATTGGGCAAAAATGAAAATATATAGAAACTGGGCAAAAATGAAAATGTAACACATATAACTGATAATAAATATTATAAAAATTTTAGGGCGCCTGGGTGGCTCAGTGGGTTAAGCCACTGCCTTCAGCTCAGGTCATGATCTCAGGGTCCTGGGATCGAGTCCCGCATCGGGCTTTCTGCTCAGCAGGGAGCCTGCTTCCCTCTCTCTCTCTCTCTGCCTGCCTCTGTCTACTGTGATCTCTCTCTGTCAAATAAATAAATAAAATCTTTAAAAAAAAAATTTTAGTAATTTTACTAATAAAGGGGGATAGGTCATATATTTAGAGGGAAAATATAAATATTGTAAAGATGTCAATTCTCCACTGAAATAAATTTAGTAGAATCTTAATAAAAATAGCACTATTTTTTAAATAGAATTTAACTATGATTCTATAGTCCATATAGCCAATTTATGATAACAAAGATGACTTAGCAAATTCCTTGTTAGATTTAAAAACTTAAAAGTACATAGCTATTAAAATATTATGGCATCAGAAAAGGAATAGATGATAAAATCTATAGAAAAAAATCAAGAGCCTAGATATATATGTGGTAACTTAATCTTAGAGTGACATTTCAAATTAATGTTAAGTAATGGACAATTTAATAAGTAGTACAGTGAAAAGTTTTCACCTAATAGAATGATATATGATTGCTTTCTACTTTAAAGCATGCACAAAATAGTCCTGTATTGATTAAAAACCAAATACAAAATTATTAGGAAATTTATATAAAAATATGTTTATTCCCTTTCTTTAAAAAGTATTCGTAATCATGATACAACTAAAAACTACATGTGGAAAGATTATGTAGTGGTTGGAGTTCTTCCTAACACTACCTAAAATAATAAAAATAAAAAGTTTTAGAAGTATAAGACAGTAACATTCATTTCTTGCTCAATTTAACAATCCATTGTTATTCTTCCAAGAGTTGATTCAAGGTCTCAAGTCCCTTTCACTTTGTAGCTATGTTCTAAGTCATGAGGCTCCTAAGGCTACACTATGGGTGATACTCATTTTAGCCAACTGTAAGGGAAAACTAACGTAGAGGATCATATATAGGACATTTGATGGGAGATCTGGATTTGGAAGAATTACCATTGGCTAGAATCTATTCATATCCCTATACTTAACTATAAGAAAGACTATAAAATGTAAGAAGATAATATAGTTTGAGTGAATAGCTAGCATCATTCTGCCATAATTAGTAAGCATAACTCCACTGAAATAAAATTTAATTGTGACTTAAGACACTGTAACTAAAGTTACAAGATAAGAAAGGGAGATATCTCTTCAAGATATTACTATTTAGTCATATCTAAGAGCTTCTCTCTCTCTCTCTATATATATATATATATAAATATCTAAAATAAATAAATAAATCTTTTTTTAAAAAGGGGAGGGGGGCGCCTGGGCAGCACAGTTAAGCATCAGCTCTTGGTTTCCACTCAGGTCATGATCTCAGGGTCCTGAGATGAAGCTCACATTAGGCTCTGCGCTCCAGAGGCAGTCTGCTTAAGACTCTATCTTCCTCTCCCTCTGCTCTTCCCCTCTACACAAATACACTCTCTCTCTAAAATAAATAAATCTTTAAAAAAAAATAACCTTTACAAATAAATAATAAAAGGCAACAGCTTAGTGGGAAAATGGGTAAAGCACAAAATTTATTAAAAGAAGAAACTTAAAGTCTTAGAAAAAACAATCTTAGGAGAAAAGCTAGTAGTCAGGGAAGTGCAAATATTTAAAAATGAGGCAATTTTTCACTTGTCACATTTGTAAGAGTGACTAAGTGTAAGTCATTTTCAAGGTCATGCCATATGTTTTGGGTAGTTACTTCACTGATGCCTACTGTATTATTAAGCTATTTAAAAATAAATAAAGTAGAAAATACGTGATCAATGATAAAAATGTGTCATAAATCAAGAATTCTGCCTAATCTTATGCTGTACAAGAGATGTTCATGAGACCCAATTGTTAAAAAAAACAGAAAGAATAAAAGTTCCAACACTGACATAAATGAGGGAAAACAGTTCTGGTATGTGTGAGTGTGTATGTGTATATGTATCTGTGTCAACTGGGATGATCAACCTGAAAGGCAATTTGATAGTCTCTATTAAATTAGCAAAATGCACACTCTGTAACAAAATAAATCCACCATGGGGTTGGATTTATTTTGTTACAGAGGGAAACTAACGTAGAGGAACATATATAGGACATTTGATGGGAGATCTGGATTTGGAAGAATTACCATCGGCTAGAATCTATTCATATCCCTATACTTAACTATAAGAAAGACTATAAAATGTAAGAAGATAATATAGTTTGAGTGAATAGCTAGCATCATTCTGCCATAATTAGTAAGCATAACTCCACTGAAATAAAATTTAATTGTGACTTGCGTTGATGCTGTAATACTCAAAAATTGGAAAATATCCCTATCTCTAAATACGATAGGCTGTAACTGTATTTAAGATTACTATATAAGAGTTAGTTTATATTTACTCTGCTGAGATAGCAACACCTGCATACACATAAATTGCTATACTGGTTACCTCTGGCAACAATAGGACAGTTAAAGGAGCATAACAGGTAAATACATTTATACATATATTTTTATTCTTTGAACTTTCACATCAAACAAATATTGGTGTTTTAACACATTAACTCTTATCACATTAATTTCCCCACATTAACATTTTATCCTATAAATTCACTAAAACTCAAGTACTGAAGTTTAGTTAAATAGAAAAGTTATAGGAAAAATGGGGAAAATATCCTCATTAGTATATGACATACTGAGGAAATTCAAGAAAATCGATTAAAACATCATTAGAACTCTACCTTCAATCAACAAATTATTTGTAGGCAGGTTGGGCAAAAACTGTATGTTTTATATACACGTATACAACAAAGTTTTAACTCAAAGTATTAATCAGTTTGCTCTCACCAATCTTTGCTCTCTTGCTTATACCCTGAGGGGCATCTGACTTCCCCAGCATTAACTATGGCAGAACCAAGATATGAAGAAAGGAACCATCTACTACTTAACTATTCTAGGAGCATGCCATCTTATTGACCATATAAGACAGGTCCATGCAGGCCTAAGAGAAGAAGGTGAACAACTCAAATGGATAAGAAAAAACTGACTCAAGTATAAGGATTACCTAAATAAGGAGATACAACATTATGACAGCTCAGGAAAGGAAACAAGATAAAGATGAGGTGGGATCATCTATCCTTCAGTGAAGATCTACTTGCTAACTTCTGGGCTAATCTATGATTTTTAAGACTGCTGGAGACTGAAGCCTCTCTGAACTTGAGGATAAGTAACATCATAATAACATGGAGGGAGGGGGCACCTGGGTGGCCAAGATGGTTAAGCATCTGCCTTCAGCTCAGGTCATGATCCCAGGATCCGGAGATGGAGCTCCACATCTGGCTCCTAGCTCAGCGGGGAGTCTGCTTCTCCCTCTCCCTGCCTCTCCCCCTATTTGTGCCCTCTATGTATCTCTCTCTCTCAAATGAATAAAATCATTAAAAAAAAAAAAAAAAAAGAACATGGAGGGAGAACCTTACCTTCTAACCAAGATGGAACTGCAAAGAACATTGGGGCATTATCCGTCCAAGACTATCAACATAAATACTGACCCTATTACTCTTAGAGCAAGCTTTAAAAAAAATTAATATTAGGCAAATGAAAATAACATACCTAGAATTAATAAAAATAAAGAAATTTCAAAACTTTGCCATAAGGATTTAAAGATAAACTGAAAAAAAAATGGAAAGATATATCATGTTCTTGAAGCAGAAGATTGAATTTTACAAAGGGGTAAATTAACTGAAATTTGTGATGATTAAATGTGTCAACTTGAGTGGGCCACAGCATGCCTAAATTAAACATGGTTTCTGGGTGTGTCTGTGCCTGTGTTTCTGGATGAGATTGGCATTTGAATTGCTGGACCCAGTAAAGTAAATTGCCCTCCCCAAAGTGGTGGGGCATCATCCAATCCATTGAAAGCATAAAGAGAAGAAAACTCCAAGGAAGGAAGAATTTGTCCCTTTTTTCTTGCCTCACTGTAACTGCAACATCTCATTTCATCTCTGTTTGCCCTCAGATTGGGAAGTAGCTCCTCTGGTTCTCAGGACTTCAAAGAGACCAAATTACACCACCGGTTTTCCTAAATCTCCAGTTTGCAGATGACAGACTATGGGACTTTAAGGTCTCCATAACTTGTGAGCCATTTCATCATAACAAATATTCATTTATCCTATTGGTTCTTTTTCTCTGTAGGGACCTAATAGAGCTTGCTTCATCTAATATTAAAACACATTTTTAAGTCACCTATATTAAAACTGTGTGATATGGTAATTACAGATACACACACCACAATGTACCAATAAAAAAAAAAATGATCACAGTGCAAGCCCTAATATGTCAATGACATTGATTTTATTATATAAATACATTCAGAAGTGAAGGAATTATTCAATAAAATTATGAAAATAAGCTTTTAGGGAGGAATATATTTTTTAAAGATTAATTCATTTATTTTAGAGAGAGAGCTGGGAGGGAGGGACAGAGGGAGAGGGAGAGAGAGGTTTAGGCAGACTTTGCACTGAGCATGGAGTTCAACACAGGGCTCAATCCCACGACCCGGAGATCAAAACCCGAGCTAAAATTGAGTCAGACATTTGATTGACTGTGCAACCAGGCATCCATAGGGAGGAATAATTTTAATTAGAGTCCCAATTTAAGCTAACTTCCCCAAATTTGGGATTATTAAAGCGTTAAACATTTACTTATATATTTCATAGGTTTAATTCATTTTATATTTTGTATATTTTAGGGGGAATAAACTCTTGATATAAAAGTAATTAAATAAAATCTTAATAGAAGTAATTACTTAAAACTGGAAATACCAAGCAATATTAAAAATCTTACCAAAAACTAGAAAAATATTTACAAAGTAAGATATACAGTGAAGAACTGATGAAAGAATATGAACATAATAAAACACAAATGACTTATAGAAGAGAATATAAAATTACTAATAAATGTTATTAGTGATCAAATAAATTTTAAAAATTAGATTAACAAAGAAAAGAAATAACTTCATATTAATATTTGGCAAATTTTTACATGTGATGCTGGCAGCCTATCACTGGGAAGGTTTGTTCATGCTCTCAGGTGTCTGGCCAAGGATTTTTTTTTTTTTAATTATTTATTTATTTGACAGATACAGAGAGAGTACAAGTAGACAGAGCAGCAAGCAGAGGGAGAAGCAGAAGCAGGCTTTCTGCTGAGCTGGGAGCCCGATGTGGGGCTCGATCCCAGGACCCTGGGATCATGACCTGAGCCGAAGGCAGCAGCTTAACTGACTGAGCCGCCCAGGCACCCCTGGCCAAGGATTTTTTACTAGAACTTCCCATGACAATGATTAGCTATAACGTTTATCTTCTGTCCCTTGTTGCCTTCCCTGGAGCCAAGTTATCACCTCTGGACTTATTCCAAAACTAGATATCTGGACAGCTTTATTTCCCTTGTAAAATGAGCAGAGACATCTAGTTTTTTAGAACACACACACACACACACACACACAGTTTAGTTTATACAGCTGATGGTTCAATCTATTATGGTTAATTTTAAAAATAAAAGTTTGTTTTCTAAAGAAGACATTTCAAATCATCTGGACATTCCCCATTCCCTTGACAATCTGAAAGGCAGACTTGGTTTTATGATCCATTAAATATGGTTTTCTTTAAGCAAATGATCTGCTCTAAAAAGATAAATTTTCAAATGTCAAAAGCATATACTCAAAGGCCTCCTTCACTCTTTGAAATTTCTAAATAAATGGAATATACTAATCAAAAAATCTCAAAGTAATTTTTCTATCTTATTTTCTTAGAATTGCTTGAAGTACTTTAACAGTCAGTAAATATTTGGTGAATTTCTAATCAAATAAGCACCCAATAAGCACACAGTTTAAATAATATAGTTATCATTTATATAATAATAAATTTAATGTCTTGTTCCAAAAATTGATTTAGAATATCATAAAGCACACACAAGGCATCAAAAAATGTTTAAGCATTAAAAAAAATAAAGATATTTATTTTTGTCTTGGTTTTCTGGGAACCAGGTAAAGACTATAAACTGAGTTTCTAGGAATAATTTAAAGAGAAGGATGATATTAGCCTATCCAATTTTATAGTTATAAAAATAACCTGTACTCCTTATCATTTTAAAGATTTTATTTTTTTTATTTATTTATTTGACAGAGAGAGATCACAAGTAAGCAGAGAGGCAGGCAGAGAGAGAGAGGAGGAAGCAGGCTCCCCGCTGAGCAGAGAACCCGATGCAGGGCCCGATCCCAGGAACCTGAGATCATGACCTGAGCTGAAGGCAGAGGCCTTAACCCACTGAGCCACCCAGGCGCCCCACTCCTTATCATTTTAAACCAACTTTTTAAGTAACACAATTTAGAAAATTCTATTAGGTGTTCCACAAGTTTAAACTGATCAATGAATGCTTTGCTTTTATTCAAGAATGGAGATGGTCATAAAATAGAATGGAGAACATTGGTCACTACATCTCTATTTGTTCATCCTTACACAGGGCTTAATGGCTATCCTAACATACAACACTCCAAACTATTGTAAAGTGTAACTACTGTCCTAAAACTGGGGTAAAAGACTACATGTAAGTGCAGGGTACTAAGTTATCATTGTTAGAGTCATTACTGCTGTTGCTACCTTGAAAAGAATAAAGAGTCATAATTCCATTGCTTGCAACATATAATCAACTCAGTGCTAACTCAAAAATATCCTTCATGTTTCCCCTGTATACTTCGTACTCTTACAGAAAATGATAAGTATTGAAAAGTTCAGTGTAATATAACTTGGCAGTAGGAAGAACAAAAAAATATTTATCTTCACTTCAGACACTTCTTAATATGGTATCAAAGATTTCCTTTTCCAATAATGTATATCACATGAATGTACCTGTAAGAATTTTACTAAACAGTCCTTGGAACCACTAGATTTGATGGTCTAATGTGAGAAAAGGATGTTTCATTGTGTTTATTTGCATCTGTGTTTTTACAAAAATAATAATCTGATTAAGGGCACACTCCCATGATTCTTACTTGCAAATACTGCCAAAGACCAACAATAACTGCTTTCTGGTACAGTCATGAGGGAAGTAGTGGGGATTATGAATATGTCGTTCAGAGAGAATGTAGAAGAAAAATACTGCTGCTTTAGTAAAGATGGAGAATAATGATTGCCCAAAGCAATATGGTTTAAACTGTTCATGTGGCAAGGGTAAGATGCTGAAGTAAGAGTACACCAAGTAAAAACCACAAGAAGGCACAATAGCAGCTATAAAGAAAATGTGCTTTGGTTTATTTGAATCCTATTCCCCTGTGCTCCCTAGGAAACCTTAAATTTCTCGGTTAAGTTACAAAAACTTCCTTACATACAAATTATTACCCACATTTTACAGAGCTAGGAGTTACATTTACATCTAACTGACACTGATAGACGTGTTTCAAAACTTAAACTGTACACTTTAAACCTGTGCAGTATACTTTATATCAATTACACCTTAATTATATTTATATTGGTTAGAAACCCACAATTCTGTTTTATTTATAAATATGAAAGCTTAAGACTCAGGAAAGCTTATGATGGAGGTCCAATATGAGTCCAAAGGTCTGAAAATAATAACACTGATGATGTAAGTCCCAGTACAAGGGCAGGAGAAGATATATTCAAGGAGTCAGGCAGAGAGAGATAATTCTCCCTTTCTGTGCCTTTTTGTTTTACACAGGCCCTCCATGATGATTCTCATCCACATTAGGAAGGGCAATCAGCTTTATTTCGTCTGTTGATTCAAATGCTAATCTCGTCCAAAAAAACTCTCAAAAACACACCTAGAAATAATATTTAGCCAAATATTCAGGAACCCCATAACAGAATAGAGCTGATACAAAAAAAAAAAAAAAAAAAAAAAAATCCATCAATATATCTAAAAGGTTTTTTTAGTTTTACTGGTTTGAATTAATAGCATTTTTAAAGATGCACAGTTGTTAAATACAGTTTAAGAATTTAGATTTCTTTAACTAGTGACTGTTGGTCCTCCAGAAGGAAACAGAAAATAATCACAAAATAAGTAAATGGCCCCATATTCAATCTCATCAAGTCTGGCCTCAATGGCCAATTTCTTTATTATGCCAGATACAATCTGATTAAAAAATAGGCAGAGAAAATGGATAGACATTTCTCCAAAGAAGACATAGATGGCCAACAGACACATGAAAAGATGCTCAACATCACTAATAACCAGGGAAATGCAAATCAAAACCACACTGTGATACCACTTTACTTCTAGAATAAATTAGCTAGAATAAAAAAGACAAAGAAAACAAACAAAAAACAAGTGTCAGTGAGGATGTGGAGAAAAAAGGAACCCTTGTGTACTGTGCTGAAAGAGTAGAGGTTCCTTAAAAAATTAAAACAGAAATACCATATGATCCAGTAATTCCACTACTGGTTACTGACTTTAAGAAAATGAGAACAGTAATTCGAGAAGATATATGCACCAAAAAAGATGAGATTGTGCCATGTGCAACAACATGGATTGTTGTTCTAGCAGGTATTAAGTAATCTAGTAGGTATTATGCTAAGTGAAATATGTCAGACTGAGAAAGACAAATACCTCGTTTTCACTCATGTATGAAATCTTAAAAAAAAAAAAAAAAAGCAGTTTCAGACATGTAAATACAGAGAACAAACTTATGGTTGCCAGAAGGAATAGGTGTGGAGAATGGGCAAAACAGGGGACTGGGAGATACAGGTTTCCAGTTGTGGAATAAATAAGTCATGGGAATAAAAGACACAGCCTAGAGAATAGAGTCAATGATACCGTAATAGAGTTTTATGGTGAGAGATAGTAGTTAAATTTGTGATGAGGATAGCATAGCATGTACAGAAGTTCAATTACTATGTTGCATATCTAAAACCAATATAATACTGTGTCAACTATTCTCAAAAAACAATTTAAAAAATTTTAGCCTGCCTATCATCTTGAAACTATGTTGGACCCTCTTTTTACTTGGTTATTAGTGTGGATATTTGAATCTCTGCAAATCCCTTATATTCCTGGGGCAATTCCTATTCCTACTTTCCTCCAGAAATGTGTATATCTGTTCTTCTCTAGAAATAGGTAGGTAGGTAGGTAGGTAGGTAGATTGATAAAAAATTATGCATATAATTACATAAAATGAAGATATAGGTATGTATATAAAAAGGAAAAAGATACCTGTCCTCAGTGAGGGTTAGCAATTGCCCTTTACTTCATTTATTTTTATGTTCTAATGTAAATAAATATTGAGATCAATTTTCACCTGTCTATTTGGCCTCTAATTCTATCATAACTTTATATAAGTTTTTTATATAAATTCTACACTTCATATAGGTTGTATAATTTGGCCTGTTTGTCCTTGCATTCCCCACTGTTAATTGTCTGACTTACATTGTAGTTAAAGCCGCTCGCCTAATGAAATTTTTGATTTGCAAATCAAAAGGTACCACCGTTTTGTTTGTTTTTTTCTTTTAATGTTGATATGTGGACTGCAGCTGGTCAATTCCAAAGAGACAGTTGAACTACTTGATAACGTTGCAGGTGTGTATGTGTTGACAACTGACAATAAAGTATGTTGGGAACAACTGTCCCCTTGAACATCAAGACAGTGTTATTTTATTTGCATGATGCATTGCTCATGCAGAATGGTCCATAACTGGATTACTAGCATCATTCAGTATTGAATAAAGATTATCCTTGAATGTTTTCAGTGTCAACTTAAACTTTGCTAAGTCTCCTTTAAATTCTTAACGATTATTCCAGTGCATAAAAATGGTCAATCTTGGTTGATTAATGAGAGAAATAATAATGATTTTAACTGAAAGGGACCTTAAAGATTTTTCTTTCATCTTCTCATTTTATGTGAATAAAGAAAGTGAGGCTTAGGAAGACTAAGTGACTATCACAATCCAAAAAAAAAAAAAAAAAAAGTCAGCTCAATACCTCATAGATAGTTCTTCCTGATTTCCAGTCCAGTATTTTTTTCCTATTGTGCCACATTATCAAATCATCCCAAATGGAATATCCACACTTTTTTATAAAATTTCAGAATTGATATACTTAAAGCTCCATTCTTCCTATAATCATGTGATATCCAAGAAAAGCCGATAAAACTTCTGGACGTAGTGAAGGAAACAAAGTCATCTTATTCCTGAAAAAGATCCTATTTCTGCTCTCTAGAGGAAGACTTTATCACATTATCGGGATGACTCATCAGAAAAGAGTTCATGTTGCCAAACTACCACAGTTATTAATGTTTTAATTTGGGGAAACAAATTTAGAATATACAAAATTAAAAAGAAATATATAGAACAGCTTTTGCAACTGAAGCTTTTTATACAGAAGTAGCTTGTCAATATATAGTTTCAATGCATGTAGTTTATACATGTTCTTTATTTTTATCTCATAAAAGGAACTTCCATATCTTCTTTGAAATGTATGAAATGCTTTCATGATAGAGTGAAATAATGTGAGAAATCTCGGGTGCAGACTAATGTAATCACTGAACTGTACAGAACCTAGGAAAATCATAGGCTATGAAAAGCTAAGTAAGGTCACAACCTTTCAGAAGATTAAGATTTAGAAATTTTGAGTTTGGCTTTTTAAATTTAAAAATGACTCTAACAGTCTTAACAGGAAACAACTAGAATTATTTTGTGTTGGTCATTTTATTAGCATTTATTCTTTAAAGATTTTTAGGTTATTGCCAATTTGTAACTCAAAATTTAATTACTTGAGTGAAATCTTTGTGTCCTTTTTAGATGAGGCAAAGATTCTCCTTACATACACATCCTAGAGAAGATTAAAATATCAAACTTGGTCAAACGCTTACTCCCCAACACATTTGTTTTCTTACCTTAATCCTTTAAAATAAAGCATTATTCTTGATCCTAAAATGGCAGAACTTTAAAACTAAGAATAACCTCAGGGCTCAACATCACAGCATTAACATTTTACAAGTGCCTCAGAAAAATAAGTGCCTTACCCAAGTCCTCATAAAAACTAGAAGGTACTCCTACAACCTGAATCCTGAACCCTGAATCCAGGGTTACTGCCACTACACCCTGCTGTCTCTACCAGTTGGAATAAGGAATTTAAACAGTAGTTCATTTTATTGCTATTTCCACTACGATTTTATATTCTTTGGAGATACTTTGCATAAAGCCTGCCTCAATCATTCAAATATAAACTTAAAAAAGGAATTTTCTTCCATTTAAATCTGCATTGTTCATCTGTTTTAAGCTTTAAAGCAGCCAGCAGGGAATGCAAACAGAGCTGTTTGAAGCCTAGAAAAGTTCCTGAATGGAGGGCAGTGCTGCCTCCTTGGGAAGCAATAATAAACATTTACATTTGGGAAATAGTTGAAGCCTTAGGGGAAAAAAAAAATGAAGCCATAATGATCTCTTGTTGCGGATGGAGAGTCTAATGATACATAATAGTAATCATGACGACAATAATAATGATAAATCGTGATCTGAAGATGGGTTGGAAATAGAAAGCAATGGGCTTTAGATGAAAAAAATGAGACGGTTTATAGCATATTCAGAGGAACACAGGTGCTCTTAGCTTCGGTCTGTTTCTGGGTCTATACAGAAACATCAAGTAAAAAGTGACAGATGCTGCCTCTTTCCTGCTGCTATTGAAAACTTACTTTTCTCTATTAAGAATCAAGTGTTTGAGTTCTTGCACAGTCTAAACAGAATCCTGTCAAACTTTAATTCGACATAAAACTCTAATGAAATGACTGTGACTGGGTGACTATGACATTGAGTCAAGGTCATTTTCTTCTGTTGCTTTCTTTATTTCTATACCTATTATAAAACCTTGTTAATGCCCTTTGGAATGTTTTGTTTGTTTGTTTGATTGGTTGGTGTTTGGTTTTTTGCTACTTTGTTTTTGCTACTTCACATATGCTTTACAATCTCCATTAATATGGAATATCTTTATATCATTTTCATTCTCACTTTTATATTTAATCTTTCACAGATAATAACCCCTATAACGGGATGAGTTTTCTGGGCAGTAGCCATTCAATATACCTTTTTATTGTTTACTTCAAGCCCATGCTGTGTTAGGCATACTTTTGTAGTACACTTTTGCTGGTTTAGATATAGCTGATATGCTACACCATGATGGTATTTTGCAACACTATTTATTATTTACTATCTTGTAAATTTTTAGGGAGATTACAATTTTTAAAAAAATCTTATAACTTTGAAGCTCTAGAAATGTTCCATAACTATAAATCAAACTTTTTCCAACGTGTTCATAAGGTTCAAAAGTGTTCCTTTGATACATGGAGTGTGTTTCACCCAGAAGTCATCTTCAACTTGACTAGCCTGCTTACATGTGCCATTGGAAAAGATCAAGGAAAACTTATTCCTCCTTTTATTTTATCAAGATTTCCCAGAATGCAGAATAACATTATAATAACTTCTTGGCATACTAAGGAAAGGAACTTGCCACATTAACATTAAGAATTTAGGAGTACCTATGCAAATAAAGAAATGCTTAAATGTTCACTAATGCATTATTAGAGAAATATTAACTGCAGATTGGATCAAACACTATCCAATCAGTCCCACTGCACACTCTCCCCAAACAATAAAAATAACAACTAAAACACAGATTGGAAAATCTGTAGAGTACCACGTACATGAAACGAATGGGAAAGTATAGTGGACCTTGAAGAAAAGGTAAATAAAACTGTTCAACATTTGGCAGTGATACAACTCTGATCCAGAATCTCAATCGCCAATTGATTCAAAAGATAAAACCACAGTGCTGAGATTTTGAAACGATAGAAACTTGGAAATATCCTAATGCTTACATTTTAATAATAAAATTATTTAAGTCAGAGATCATTTTCAACAAATACAAACAAACAAACAAAAATTAACGATTCTGTAGCGATAATTGGTTATGTTCCTCCCCCAATCCAACCACCAGACTTTCCCTTAGGGCTAGATGTAGTTTTGTAGTTTCTTCCTAGTTTGGTTAACCTCACTGAAAATGGAATAGTGGACCTACAACTTTACTAGATCTACTTAATGATTTCACAGTGAAATCTGCCAGCAACCAAACAACTGAAGGTTAACGCTAGCTCCTTCCTAATCTGTCCTCTGGATCCAGCCTATTACAGATCCTGTATGTTGTAGAAGGCCAATGGTGCATAAATGATACATGTCTCGAAGATAACAATATCAGAACCAACTCAGTACTCAGTAAACGTGAGAAAAAGATCTAGGACTTGTAACAAAATTATGCAAACCACAAAAGGGGAGCATTCATTTGTTGGGGGGAAAAGTACAAATATTTCTATTGAAATGGATAGATAATAAATTTAAATAAATTATAAAATGATTTTGTAAAATTGCTAAAAGGAAAACAGCTAAAACAGTAACTAAATAAGAAAATCTCAGGTAAAATAAAAGCTATAATTGACCAAATCCTACTGTCACATAAAAATGTGAAATGCAGTATTAACTCTGTAGATAATTTGATTATAGGTGATAAATGAGAGAGCTTCAGTTATGAGATAAGAAAGTGTGATTCTATAACAGACATGAATGGGGAAATAGAGAAATACAATCCTTCAATAATAGTCACTTTCAAGGAACAGACCACAAATGGCACTCATAAGTGGAAAAGAAGAGAATTTATATATGAGATTGGGAATTGAGAAGCTAAATTGAGAATGCTAAAAACATTAAGCAGAAATAAATAGCAAGTTGTGTGTTACTTCAAGATAAGAAACATTTCAAGTTTTCAAGGAGGGGAAAGGTTAATTGTACTAATGTCAGAATCAGATTAGCTTCAGATACATCATCTGAAAAAACTAAATGCCAGATGAAGTCAAACAATACACAGTTCAAGAGGAAATGATATAATTCAATAATTTACTAAGAGTTAACTCTTATTTTTTTTCACTACTTTAAAAGGAACATTCTAGGGGTGCCTGGGTGGCTCAGTGGGTTAAAGCCTCTGCCTTCGGCTCAGGTCATGACACCGGGGTCCTGGGATAAAGCCCTGCATCCAGCTCTTTGCTCAGCGGGGAGCCTGCTTCCCGCCCCCCCCTCCTGCCTCTCTGCCTACTTGTGATCTCTGTCAAATAAATAAATTAAATATTTAAAAAAATAAAAGAAACATTCTATTTTCTTAAAAGTTTTTTTTAGAGCAGTTTTAGGTTTACAACAAAACTGAGAGCAAAGTACAGTGATTTCTCATATTCCCCCTGTCCACACGCATGCATTATCAACATCACTCATCAGAATGGTACCATTTTTTAACAAGAGCAAACCTATATTAACACATTATAATCACCCACAGACCATACTTTACTGTACATAGGGTTCACTTGTGGCATTGTATATTCTTTGAGTCTGGATAAATGTACAGTCACATGTATGCATCATTACAGCACTATCAAGAGTATTTCACTGCCTTAAAAAATCTGTGCTCTGCCTATTCATCCCTCCACCGCCACTCCAAAATCCACTGATCTTTTTGCTATCTTTAGGGTTACCTTTTCCAGCATGTCATACGGTTGGAATCATACAGTATGTAACCTTTTCAGATTGGCTTCTTTCATTTAATACTTGCATTTAAGGCTCCTCCATTTGCAATAACTCCACAGTTCATCGCTTTTTAGTGCTGAATAATATTCCATTATCTGGAAGTAACAAAATTTGTTTTATCCATTTACTTACTGAAAAGCATCTAAATTACTCCTAAATTTGGGTATATATGAATAAGAGTTTCTTCTTTAAATGTTCGGTAGAATTCACCAGTGAACAAACACTTCTCTTTTAATAGTCAAATTATATAGTCCATTAAATCCAATGTTATGTTTCTGAAAATTTGACCAGAGAATATTTTAAAGTAACAATTTTATATGTGATAACATTAAACAATTGAATTATGACTTTGGCTATCCATACTTTCCTCAGTTTAGCACATAAAGTTTATGCAAAAAAAAAAAAAATCTACTTTTCAGCCTGTACCTATATTGAGTTAGTTAAAATCTAAGAACCCTAATTGTTAAACATAAATAATTTTGAGAGCTGAACAGAAGTAATTTTCTCAAATTTTTATCTCAATATCTTTTTATCTAAGTCAACAGTCAACCAGGTAAATAACTCAGCAATAATTAATTTTCACCCTTGTAAAAGCTGGCTAAAGTTATTGAATTTTACCTCAGTTTATGAGTCTTCTTCCTGTAGATGAAGTTACATTGTCAATAACTAGCCATAATCAAGGTCCACAATAATTTGAAAGTGAAAAAGGTAGTGGTCATATTGCATAAGAGTGAGGATGCTTACGGATTAAAATGATTTTATGATAATGTGTTAAGTCATGAGACAAAAGTTACTTTGATTTAATGGAAACAAACTGTTTAATTCTCAATTTTACATAATGATTTAATTTTAAAAATATGTCAATGATACGGCAACATATCTGAAGAGAAATTTTAATTCATATGCAAAATTGAATGTTTAAAAGTCCAGTTGCCTAGGGAGTTTAGCAATAATTATTTTTGGTGCATGATTTGTTCCTTGGAATCACAAAGCACTCTTGTAATAAAATGATATGCATTTCATTCATAAATCTTAGAAATATCACCAGATAGCATCTAATGTTGCCATACATGTAAAACATAAATCAGCATGGATGTTAACTGTTAAACTAGTATGCTTGCATTCAAAATAAATTGACAATATACAGCAACAGCATTAAAATTTTGGAGGCCCTTTGGCATGATAATTTACTTTTTAATTTCCTGTAAGAATGATAGGACAAAGGCACAAGCAGGTATGTATGACACTGTTCATCACAGTTACCAGCACAGCAAAAACAGAAAGCATATTAGATCTCTCACAGTAGAAGATTTCTAAATAAAAAAGGTTATATATCATATTATGGCAATAAAATAATTATTTAAACTACTTACCATATGGATAGAATCCCATTAAATAGAAAAAGTTCTAGAAAATGTAAGTAACAATAATGAAAATGGTGAACTTTTGGCAGGGTGAGGGGGTAGTTCTATAAGATTTTATAACTTTTTTCCCCATCCATATTTTCTATGGAATTTTTAAAAGAGAAACTTAAGAGATGAGGGAGTATGTAAGTGGCACTGGATCAGGAATAGTCTCATGACCTTTCTGTAGAAAAGGGTAAAGGTGTATGTGTGTAAGCAGATGATTTTGTGTATACATGCATGTGCATACTTTTTCTTCCATGTTTATTAACCTTAAAACTAGCCAAAATCATTTCTAATGCTCTTATCCTATACTGAATTTCTAAGAGATTTGACTTTCAAGCTAAATTTGAACTAATAATTGAACTAGGTGTATCGTCTTCTTACAGGGATCGGTCCCTATGTAGCAGAAAATTGAAAGAACATGCACTTTTACTTTTGAACATAAGTTATTGACATTATTTTTTACAGACATCATAGGGAATTTTATAACCTAAGACCCATGACCTTTCAGACTCATTCAAAAACTGAAGTGTTTTTCTCTCACTGAAGCAGAAAATGAAGAAATTCTCTAGCCCCCCTCTCCAGACTTATCTTCTAAGCATATAGGAATATAGCAAGACTAACGCAGTCAAATCCAAAAATCAGTGATGGTTCTTAGCTTAGCCAAGCATCAATATGCAACTCCAGTAGGACTTCCAGTATATCAATCTAAAACTTTTAAATATATTTAATCACTAAGATTAGTGAAATATGAATAAATGAGTTACTAATAGCATAAAACACTTCTTTCACCTGGAATTCTAAAAAGGCTTGTTTAAACTCTCCCCCAGTTCTCTGGTAGAGAAATATGGCTTTGAAATGGTGGCTTTTCACTCTAGAACTGGTAAGGTTTATTTTTATAATGATGAATCCTGCACAGTAACTTTATATCATTGTTAATCCTTCATTATCCAGTTTACTTTGTAAGATTAAGCAATTTAGTTTATTTACTCTAATAAAACTGTCCAGAAAATAAGACTCACAATTTAGTTTTCAACTTTGCCCAATAAAATATTACACTGAAATTTTTTCGGTATAAATATAATAGTATTTTTCTGATCTTTTCCTATCTCCAAAAATAGTCACCTATTAATTTATGTATAGTTTTCAAAGGTAATATACAGCAGCTTTAAATGATGCACGTATTATTATGAAACAACATCAGTGGGTAGGATAGCATAGTTCTCTCTATAAAAACACATAGATTCTAAAAAAATTAAGTGTAAGGCTCACTTTATTATCACAGTAAATATCACATTACTTTGTCTTCTTGGCAGAATGCTACTTGTCTTCGTAGGCCATGATTAAAGGCCATCTCCACTCTTAAGATAACCCTAACCACCAAAATCAGAAATAACTGCATGTTTCTTTAAGCTTCAATACCTCACAGAATAGTACTAATTATAGTGGATATTTTTCCTTTCATTCAAGCATCAGCTACAAGCTCCTAAGACGGTAAAGAACCATGAATTTTAGTATCTCCATATTCTCAGTGTCTAATACAGTATACCTGTCATTTAGTAAGCACTCAACTGTGCTGAAAGAATATCTAAAAAAAAAAAAAAATCATCATCATCATCATCGTATGTCAATAACCCAAGCCAAAAACAAACAGGACCACACTTGTAATGGTACAACGGTACAAGGTAGATTCATTATATGTTGCAGTAACAGAGGACATACACAAGAAGAAAACATGGGGTATCTCTATAAAAGAGTGTTAGAAATAATTTGTTATAGGATCTGGGCTTTGGTCAGATGATTTGGGTGAAGGTCTAAGGAAGTGAGAATGTCATGTAGATTGGATATTGTCATAAAGCTGGGGAAATTCTGTAATTGTGTACTTCAGTAAATCTTATCTGTTGGAATGGGCGACTAGTACAAGAATAAAGTTGTAATTGATAAAGTAGCAATCATTCATTTTGGCTGACTGATAAGGCACTGAGTATTTTTGTGGGTGGTAGAGGAAACTTGATTTTATCTCTTCTTAGGCAAAAAAAAAAAAAAAAAAAAAAAAAAAATGAGGTGGTCCTATTTTGCCTCATTTACCATGGTCTCAAGCAAATTCTTCTGAGGTTAGCACACTGTGAAATTACTTATGCGTAATAGAGAATAGTACGTCCTAGCTGTGTCAGGTCAACTTCTGAATGTCAGTAACTACTCTTTTGTTCTCTTCATTCACTTCTATCATCTTAAAATTTAGATAACTATAAAATAAATTTTGAACTACTTACACATAAGATGTTTAAATAAATAGAGACTATAAAATATTTTACAGACTATGGGGCACCTGGGTGGCTCAGTGGGTTGGGCCGCTGCCTTCGGCTCGGGTCATGATCTCGGGGTCCTGGGATCGAGTCCCGCATCGGGCTCTCTGCTCAGCAGGGAGCCTGCTTCCCTCTCTCTCTCTCTCTCTCTCTCTCTGCCTGCCTCTCTGCCTACTTGTGATCTGTCCCTGTCAAATAAATAAATAAAATCTTAAAAAAAAAAAAAAACTTTAAAAAAAAAATATTTTACAGACTATTGCTGGACAATAGTTATATATGATGTAATTTTCTAGAATTATTTTTAGTAAATACGGCTTCAGCCTGCTTTAAATAAAAAATATGGGATGTCACTAATAGAAGTGTTTACATGACAAATTGCTTTGTTTTATTTACATTTCTTTTAAGATATATTTCTGCAGAGAGTAAAAACCTTTAGTAAAAAAGTGATTAAAAGTGAGTTGGGGGAGGGGTGCCTGGGTGGCTCAGTGGGTTAAGCCTCTGCCTTCGGCTCAGGTCATGGTCTCAGGGTCCTGGGATCGAGCCCCACATCAGGCTCTCTGTTCAGCAGGGAGCCTGCTTCCCCCTCTCCTTCTGCCTGCCTCTCTGTCTGCTTGTGATCTCTCTCTCTCTCTGTCAAATAAATAAATAAAATCTTTAAAAAAAAAAAAGAGTGAGTTGGGGGAAACTGGAGGGGGGAGACAAACCATGAGAGACTGTGGACGCTGAGAAACAAACTGAGGGTTTCAGAGGGAAGGGGTTGGGGGTTGAGTGAGGCTGGTGGTGGGTATTATGGAGTGCGCGTATTGCATGGAGCACTGAGTATGGTGCATAAACAATGAATGCTGGAACACTGAAAAGAAATAAAATAAAATAAAATGAAAAATAAAAGTATGAGAATCATGTTCAGGATATTAACAAGGACAAAACAACTGCTAACAAATCTCATCAAGGTCACCATATCTTATTAAATGCTATAAATGTGTAAAAAATTCACAAGATAATAGATATATAAGCAAACTTTAAAGGGTGGTATTGATATGTTATCACTTTTTTTTTAATTTTATTTATTTATTTATTTATTTATTTATTTATGAGCAAGAAAAAAAGCAGTGGGGAGCAGCAGAGGCGGAGGGTTAGGGAGTGGAAAGTATCTCAAGCAAACTCCTCACTGAGCACAGAGCCTGGCAGGGGGTTAGATCTCAGGTACCTGAGATCATGACCTAAGCTGAAACCAACAGTCAGAAGCTTAACCAACCAAGCCACCCAGGCACCCCTGATATATTGCTCTACAAAGTTTATCTTAACTTCATCTCCTCATATCACAAATTTTTGTATTGCTTCTAATTGAAAAAATGACTTTAGCCCTCTAATTTCCTATATCCAGTAAAACTTTAAGTTTATTTGCATAGTGCAAAACTGATATACACTAAACAGTCAATAAGCTGAATCTTAATTCCAAGCAATAAATTCCAAATTAAAAGTTGTTTTCTTCCTGCTAATGTCTCTCCAGTACAGTATCTTTCACTTTCCAATTCTTCTTATCATGTGATAATGCAAATTTTATTTTCTTAAAAGATTTTATTTATCTATTTGATACAGGGAGAGAGCCCACAAGCAGGTGGGCTGCCAGGGAGTGGTAGGCAGAGAGAGAGGGAGAAGCAGGCTCCCTGCCTAGAAGAGAGCCTGACATGGGACTCCATCCCAGGACCCTGGGATCATGACTTGAGTCAAAAGTAGATGCTTAACTGACTGGGCCATCCAGGCACCCCAAAAATGCTATTTTAAGTAACTATATAAGCTTAACATATCCTCCTTAATTCACCAAAATTACTCTAGTTATGCTCACTTAAAACTTAAACCAACTTATTGTTATGTGGTCTTTTTTTCCTACTCAATACTTGACCTTTAGTCATTTGATTCGCAGATCATAATGTTTAAGAACATGATTTATAGAGTCTGCTCAGATTTGACTGAAAGGTATGAATTCTAGCTCCATCACTTACAAGTTCTCTGAAGTCTCTATGCCGCAAGTGGACTATCTGAAAAATGGAAGGAATAATTTTATCTATCTTACAGGATTATAAGGACTAATTGAGATAAAGCCAATAAAGCACTTAAAATAGTGCTGGCATACTGTAAGCTCTCAAATGTACTCTTACTATCATACTTGCACTTTTTCTATTTAGACTAGACCTCAATGATATTTTGAGAACTCTCATTCTATATTCTGTAATTATTTCCTCTATGACTTCACTCATTCATTATTATTAAATAATCTCTACACCCAACTTGAGGCTCCAACTCATAATCCCAAGATCAATAGTCACATGTTCCACCCAGCACTCAGCCAGCCATGCATCCCTGACTTCACACATTCTATTCCCTGTTTACCCACTATATCTTTCAACTGCAGTTTATTCCTTATTCAATCCATAATAAGCTTCCTAAAGTTGTAGTCATTTTATAGCAGGACAGTCACATGATTTAATTACATACTTCCTAAGAAACCATTAACTATTTTCCTTCACAAGAATGTAATTAATATTTATAAATTATCTTGAAGCTAAAGCCTCAATTTAATTTCATTTGTTCATTCATTAATTTATGTATTTAATAAATATTTATTGAGCACCTTCACATGAGTATTTTATCTTACACTGTTCACTATTTCCCAAATATTTCCATGTGCTTTCCTTCTTCAATACTTTTCTCATGGTGCTTCCTACCTGTAATGTCCTACTCTCTTCATTTTTAATTGCTCTCTTCTGTTTATGATAGCTTTCTTGAGCTACAGGAGATGCGGATTCTTCTAATGAAATGCTATAACACTTTGCTTGCATTTTCTATTTCTTCTGTATTACTTTTCCCTCTGCCTTGTTTTGTGTAACCATTCTGTGATGGACTGACCTAAGCAAATATGGTCATATACAACTATTACACTACTTTTTAATTTTTAAATATGAGGTTGATAAACTTCAGCTATTCCCTGAAATTTCAAGCTTTTAAACTATGTGAATCTCAGAACAAACTCTGCCAAACATACAAGTACTCATAAACAAGTATTTATTACAAACAGCCACTATATATTATATATATTTATATATAAATATATACACACACACATACATACACATATATATTCAGTAAGTTCAATAAATTCTAGCTAAAGTTTGGGTGTTATAAACACTACCTGATATGAAATGTTTATTCCAGGCATATGCAAGTATTTTCTAACTGAGACTTTTTTTTTATTAATTAATTAATTAATTTATTTATTTATTTTACCCTTTAGCTGTTATCAGAGAATCAGAATCACTCCTAATGACTGGATACAGAATCATTTAACAATGAACTTTAGATGCCCCCCCAAGGAAGTATAGAAGACATTTCTCTAGATTCTTAAACTTTATTTTTACAAAGATAAGAAACATCTCTAAAATCTTTTAGTTAATCCATATTTTTAATACTTTTAATTTCATCAAATTCTATTTCTAATTATAATTATACTAATTATGATGTTTTTAATTTCAAAAATAATAATGCTAGTAAACAAAGTCTGAAGTGTTGAGACATGGAAAAGCAACATGTTTACAGTAGCTTTCTTCAGAATGTAGCATATCTGATATCCTAACCATTCATAAAGTATACATTTTGAAGTAGAGCAAATGACTGTTCTTAAGGATGTGGAATAAACTGTACATCCATACTTACTATTAGATTCTGATACATCTTAAAGTTAACTACAGACACTGAAACATAGCCTATTGCAATAAAACATAACTTTGTAAAAGGTAAAAGCTATATGTTTCTGTTCTATATTCAATGTTATTACTGCCTGCTGGAAAACAGCCAATAATTAAGTACTTACCTACTCAATGAAATGAACTGAACAAAATACTGGCATAAAAATCTATTGAGAATAATTTTGCCACGCTACTTGGACTAATGATATCCTTGGCTTTTTAATCCTGAAAACGGTGTACACAAACAAGTAATGTGAATGTTTCTTCTAGGCTAAAGGTTTAAATCACTGACAAAGGAAGAGATTTGGAAGGTATTTTCTTTAAGGGTTAATTTCAGGAGCAACCAGGTGGCTCCGTCAGTTAAGTGTCCTACTCTTGATTTCAGCTCAGGTCTTGATCTCAGGGTCTTGAGATCCATCCCTGCCTGGGGTCATACTCACTGGGGAGTATGCTTAAGGTTCTCTCTCTCCCTCTCCCTCTGTCCTCCACCTACCTCCCCCCAACTAACACATGTGTGTTCTCTAAAATAAATAAATAAATCTTTAAAAAATAAATAAAGGGTAATTTCAAATCTATCTAGCCTTATGAAATCACTCTTTACCTCAATTTTCAAGTGCTTGTTTTTTCAGACTTATTTCTTCAAATTCTATAAAGTCACAATATTATGTTTCAGCATTTAAGATGTATATTGGACCTGAAAACAAGTATGTTGTTTCAAAGAGAGGTAGGATAAAATCGGCCACAATAATCTGTGGATTTATCTATTCCCCTATTAACATTTAGTTTGATTTACATACATTTGAGACATTTGTATTAGTTACATACATATCTAAAATTGTTAAATCTTTTGGTGGGTTAATTCTTTTATGTTATAAAATATTCTTCTTTATCTCTAGTAAGGTCCGTAGTGTTGAAGTCCACTCTACATGTTTTCATCATAGCTATAAGAGCTGTGAAAATTTTTTTTTAAGATTTTATTTATTTGACAGATAGAGAGTACAAGTAGGCAGAGCAGCAGGCAGAGGGAGAGAGAAAAGCAGACTCCCTGTTTAGCAGGGAGCCTGATGTGGGGCTCAATCCCAGTACCCCGGGATCATGACCTGAGCTGAAGGCAGAGGCTTAATCCACTGAGTCACCCAGGCGCCCCAAGAGCTGTGAAATTTTTTAATGGAATATAACAAATTACCAAAAATGGAGCATCTTGAAATAGCACATACTTATCTTATAATTTCCAAGGTCAGGAATCCTGGCATAGATTACCTAGGTCCACTGCTAAAAGTATCACATGACTGCATTCAAACTACCATGCTGGCAGGGTCACCATCTCAGCTACTATCTGAAGTCCTTTTCCAGGCTCTCTGGTTATTGTCAGAACTCTCTATCTCCATAACTCCAAGATGGAGGTCACCACTTTCTTATTGGCTCTTGAGTGGGAGTCACTCTGAGTACCTGAAGGATGCTCTCAGGGCCTGACATGAGCACCTTTCACTGCAACTTCCTTCCTCAAAGCTAGCAAGGAGTCTCTTTCATTGTCTTCCTTCAAAGAAGGTCTGGATGCTCACTGAAAGGGCTCACAGGATTAAGTCAAGCCTAGCCTCCAGGATCATCACTTTTCGTTAACTCAAAGTCAAGAAATTAAAGACCTTAATTATACCTGCAAATCTCTTTATCATGCTACCCTTCACAGAGTGGAATGCCAACATATTCACAAGACCCACCAAAGGGGTCCACTTCCTGTGCAATGCAAGGACCTAAGAGCACTTTTTTTTTTTAAGACCCTAAGAGCACTTTAACTCCATGTAACTCTCTACCATTTGTACCTTTGTTGTCACATATTTTTAACTCCCAGAAGATGTTACTATCATTTTCTATAGTCAAAATTACGTATACAGATTTATCTACTATCTCTTTACAATTTTTTCTGCATCTCTGTACTTCTATATGCAATAATTTTCCTCCCGCCTTTAATGATAACTTTAGTATTTCCTTTTGTGCTGTATGGTCACCAGTTAATTCTGCCAATTTTTATTTGCTTTATTAACTGTGAAAATATCTCTATTCCTGTTTCATTTTATAGGGAGGTTTTTTTTTTTCTTTAATAGATGGATATTCTAAGAACAGGTGCCAAAATAGGCACCAAAAATAGGGTTAGATATGAAATAAACCATTTAAGGGAAATGCCTGTGAGAAAAAATGAAGTGCTGGAGCAGAGAAAGGCTCAGATAGAAATGCAGGTCTGACTCTAATGAATGCAGAAAGAGAGGGAAAAAAGAGAGAACAGCTGGTTGGAAGTGTCTTATTCCTGCAGCATGTTTCTAAGGAAAATTTGCCAAGTCTGTGAGAGAGGTCATCACAGGACAGCTGCATATCAGAAGAGTCTCTAATCTCTTAAGAATGGGCTTGCCATAGTTAGTCCCTACCTCACTCAGTGTTTAGTTAAGAGCAGTGAAAGGATGGCTTTGGGAGTTAATTCAAGCATAGATTTCAGAGCCCAGAACCTGGGCCCTTCAGGCAATCATATTCCCCGCAGTTGGGGATTTAAGAGGGGCATTGTTATGGCAGCCATAATTTAGACGTCTATTTTTGTATTTATTTCTTTCAGAACCTGGAATATTATCTGTTGTTTTCTATAGCTGCCATTGCTTCTATCAAGAAATCAGCTCTCGGTCTCATTGTTGCGGGTTTGAAAATAAGTAATGTGTCTTTTTTTTTTTTTTGGTCAAGTTTTAATATTATTATCTTTGATTTCTAGGAGTTTTACTATAAAGAGCCAAGATGGGAATTCCTTTGTATTGATCATGTTTGTTGTTTTTAGGACATCTTTAATCTGGCTTCATGACTTTCTAACTTTAGGAAATTTTTAGCCATAATATATCCAAATCTGACTTGTCAATACCATAAAGTTTCTGCCCTCTTTGGCCAAGTATATGTACAACATATATTATGCAATTATGCATCATGGCCCCAATGTCTCTTATGACTTTTTCTGTATTTTCCAACCTTTTGTCTTTTAATGTTTCAAAGCGGATATTTTTATATGAGCTAACTTTCAGTTCTCTAACCCTTTCTATTATGTATAATGCAACATTAAACCTATTTGTTGAATAATTTTTAATTCTTGTATTTTTCAATTTTTAGAATTTATTTATTCAAAATGCATACTTTCTAGTTCACTGCTAAAACTATGTTTTGGATTATCTTCTTAAATATTAATCACAGATAATATAAGGTCTATGTTCACTAATTCTAATATTGTCATTGCCTATAGATTCATTTCTATTCTTTTTTTTTTTTTTTTTTTTTACTTATGGCTAATTTTGGTTGAATGTCATACATTGTGTTGAAAACTGAAGAGGCAGTACAACTTCTTTGGTGGTATTATTTTTCTCAAGATAAGATTAATTTTTGTTTCTCACAGACAGTCAAGTGCTTTTATCTACTCAAAGGTTGAACTGATTTGAAGTTAGGCTTCAACCCTTATGAAAAATCATCATTTCTAATTTACTCTTTTGTTACCTTTAGCCTTTTGGGTCTCTTGAATGAAAATGTGGAGACCTATCTCTACACTGACATCTAAACCAAAGCCTACCTTCCGCACTCCATTTTAGATTAAGAAAGTTCTCCCTGCTTCTTAACCTCTGGCTTTGAAACAAAAAATTCTTTGAGAAAAAGTAATTCCAAATATTCACCTTCCTACTCTTCTCTTTTTGGGGGGATATTGGTCTTCAGAATCTTGCTACTTTGGTAGTTTTTTGATATTTCCAAACAAATACTACCATTGCTTATTAATATTATTATTATTATTTAGAGTCTTTAGTTCTATTCAGTGGGATGGTTGGTCTGAATAAAGTTGGCACATTATTGTTGGAAGTGGTGATTCCCTTTCAGTAAGTTTTAAATAAGAGAAAATATATATACATGAAATTTTCCACTCTACTGCAGCAAAATTCAGGACTTTAGTGAGATGATAAAAATGTAATGAGATTTTATTTTCCCTTCTTTATGGTAACTCACTGGACTATGATTAATTCTGATTAATAAGATCACACATGGGCAAATGTGTTATAAACCCTATTTAAGTTAACTTATTTTTAAGCAGGAAGGCATGTATTTGACTTCTGTTATATTTTTATTTTACCAATCAAAAGAGAAAAGTATTTGCAAAAACTAGATCACCCTTTTATATTCACTTTATTATATTCTTTCAAATCCAAAATGAGACTATAGCTTAAATATACATATAGGACAGTTAATAATGTGAAAGTACCGATTTAGGTTTAAAATTGCATGCTAAATAGCAAAATTCAGATGGATAAATAGTGAAAATTATATGTTTCATTCTCAAAGTAAAGGTCACATTGAGCATTTTTAACCTAAGAGTAGCTATTAAATATAGGCCTAATAATCATCCACTTTAGAAATAAGAGTGTAGATTATAACATAAAAGAAGGTCATTTTATTTGAAATATATTTTCTATAATATAAGTATGGGAACAAGTTAAACACATATTACCTAAACATAATTAGCATTTCCAAATGCACTTGAAAAAAATGCATGAGAAATTAAACTAGATACTTGGAAGTCTATAAATTACACAATTGGAAATAAACCAAAATATTATCTATGCTATGACTATATTAAAATATTTTACCTTTAGTCCTATAAAATAGGCTCATATTGAAACCAATCATCAATCATACTAATCATTGCAGAGAATATTTGGTTTTGGTGACCCACTTTATTTGTGAGGCTGCTTAAATTTTTTAAAAGGTTAGGGGTAAAATTCTAGGTTAATGTATCCTTAAGCATAGGCAAAATTCAATAATAACTATAATTAAACAAAAGAATATACTCCACTAATAGAAACTATATCAATAAAGATTGTTCTCTGCATTCTTAGAAAACAATTGACAATGGTTTTCCTCTAAGACTTGCAGTTTTCCTTACCTAACCCTATAAATCTTCATAAAACTTATTATGTATAAAAATTGCTTAGAGAACTATCACACATTAATTAGAACGGCTAAATTTAAAAAAATTAAAATTAAATTTAAAAAGTAAACTAAAAATACCAGTTCCTGGTGATAATGATGAATATTTTTATTGCTGATGAAAATGCAAAATGGTAGAACCACTTTGGGAGACAGTTTAACCATTCTTATAAAGCTAAACATAGCATTACCAGGTGATCTAGCAATCATGCTCCAAGATATTTATCCAATGAATTTGAAAATGTATGTCTACACAAAAACCTGAAAGTATATAGCAGCTGTATTCATAATCACCCAAAACTGGAGGCAATCATGATGCCCTTCAATAGGTGAGTGAATAAACAAACTCTTCCTCATTCATACCAAGCAATATTACTTAGCAATAAACAAGTTATTAGGCCAGGAGAAGACAAAGATGAATCCAAAATCCCAAGTTAAAGAAGCCAGTGTGAAAAGGTCATATACTCTGTAATTCTGATTATATGACATTCTGGAAAAGACAAACTATAGACATGATAGGGAAAGATCAGTAGTTCCAGGAAAGCTACAGGTTGAGTAAATGAAGCACAGAGGAGTCTTCCATTAGGCAATGGAACTATTCTGTATGACACTATAATTGTGAATACACGATAGTATGCATTTTCCAAACTCTATAAAACTTTTCAGCACAAAGAATCAAACCTAATGAAATATAATCATAAAAAATAATTTGGAAACTCAGTGGATTCAAATTTGGAAAATGTTCTGTTAAAACAATCCTACTGCTATATCCAGTAAAACTTTAAGTTTATTTGCATAGTGCAAAACTGATATACACTAAACAGTCAATAAGCTGAATCTTAATTCCAAGCAATAAATTCCAAATTAAAAGTTGTTTTCTTCCTGCTAATGTCTCTCCAGTACAGTATCTTTCACTTTCCAATTCTTCTTATCATGTGATAATGCAAATTTTATTTTCTTAAAAGATTTTATTTATCTATTTGATACAGGGAGAGAGCCCACAAGCAGGTGGGCTGCCAGGGAGTGGTAGGCAGAGAGAGAGGGAGAAGCAGGCTCCCTGCCTAGAAGAGAGCCTGACATGGGACTCCATCCCAGGACCCTGGGATCATGACTTGAGTCAAAAGTAGATGCTTAACTGACTGGGCCATCCAGGCACCCCAAAAATGCTATTTTAAGTAACTATATAAGCTTAACATATCCTCCTTAATTCACCAAAATTACTCTAGTTATGCTCACTTAAAACTTAAACCAACTTATTGTTATGTGGTCTTTTTTTCCTACTCAATACTTGACCTTTAGTCATTTGATTCGCAGATCATAATGTTTAAGAACATGATTTATAGAGTCTGCTCAGATTTGACTGAAAGGTATGAATTCTAGCTCCATCACTTACAAGTTCTCTGAAGTCTCTATGCCGCAAGTGGACTATCTGAAAAATGGAAGGAATAATTTTATCTATCTTACAGGATTATAAGGACTAATTGAGATAAAGCCAATAAAGCACTTAAAATAGTGCTGGCATACTGTAAGCTCTCAAATGTACTCTTACTATCATACTTGCACTTTTTCTATTTAGACTAGACCTCAATGATATTTTGAGAACTCTCATTCTATATTCTGTAATTATTTCCTCTATGACTTCACTCATTCATTATTATTAAATAATCTCTACACCCAACTTGAGGCTCCAACTCATAATCCCAAGATCAATAGTCACATGTTCCACCCAGCACTCAGCCAGCCATGCATCCCTGACTTCACACATTCTATTCCCTGTTTACCCACTATATCTTTCAACTGCAGTTTATTCCTTATTCAATCCATAATAAGCTTCCTAAAGTTGTAGTCATTTTATAGCAGGACAGTCACATGATTTAATTACATACTTCCTAAGAAACCATTAACTATTTTCCTTCACAAGAATGTAATTAATATTTATAAATTATCTTGAAGCTAAAGCCTCAATTTAATTTCATTTGTTCATTCATTAATTTATGTATTTAATAAATATTTATTGAGCACCTTCACATGAGTATTTTATCTTACACTGTTCACTATTTCCCAAATATTTCCATGTGCTTTCCTTCTTCAATACTTTTCTCATGGTGCTTCCTACCTGTAATGTCCTACTCTCTTCATTTTTAATTGCTCTCTTCTGTTTATGATAGCTTTCTTGAGCTACAGGAGATGCGGATTCTTCTAATGAAATGCTATAACACTTTGCTTGCATTTTCTATTTCTTCTGTATTACTTTTCCCTCTGCCTTGTTTTGTGTAACCATTCTGTGATGGACTGACCTAAGCAAATATGGTCATATACAACTATTACACTACTTTTTAATTTTTAAATATGAGGTTGATAAACTTCAGCTATTCCCTGAAATTTCAAGCTTTTAAACTATGTGAATCTCAGAACAAACTCTGCCAAACATACAAGTACTCATAAACAAGTATTTATTACAAACAGCCACTATATATTATATATATTTATATATAAATATATACACACACACATACACACACACATACATACACATATATATTCAGTAAGTTCAATAAATTCTAGCTAAAGTTTGGGTGTTATAAACACTACCTGATATGAAATGTTTATTCCAGGCATATGCAAGTATTTTCTAACTGAGACTTTTTTTTTATTAATTAATTAATTTATTTATTTATTTATTTTACCCTTTAGCTGTTATCAGAGAATCAGAATCACTCCTAATGACTGGATACAGAATCATTTAACAATGAACTTTAGATGCCCCCCCAAGGAAGTATAGAAGACATTTCTCTAGATTCTTAAACTTTATTTTTACAAAGATAAGAAACATCTCTAAAATCTTTTAGTTAATCCATATTTTTAATACTTTTAATTTCATCAAATTCTATTTCTAATTATAATTATACTAATTATGATGTTTTTAATTTCAAAAATAATAATGCTAGTAAACAAAGTCTGAAGTGTTGAGACATGGAAAAGCAACATGTTTACAGTAGCTTTCTTCAGAATGTAGCATATCTGATATCCTAACCATTCATAAAGTATACATTTTGAAGTAGAGCAAATGACTGTTCTTAAGGATGTGGAATAAACTGTACATCCATACTTACTATTAGATTCTGATACATCTTAAAGTTAACTACAGACACTGAAACATAGCCTATTGCAATAAAACATAACTTTGTAAAAGGTAAAAGCTATATGTTTCTGTTCTATATTCAATGTTATTACTGCCTGCTGGAAAACAGCCAATAATTAAGTACTTACCTACTCAATGAAATGAACTGAACAAAATACTGGCATAAAAATCTATTGAGAATAATTTTGCCACGCTACTTGGACTAATGATATCCTTGGCTTTTTAATCCTGAAAACGGTGTACACAAACAAGTAATGTGAATGTTTCTTCTAGGCTAAAGGTTTAAATCACTGACAAAGGAAGAGATTTGGAAGGTATTTTCTTTAAGGGTTAATTTCAGGAGCAACCAGGTGGCTCCGTCAGTTAAGTGTCCTACTCTTGATTTCAGCTCAGGTCTTGATCTCAGGGTCTTGAGATCCATCCCTGCCTGGGGTCATACTCACTGGGGAGTATGCTTAAGGTTCTCTCTCTCCCTCTCCCTCTGTCCTCCACCTACCTCCCCCCAACTAACACATGTGTGTTCTCTAAAATAAATAAATAAATCTTTAAAAAATAAATAAAGGGTAATTTCAAATCTATCTAGCCTTATGAAATCACTCTTTACCTCAATTTTCAAGTGCTTGTTTTTTCAGACTTATTTCTTCAAATTCTATAAAGTCACAATATTATGTTTCAGCATTTAAGATGTATATTGGACCTGAAAACAAGTATGTTGTTTCAAAGAGAGGTAGGATAAAATCGGCCACAATAATCTGTGGATTTATCTATTCCCCTATTAACATTTAGTTTGATTTACATACATTTGAGACATTTGTATTAGTTACATACATATCTAAAATTGTTAAATCTTTTGGTGGGTTAATTCTTTTATGTTATAAAATATTCTTCTTTATCTCTAGTAAGGTCCGTAGTGTTGAAGTCCACTCTACATGTTTTCATCATAGCTATAAGAGCTGTGAAAATTTTTTTTTAAGATTTTATTTATTTGACAGATAGAGAGTACAAGTAGGCAGAGCAGCAGGCAGAGGGAGAGAGAAAAGCAGACTCCCTGTTTAGCAGGGAGCCTGATGTGGGGCTCAATCCCAGTACCCCGGGATCATGACCTGAGCTGAAGGCAGAGGCTTAATCCACTGAGTCACCCAGGCGCCCCAAGAGCTGTGAAATTTTTTAATGGAATATAACAAATTACCAAAAATGGAGCATCTTGAAATAGCACATACTTATCTTATAATTTCCAAGGTCAGGAATCCTGGCATAGATTACCTAGGTCCACTGCTAAAAGTATCACATGACTGCATTCAAACTACCATGCTGGCAGGGTCACCATCTCAGCTACTATCTGAAGTCCTTTTCCAGGCTCTCTGGTTATTGTCAGAACTCTCTATCTCCATAACTCCAAGATGGAGGTCACCACTTTCTTATTGGCTCTTGAGTGGGAGTCACTCTGAGTACCTGAAGGATGCTCTCAGGGCCTGACATGAGCACCTTTCACTGCAACTTCCTTCCTCAAAGCTAGCAAGGAGTCTCTTTCATTGTCTTCCTTCAAAGAAGGTCTGGATGCTCACTGAAAGGGCTCACAGGATTAAGTCAAGCCTAGCCTCCAGGATCATCACTTTTCGTTAACTCAAAGTCAAGAAATTAAAGACCTTAATTATACCTGCAAATCTCTTTATCATGCTACCCTTCACAGAGTGGAATGCCAACATATTCACAAGACCCACCAAAGGGGTCCACTTCCTGTGCAATGCAAGGACCTAAGAGCACTTTTTTTTTTTAAGACCCTAAGAGCACTTTAACTCCATGTAACTCTCTACCATTTGTACCTTTGTTGTCACATATTTTTAACTCCCAGAAGATGTTACTATCATTTTCTATAGTCAAAATTACGTATACAGATTTATCTACTATCTCTTTACAATTTTTTCTGCATCTCTGTACTTCTATATGCAATAATTTTCCTCCCGCCTTTAATGATAACTTTAGTATTTCCTTTTGTGCTGTATGGTCACCAGTTAATTCTGCCAATTTTTATTTGCTTTATTAACTGTGAAAATATCTCTATTCCTGTTTCATTTTATAGGGAGGTTTTTTTTTTCTTTAATAGATGGATATTCTAAGAACAGGTGCCAAAATAGGCACCAAAAATAGGGTTAGATATGAAATAAACCATTTAAGGGAAATGCCTGTGAGAAAAAATGAAGTGCTGGAGCAGAGAAAGGCTCAGATAGAAATGCAGGTCTGACTCTAATGAATGCAGAAAGAGAGGGAAAAAAGAGAGAACAGCTGGTTGGAAGTGTCTTATTCCTGCAGCATGTTTCTAAGGAAAATTTGCCAAGTCTGTGAGAGAGGTCATCACAGGACAGCTGCATATCAGAAGAGTCTCTAATCTCTTAAGAATGGGCTTGCCATAGTTAGTCCCTACCTCACTCAGTGTTTAGTTAAGAGCAGTGAAAGGATGGCTTTGGGAGTTAATTCAAGCATAGATTTCAGAGCCCAGAACCTGGGCCCTTCAGGCAATCATATTCCCCGCAGTTGGGGATTTAAGAGGGGCATTGTTATGGCAGCCATAATTTAGACGTCTATTTTTGTATTTATTTCTTTCAGAACCTGGAATATTATCTGTTGTTTTCTATAGCTGCCATTGCTTCTATCAAGAAATCAGCTCTCGGTCTCATTGTTGCGGGTTTGAAAATAAGTAATGTGTCTTTTTTTTTTTTTTGGTCAAGTTTTAATATTATTATCTTTGATTTCTAGGAGTTTTACTATAAAGAGCCAAGATGGGAATTCCTTTGTATTGATCATGTTTGTTGTTTTTAGGACATCTTTAATCTGGCTTCATGACTTTCTAACTTTAGGAAATTTTTAGCCATAATATATCCAAATCTGACTTGTCAATACCATAAAGTTTCTGCCCTCTTTGGCCAAGTATATGTACAACATATATTATGCAATTATGCATCATGGCCCCAATGTCTCTTATGACTTTTTCTGTATTTTCCAACCTTTTGTCTTTTAATGTTTCAAAGCGGATATTTTTATATGAGCTAACTTTCAGTTCTCTAACCCTTTCTATTATGTATAATGCAACATTAAACCTATTTGTTGAATAATTTTTAATTCTTGTATTTTTCAATTTTTAGAATTTATTTATTCAAAATGCATACTTTCTAGTTCACTGCTAAAACTATGTTTTGGATTATCTTCTTAAATATTAATCACAGATAATATAAGGTCTATGTTCACTAATTCTAATATTGTCATTGCCTATAGATTCATTTCTATTCTTTTTTTTTTTTTTTTTTTACTTATGGCTAATTTTGGTTGAATGTCATACATTGTGTTGAAAACTGAAGAGGCAGTACAACTTCTTTGGTGGTATTATTTTTCTCAAGATAAGATTAATTTTTGTTTCTCACAGACAGTCAAGTGCTTTTATCTACTCAAAGGTTGAACTGATTTGAAGTTAGGCTTCAACCCTTATGAAAAATCATCATTTCTAATTTACTCTTTTGTTACCTTTAGCCTTTTGGGTCTCTTGAATGAAAATGTGGAGACCTATCTCTACACTGACATCTAAACCAAAGCCTACCTTCCGCACTCCATTTTAGATTAAGAAAGTTCTCCCTGCTTCTTAACCTCTGGCTTTGAAACAAAAAATTCTTTGAGAAAAAGTAATTCCAAATATTCACCTTCCTACTCTTCTCTTTTTGGGGGGATATTGGTCTTCAGAATCTTGCTACTTTGGTAGTTTTTTGATATTTCCAAACAAATACTACCATTGCTTATTAATATTATTATTATTATTTAGAGTCTTTAGTTCTATTCAGTGGGATGGTTGGTCTGAATAAAGTTGGCACATTATTGTTGGAAGTGGTGATTCCCTTTCAGTAAGTTTTAAATAAGAGAAAATATATATACATGAAATTTTCCACTCTACTGCAGCAAAATTCAGGACTTTAGTGAGATGATAAAAATGTAATGAGATTTTATTTTCCCTTCTTTATGGTAACTCACTGGACTATGATTAATTCTGATTAATAAGATCACACATGGGCAAATGTGTTATAAACCCTATTTAAGTTAACTTATTTTTAAGCAGGAAGGCATGTATTTGACTTCTGTTATATTTTTATTTTACCAATCAAAAGAGAAAAGTATTTGCAAAAACTAGATCACCCTTTTATATTCACTTTATTATATTCTTTCAAATCCAAAATGAGACTATAGCTTAAATATACATATAGGACAGTTAATAATGTGAAAGTACCGATTTAGGTTTAAAATTGCATGCTAAATAGCAAAATTCAGATGGATAAATAGTGAAAATTATATGTTTCATTCTCAAAGTAAAGGTCACATTGAGCATTTTTAACCTAAGAGTAGCTATTAAATATAGGCCTAATAATCATCCACTTTAGAAATAAGAGTGTAGATTATAACATAAAAGAAGGTCATTTTATTTGAAATATATTTTCTATAATATAAGTATGGGAACAAGTTAAACACATATTACCTAAACATAATTAGCATTTCCAAATGCACTTGAAAAAAATGCATGAGAAATTAAACTAGATACTTGGAAGTCTATAAATTACACAATTGGAAATAAACCAAAATATTATCTATGCTATGACTATATTAAAATATTTTACCTTTAGTCCTATAAAATAGGCTCATATTGAAACCAATCATCAATCATACTAATCATTGCAGAGAATATTTGGTTTTGGTGACCCACTTTATTTGTGAGGCTGCTTAAATTTTTTAAAAGGTTAGGGGTAAAATTCTAGGTTAATGTATCCTTAAGCATAGGCAAAATTCAATAATAACTATAATTAAACAAAAGAATATACTCCACTAATAGAAACTATATCAATAAAGATTGTTCTCTGCATTCTTAGAAAACAATTGACAATGGTTTTCCTCTAAGACTTGCAGTTTTCCTTACCTAACCCTATAAATCTTCATAAAACTTATTATGTATAAAAATTGCTTAGAGAACTATCACACATTAATTAGAACGGCTAAATTTAAAAAAATTAAAATTAAATTTAAAAAGTAAACTAAAAATACCAGTTCCTGGTGATAATGATGAATATTTTTATTGCTGATGAAAATGCAAAATGGTAGAACCACTTTGGGAGACAGTTTAACCATTCTTATAAAGCTAAACATAGCATTACCAGGTGATCTAGCAATCATGCTCCAAGATATTTATCCAATGAATTTGAAAATGTATGTCTACACAAAAACCTGAAAGTATATAGCAGCTGTATTCATAATCACCCAAAACTGGAGGCAATCATGATGCCCTTCAATAGGTGAGTGAATAAACAAACTCTTCCTCATTCATACCAAGCAATATTACTTAGCAATAAACAAGTTATTAGGCCAGGAGAAGACAAAGATGAATCCAAAATCCCAAGTTAAAGAAGCCAGTGTGAAAAGGTCATATACTCTGTAATTCTGATTATATGACATTCTGGAAAAGACAAACTATAGACATGATAGGGAAAGATCAGTAGTTCCAGGAAAGCTACAGGTTGAGTAAATGAAGCACAGAGGAGTCTTCCATTAGGCAATGGAACTATTCTGTATGACACTATAATTGTGAATACACGATAGTATGCATTTTCCAAACTCTATAAAACTTTTCAGCACAAAGAATCAAACCTAATGAAATATAATCATAAAAAATAATTTGGAAACTCAGTGGATTCAAATTTGGAAAATGTTCTGTTAAAACAATCCTACTGCACTTATAAATGTATAAAACAACTTCAATGAAGGGGATAAAAGAATAACATACTGATTTAAATAACTTCAAAATGAAATATAATCATAAAAATTATTTAGAAACTCAGTGGATTCAAATTTCGAAAGTGTTCTGTTAAAACAATCTTACTACACTTATAAATGTATAAAACAACTTCAATGAAGGGGATAAAAGAATAACATACTGATCTAAATAACTTAAAAATGAGTCAAGTTGGTAGGACCAAAGGCAAAAGAAGCTGTACAGAAGAAATAAATATATTGGACATTCTCTGTACTATCAACATTAACTCTTCTATAAATCAAAAACTGTGCCACCACAGGGACCTAGAAACACTTTACTTAGATAACCTTGTGGTAGGTAAAGAAAGTACAAATACCTTCTAAGGATCATTGGATATAGGGGCTGGACTGGCATTGATAACTAAGGATCTAAAGCACCAAATAGTTTTGCCATTGTTAAAATAAGGTTAGATGCTGGCCAGATAATAAATGCAGTCCTGGGATAAGTCCAACTTAGAGTGAACCTTCTGCATTCACAGACCCACATAGTGGTCATTTCCTCAGTTTCCAAATGTATTAATGGGCTGGCTAAACTTGAGAGGAGAACACTCACAGTGTTTTTTTTTCATCTGTTGGATAAGTGCCATCAAAGTAAGGAAAACAAAAGGAAATCTTCTGACATTCCTTCACCAAGTTAAGTTAGTATACCAATAATATTACCAGGCACAACTGGTATGATAGAGTCATTATTATACCAATTACTATTATACCAGTTACTGTGATACCACTTATTATTATACTATTATACTATAATTGCTATAATAGTTACTACTAACAGAATTTTAAAAAAACAACAAAACAGGATCATCTCAGTAAATTCAAAGTGTTTGACAAATCAGGCATCCATTTTATTATGTTCAATTAGACATCCATTTCCAATAAAGCACCCAGTAAACACAGAAATAACTTCATCAACTAATAAAGGGCACCTATAAAAATCTATAGATAGTAACATACTTAATAGTGAAAGACTGAATTCTTTCCTCAAAATAGGAAAAAGACAGGATACCTACTTTCAGCAGGTACCTATTCATCATTATACTAGAGTTTCTAGCTAGTGGCATCACACAAGAAAAATAAATTGAAGGTACTCATATTTGAAAGATAAAAGCAAAACTGTACATATTCACTCACATATGATGTAATTCTATGTCAAAAATCCTAAGGAAACCACATACACACACACATACAAACACTTATTTCCACTCACAGAATTGATAAACATATTTAATAAGATCACATAAGACCAATATACAAAAATCAATTCTATTTTTATATACTTACAATGAACATTCTGAAAAAGTAATTTAAAATATTCACAATAAGAGCAACCAGAGTAATACTAAACAATACATTTCACTAAAGAAATGAAAGACAATGAAAACTATAAAAGACTGACTTCAAAAGATCTAAATAAATATCCCATGTTTTTGGATTAGAGAACTCACTATTTTTTTATGATGGTAACCCTCCCCAAACTTATCTATAGATTCAACAAAATACTGACCAACATATAGGCAGGTATTTTTAATAGAAATTGACAAGGTCATTAGTAAAATCTATATACCCATGTAATGACTAATAATTTGGAAAAGAACAAAGATGGGGGGCATATACTATCTGATTTCTGAACTTACTATCAAGTTTCAGTAATCAAGACAAAGTTTTTTTGGTATAGGCATAAAAACTAAAGGAATAAAACTGGGAATCCAGAAAATAAACTCTTCAATTTTGGTAATTATTTTTTTGGCAAAGAAACAAACATAATTGGGAAGAGGACAGTCTTTTCAACAAATGGTCATGGGACAATTAATTATCTTTCTGTAAAAAAAATGAACTTAGAACCTTACCTCATACTATATACAAAACTTAATTCAAAATAGATCATACACAGAAATGAAAGATTTAATACTACCAAACTTCCAGAAGAAAATCTAGGAGGTAATCCTCAAGACACTGGAGTAGGCAAAAATCTCTTAGATACAACACCAAAATAGGATTCAAAAATGTTAACAGTGTTTAATTTAATTTCATCAACACAAAAACTTCTATGCTTCAAAACACATTATTAATAAAACTGAAGACAATCCATATTTGAAAATCATATACCTAATAAAAAATGTGTATTCAAAATATATAAATAACTCTTTCAAATTTATATTTAAAAGCCAAAAATTCCAATTAAACAATAGGCAAAAGATTTGAATAAATATTTCATCAAGGAACATATGTGAATGCCTAATATGCCATGAAAAGATGTTCAATATCCTTAGTAATTAGGGAAATGAAATTGAAAAACACTCAGATATCACTACACACATATACTAATTGCTATTATCAAAAAGACATTGGGACACCTGGCGGGGCTCAGTCAGTTAAGCCGCTGCCCTCGGCTCAGGTCATGATCCCGGGGTCCTGGGATCGAGTCCCATACCAGGCTCCTTGCTCAGCGGGGAGCCTGCTTCTCTCTCTTCCTCTGCCTGCCACTCTGCCTGCTTGTGCGCTCTCGCTCTCTCTCTGACAAATAAATAAAATCTTAAAAAAAAAAAGACATTGATAAAACAAGTGTTGGTAAGAATGTAGAAAAACAGGTACCTTCAGACACTGGTGGTGGGAATAAAACTGGTTCAGCTCTTTTAGAAGAGTTTGGCAGGTTTAACAAATTTTAAAGGAAATGTATATATATCATATGGCCCTACCTTTCCATTCCTAGGTATTTACTAAGGAAATATAAAAACTTATGTCCATGCAAAGACTTGTAACATGAACATTCATACTAGCATTGTTCATAACATTCCTAAACTGGAAGCAACCTAAATGTGTATCAACCAGTAAATGGATAAGTACAGTGTGTTATATGTATATCACATATACCAGATGCAAAGCACTATGTATCATATAATCATATGATTACATTTATACAAATGTTCAGGAAAGTCAAAATATAGAAACTGAAAACAGATCATTAGTCACTGGTGCTCATGAGAGTGGAGATTGCTGGAAATGGGCAGCAGGAAACTACGGGGGTTGGAAATGTTCTAACAGTAGATTGAATAGTAGTGATGGTTACATATATCTACAAGTTTACTGAAAAATCATTTAATTATACATTTATGTCTGAGATTATTGTATGTAAATGTTAGCTCAATTAAGCCATAAAAAAAAAATACATAACACATACTGGCAGAAAGTGCCAGAGAATAGTGCCACTGTCAAAGAGAGGTGGCCTTGTTCATTATCTCTATCTAATTTACCAGTCTGGCAACTATATACTGTGTGCTTCACTTACTTATCTTCTCCAGGAGTCAATGTACCTGTTACAGGCAGAATAATAGTCCCTCAATAGTCCCTTCTGGGGCACCTGGGTAGCTCAGTCATTAAGCATCTGCCTTCAGCTCGGGTCATGATCCTAAGGCTCCTGGGATCGAGCCCCACATCAGGCTTCCTACTAGGCGGGAAGCCTGCTTCTCCCTCTCCCGCTCCCCTGCTTGCATTCCCTCTCTCGCTGTGTCTCTTTGTCAAATAAATAAATAAAATCTTAAAAAAAAAAAAAAAAAAAGATGTTTACTTCTTAATCTCCAGAACCTGTGACTATGTTAGGTCACCTGGCAAAGGGAAATCAAAGTTGTCCAGACAGAATTAAGATTGCCACCTTGCTGACCTTGAGATAGGAAGATTATGCTGAATTATCTAAGTGGGTCCAATGTAACCACAAGGTTCTAGTAAAGTGAAGGAGGCAGGAATGTTAAAGTGACAGAGCATGAGGATGACTTCACTGGCTTTGAAAATGGAACAAGGTCATAAGTCAAGGAATAAGAGTAGCCCCTAGAAGCTGGAGAAGTAAAAATGATTTTTCCCTTAGAGCCTCCAGAACAGAACACAACCCTGCTGACACCTTGATTTTAGCCCAGTGAGACCTACTTCAAACTCTGACCCCCAGAACTGTAAGATAATAAATGTGTGTTCCTTTAAGCCACTGAGAGAGTTGTAATTTTTTTAAAGTACAGTTATAGAAAATGAAACAGCACCCATCCCCCAGCTGCTGGGAATACTGGCTGCTGAGTCATACACATCTCTTATGGGAAACTGTCCTCTGTTGTATGAACTGTCTAAAGTTCATAAGTCTGTCAAAAGTCCAAAGACTTTTTCCTTCCAGGGATGCCAATGATTAGCTGATATGGGGTTACAAAGGCCTAGCTGTCAGTAAATTGTGGGTCAGCCTACCATCCTGCCCAGTCCTACCATTGTTTTCTTAAAGTTGTACATGATAAGACCATTTCCCAATAAATTTTCTGCATACAGCTCTCTAGGAATCTGTTTCCTGTGTCATAGCTCCATCAAAATGGGCTGAGCATGGTCTCTTCCTCTCCACTGACAAGCTACACAAAAATCTACGTCCCAAATTTAGAATTTTTAGAATCTCTAGCTCATTAAAATTTTCCTTAATAAACTATTTTTAGTTTTTCCTTGAGATTGCACATTTTGATTAACACCTACATTCCCAATGAGCACAGTGGTTTTGATGCATACTGATTTTGCTAAATAAGGCATTTTTTAAAGTATTTTCTTGTTTATTCAAAACCACAGGTTTAGAAAGTGAAGTTGCTATCAACAGGTGTGTAGCAAAAACAAAGCCCACTATTGACAGTGCTATTGCCACAATACATTGCAGAAAAACAAACAAAAAACAAAATAAAACAAAAAAAAAAAGCACTTTTAAACAACCACGTTAAATATAGAGAGCAAACTGACAATTATCAGAGGGAAGGGAGGTGAGGAAGATGGGGATTAAAGAGTACACTTATGTTGAAAAAATAAATAAAATCATTATAAAATAAGTTCCTAGTTGTTTATGATATATAGAACTATGCACGGTGGAGGCATAACTATATTTTTTCTTTGAAACATTATTTTATATTGTTAGTTCAATATCAAATCTATGTGGGAGATTTCTACAAGACTGATTGAATGTTGTTATGCATTAGGTCCTACTTCTTTTTGAGTGGCACCAGTCTAATTAATTGCTGTTCATGCCTCATAGCTATCAGATACTGGGTTTCACATGAATCAACAGTTAATAAAATTCATAAATCTTGGAGAGAGGTCAGGAATCTGAGAAACACTATTATTCCTGCTTAATTTTTACCCTTTGTGAAATACAGATAACCTGAAAAGTGCTGCTCAGATTCATCTACTTTTTTTTTCCATTTAATGAGCTTTTATTGAGTATAATCAGGGAATCTTGTTATGTATTTGGCAAAAAGTACGTCTTTATTACTGAACTGCTTGTTCAGATGATTTAAATATAGAACTGAAAGGGACCCTAGAGTGATTAATATGTGTCAAGAAATCTGTTAAGAGAAAAAGTAGACTTCAGTGTCCTTATTCTTTAGGGGAATAAAGCCGTGAAAGTTTATGTGACCCCCAAGGTCATACAGCTAGTGGTTGCAGAGGAAACATGGAAAGCCAGGTCTAATATTCTTTATACCAAAAGAACACTTAAAAGCAGAAGAAGAAAGAAGAATGGAAATCAAGGAGATTAAATGTATGAGAAAGACTTAACCTGCTGTTGTTGGCTTGAAAATGGAGGAGGACATGTCAAAAGCTAGAGAAGGAACTAAATTCTGCCACCAGCTGGGGATTTAGAAAGACACCAACCCCCAGGTAAGAACTGCAACTGCAAATAAGAACTGACATCCTTATTTCAGCCTTAAGAAACCAACCATGCCATGCTGGACTTCTGAACCATGGAAATCATGAGATCATAAATTGATGTTTTAAGCAGCTAAGTGTGTGGTAATTTGTTTTGCAACAATATAAATTCACTTACTTATTCTATTATTTCTACTGCATAACCCATGAGTAAAACATTTCTTCCTAGTGGTCTCTTATTTCACAATTCCTAGATTGGGCCATCAGAAACTTGAAAGGAAGGAACCCTGTACCTATGGCTGCTTGAAGAGTAATCAAATTGGAGCATGAAAGCAAGAATGATGTTGGAGAAACTACTTTTAACTTCTGATTTGGCCAATTATGGAATTGTGATCTTAAGCAAGTCTTTTTCTATTTTCATTAAGTCTTACATTTCATGGGCAATAAAAAGAAATTATCCACTCCAATTAGCTCCTAGAGTTGTGAGGATAAGTAGAAAAAAAGTATTTATGAAAGCAAAATGCATATTATATCCAAACCAAAAGACAGAATTCTAAATGAAGAGCTGAGAAGAGGAATGAACGTGCCCCTATGTCCCTCCCATCGTAGCCTTTGCTAGAAATCTTGACTGTTAACAGAAGAATAGGGTCTTTCCACTCTGGATATCTGTATGCACCATTTCTGTAGAGAGACTAACTCCAGCCTCAGAAAGTTGGGACTGGTTTAATCTACATTCACTAATGAGAACTACGGTCAGTAAACTGTTTTATATTTTCAACATACTTTAGAAGATGTGCAACAAACAGGCTCTGTCTGATATTAAGGTCCACCTCTTCATTGCTGAGAGATAACCGGTTGAGAGATAGATGAAAAGTCTGCTGGTTGCATAGAAACCTAAATGTTAGTCATGTATAACTGACAACTATTGGTCTGAAAACATTAGGGCACAATTTTTAAGGGTGTAAGCTCTGGCAATTGCTAATCTGAGTGCAGATCCTTATCCTGGCACAAACTAACTACACCTTGGATAAAGAATTTAACTTTTCAAAATCTGTAAGCAGGTAGATAATAATACCTCTATCAGTCAAAATTTAACCAGATGTATATTAAGAGATTTATTGCAAAGAATTGGCTTCCCAACTGTGGGGTAGCTATGCAAATTTAAATTCCACAGGTAGGAAAACTCTAGGCATGGACTATATAACTACTGTCCACAAGTGGAATTTCTTCTTCATTAGGATGGCCTCAGCAATTCTATTAAGGCCCTTCAATTGATTCATTCAGGTTCACACAGTTAACAATATCACATCTTTAAAACATCTTATAGCAATACTTAGATGTTGTCTGAGTAATGGTCCCTACAGCCTAGCCAAGTTTACACATCAGACATCTCGGCACCTAAATCACAGGTCTCTTCGGAGCATGAAAGAGAATATATGGGTAGGTGCATGCATGCGGGTATGTGTGCATATGTGCATACAGAGTGGACACCTAGCACGTCTTATGTGTTTTTGAGCAGGTATATTTTTTTTATATTTGTTTTTGAGTAGGTATATGTTATCATTATTACCTGTAAACAAAAGAATGGCAGGAATTACTGAAAAATACTACACTCTGTGCCTCTCTAAACTGAGTGCTTTACTCGATTTTTTTCCCCCTATAAGGGGGTGTTTTGCCTCTATCTGTTGTATTATACAGTTTTATTTGCCAACAGAAGTACTTCTATATTACTTTTGATGGAAAGAATAATTTGAAAGACAATTCCTCATTTCACTGGTACAATATTTTAGTAGTAACATCACCATCAAATTTTTTCTGGGATATGATGGTTTGAACATTTCATTTCCCAATTCACAAGGATTTGGAAAATAATCAATAGAGCATATAAAATTGTCAAGTTATATTTATAATTATTAATATCATCATAATAAGTTATTCAATAGATTGTCCCCATACTTGTTTATTATCATATCCCTATGCATTCTGGATATTGCCTTGAGATCTTGAAAAGTAATAAGACTTAATACCATTAACATATTAGTATCTACTCATTTCTGGATAACTAATGAAACTTAGCCAAGAACCATCTACTTCATTGCTTCTCAAACTATCCATGCTGCATCATTTTATTTAAAATACCAATATTTTATGGACCAATATATTTTTAAAATAAGTATATATTACTAGGAAAATAAAACAGGAAAAAAAACACAAAGATGAAGACATTTTGATATATTCAAACATCTTTTATGTTAGAACCACTAGATATGCAATTATCTTTCAATAAATATAATCATACAAGCATAATACAGGAAGAAAGACAAAATGCAAAATTTATATGCTTCTCACTAAAAGTTAATTAAAAGTGTACATAGATGCAATTAATTTAGTAAATTGTTATTAAACATAATTTTGTTATTAAAAATTGTAAGTTTAAGGAAAGTTGTCAATGAAAGTGATTTCCATTTTAAACATATATTCACAAATTTTGAATGAACAACATGTATATCAGTATGTGACGGAGGATGATCTGTATCAAAACTGCTCCTACATTTTGTTTCAAGAGAAATGGCAGTAGGGAGACCTTTCTTAAAGAGGTAAGTAGATGGAAATGGCATAAAAGATTTTAAAGCCATTTTGGCAAACTCAGGATAATCACTTGTTAATTATTATCCAAAATGCAAGTTATGTTGTATTCTCAAAATATCTTCGCCTTATATCTTCAAAATATCACCCCTTCAATAGTTAGGTCCAAAAATTTAAATTACCTTTTGAGGGAAGAAATGGATTCTAGGTTTAATACTTTTTGGATTAAAGTTGAAAAATAAATCCTTAATTATCAAATACTGTTATATGAACACATGATAAGTACATAAGGCTCCACATACAACTCAAAAGATTTAGGCTATGTTCAATGAAGTGAGCTCGAAAGCCACAGGATGTGGAAGTAACATAAAACTTCAATAAAAGTGGGTAAATATTCTGAATTTGTACTTATCTCATTGTGGACTGGCAGTAAAAGATAACAAATACTTCATATACTGGCACCAGTCTGGGGTCACATCTTTTACTCCAGTGTTGCTTTATTCCATAGTTTTGCTGTATAATTTGTGGAAGTCAGGAGTGAGTACAAGCAATCTAACTCCTTAGCAATTCTTGTATACTTTCAGGAGTTTCCTAAGTTTGAGTTATTGCCAAAAAGTTTGTATCATAGGTTATTTTTGCTCCACGTTTTTCTGGAAGCTTGTAGAAAATCACCAATTGGTGACCTATTGTATATCTGATTGATCTGTACTACATTTATGAGTTTAGAACTGAGGTATGCTTTGCAAACATATAAAATTAAGAAATATGCAATGACGTGGTACCATTATTAGCTTTAAGGTTTTGGTAACATTTTTCATGTCATATGTACATTTAAATAAAATCAAACCTGTATATTAAATTGATTTATTTTTCACATAATTCCCACTTTAATATACCAATAATAAAATATATTAAGTGGTGGAGTATTTTTCCGCACACAAAATATTTAATCATCAAAATCTGGTTCATTTAAAATGTAATGTTTATAGTATTTGACTCCTGAATTATTGTGAAATTAAAATGACTACATATATATATACATATGTATAAAATTAAAATGTATTTATACATAATACATACACACACACACACATATAGTTAGGGTGCTAAATGTAAACACTAAATTGGAAGTGATGGAACTCATGGTAAAAATATGAAAAACACTACATTTGTGAGTGAGTTTATATATGCAAATTAAATAGTGGCACTCCCAAAGTTATGTTCACCCAGAAGTTCAGAATGTAACTTGACCAGAAATAAATGCCTTTGCTGATGTAATTAAAGTAAGAATCTTGAGAAGAGATCATCCTAGATTAGGTCAGGCCCTAATTATAATGATGGGTTTTCTTATAAGAGCCAGAAAAGAAGACATGAAGAGACTCAGCGACATGGAGACAGACTAAAGTGATCCATCCACAAGCCAAGGAACACCAAGGACTGCCCACACTCAGTAGAAGCTAGGAGTGAAATCTGAAATGTAATTTTCATCAGACCTTCTAGAAGAACCTTTCCAACCTTTCCAACCTTTCCAACACTAATTGTGAACCTTCAGCCTCTAGAACTGTAAAGAATAAACAAGTGCTATTTTAATCCACCAAGGCTGTGGTACTATCATCCACAATTTTTTGCCCATCTGTATAAGTACACACACTTTACCATGTGTCTTCTCACTAACAGGGAGAGTCTATTTCTCTGCCTCTTGACTGTTGGTTTGCTCATCCAATTTGTGAGGCTAATGAATGAGGCAGATGTGACAGTGAACCAGTTTTAAGCTCGTCTTCAGAAACCTCATAGATTTTTGTTTGTTCCTTTATGCTTTGGCCAGGCCCATAGTTAAGAAGGTGCTTGGCAGGCCCACTGGGCCTAAGAAAACGGTAAATAAAAGTGCTCCAGCCACGCCCAGCATAGATCAGCTGACTCCTAGTGAACCTACTGTAAACAGTAAGTAATTGCTTTTGCTTTTTTAAGACACTATGTTTCAGTAGTTTTTACATAGCAACCACTTACCAATACAATTAAGAAATACATCTTTTCAGTAACATACTTTTTAAGAACTATTTCAAGTTAATTTAATATTAAATGACTTATTAAGAGGAGTTTTTATTTGGGAGGCAGACAATGGCAATTAAAAAAAATAATAATCTCTTCTCTAGGTTGGCAGGTCTCGCACAAAGTACTATGAAGTCCTTTGGAAATTAGTAAGAACTGGATTTTGAGATTTTAATGTATCTATCATATGTGCTTATGTCAAAGAGATGATGTTCCATGTCCCAAAATATCTGCATCTGGTCATACTACTCTCGTACTCTACACACTACCGTTCAAAAGGTAAATAGGTAAATTCCAAGCTCTCTAAAAAGGCGTTCAAGGCCTTTATGGTCTGGCCCTGTTTATTTACCCGTAGCAGACATTTTTGTGCCTCACATCACATCTCCTCAGCCTAGATGTAGTATCATCTGCAACTACTGTGGAGAGTTTATGAACACTGTTTACTTCTCCAATTCATCTCTTTATGACAATATCCCATCGTGGGCGTACGCAGCAAATCTTTCATGTGCCTTCCACCTCAGTGATGCTCTTCATGAGATGGAAGGTGGTGCCAGGCTGGCAGAGATCCTAAGTACATCCTGGAAACATGGAGGAATTAATGCCCAAGACAACCTCAGTTGACAAGGGCTGAGGGCCTGCAGGTAAATTTTCCAGCCTTCCTTCCTTTAGGAGGACAATTCTAGGAGATATTATTCACCCTTCTCAGGAGCCCTGATGAAATTGTGTCTTCATTCTACAAAGAAGGAACACTGTTAGTTATTCTGACCTTAACTTTTCTTCTTGCTTGAATAATCCTTCCACTTCTTTCACTCTTGCTTCCTGGAATCACCTTCCAAATAAAATTTAAGCACCCAAGTCCTTGGCTCAGGCTTTTCTTTAGGAATCCAAACAAAGACTTCCCCTCCAATCTTATCACTTACTCATTTTTTGTCACCTGAGCTATATTACTTATAGTTCCCAATAAGTTCTTACACCCACATATGCTACTTTGCACATTTTACTCATATGACTTTCTAGGACACTCCTTCAAGACCCCATCATTTACCTATCTCTTAATTTTACTCAGTTTTTCTTGCCCTTCAAGTTTTTCTTGCCCATTAAGCATCACCCCTTCCGTGATGTTCCTCCAAAGAAAGAAAGTGCCTTTCCTTATTACCATTTATGAATTCATGCATCATTGTACTGATAACCCTGAATAATAAGAAAATATTCGCCTTCAGTTTTTATATCACAATCATAGTAAATAGCAAAAAATCTGCTGTGAAGTGTCAGTCCTCCTCTGTTGAACAAATATTTACCAGCCCTGTCCTCAGATACTACATTTGTTGCTCAAAACCATCCTTACTGACAGCCTTGTTTTCATTTTCATTTGCTATGAAGGTCTCTAAACATACCTCTATGTTTCTCGATCAAACCAGCAACATTGGAAAATTCATTATTTAATCCATCTGTTCATTAATTCAATCATAAAGTTCATTTTGTGTGTCAGGCACTGTAATAAGCACTGAGATACAAGTTAAATTAGGACATTTCCCATGTTTTAAAACAAAATGAAACAAAACAAAATAAAACAAAAAAACAGTAGTGAGATTCAGGGGATGAAGTAAACCCAAAATAAATTTATGTGAATGTTCTTCATAAGAGAAAGTAAGGGCTTTTGAGTCTAGATAGAATTAAAGCAAAGCATAATGATGGTAGTTAAGATATGAGAGCTCACCCCTAACTAAGCACACAGCCAAGCAGAGTACCTCAAATGCTAAAAACAACCCTTTTTTCTAAATACATTATTCCCACTGTATTGAATAGAAATTTGTTATAAAGACAAATTAAGCAATGTGCTCATAATAAAGCAAAAAATTAAGAGTTTAACTGAGAATTCGAATTCAGGTTGTCACAATCTATAATTTCTGTTCTTGGACACCACATTTTAGGTATCTAGATACTATATGAGAAATCACGGAAGTGTTCAGGTGAATGAGGAAGGAGGGGAGAATAAACTGGAAAAGTTTGTATGATAGATTAGTTGTTGACAGTTGATAATATTTTGCCCATAATTAATCACAAACACTAAACTGACAGAATTACTCTTTGCTTTTAAAGGGGATTTTTCAAAATAAAAGACACAAAACTGACCAAAGTAACCGTTTCATTTCAGTCTATTCACATGTACTACTAGAATTTTAAAAACAGTATTTTATCTCAGAAGTTTAAAAACAGTAATTATTTTTTAAACTCACAAATGTAACTGCATGACAACAGTGAAATGTCATATATTTCCAAAGGAAATTCATTGTTTCGGTAGAAGCCATTCATTGGATATTTCTGAGTTGCTGTTATAGTGGACGCTGAGATGCACTGCCAGGTTTTTCCCTATTATCCTCGTCTTCAGACATAGAACCACCTTGCCCAAAATCATACTGTGGACATCCCATATGCCAAGACTGCTTGATACTGGACACAAGGGCCAGGCTATCTTGCCTCAGTTTGGGGCCTATCTTCAAGGTTATCCCATATCCCAACTTCTTTATAGCATTGGTTAAGGCCTTTGGTGTGACTATATGGTAGATCAACTTCTCCCTCTGCCTAATCTGCTTCTTTCATGCCCCCAGAAAGAGCACTCCCCAGTAAAATTTCTCTATACAAATCTCTCTATCAGGGTCTGAAATTTTTCTTTGACTTGCAAACTAAAAGTCTATTACGCTTTCATGGATACTGCCAGAAGAAACAAGATTTCTATTCCAGACGCATATGAAGTTTTACTCATGGCAAAGCAAACAGCATGAGAATAAAAATGGAATCCATTCTCCTATGTCCCCCAAGTCCAACAGCAGCAAAATTAAGGGTCTGGATGGATGTGTGTACACACAATTGCCTTAGGAAGAGGGACACCGAGATGGGGCACCTAGCATTTTATAACAAGCAGTGACTAAGCCTGCTCTCTTTCATGGAAGGAGACATTATGTCATGCCTCAAGATTCCTTTTTTTATATACAACCTTGAGAAATACCATGTTTAAAAAGTGGTTAGAGCCACATTCTAGACACACCCAGCAAAAACACGTAGGATTGCTCAGGGCCAACTACGGATTACTCTACTGATACTCTGCATCAGAAAGTACCTCCCGGAACACCAATCTATGAAACAATACTCCCTGTAAAATGCACATACCATGTAATCAGTTTTTCAGCCCACAATTTATTTTTCATTTTTTTCATTATCCTCTAATATGTAGCTCCTATGATAAATCAGCTGTCTTAAATGGGCAAAATAGGAGAAAAGGATTAAGAGGTACAATCTTCCAGTTATAAAGTAAATAGGCCATTGGGATGTCATGTACAAGACAGGGAATACAGTCAATAATAGTGTAACAACTTTGTATGATGACCAGTAACTAGACTTACTGGGGTCACCATTTCAAAATGTACATAAATATAGAATCATTATGTTGTAACTCTGAATCTAATGTAATACTGTATGTCCATTAGTCTTCAATTTAAAAAAAATAGTAAATAAATCAGTTTTCTTTAATATTTCTTTAAAAAATATTCTTAATGATCAAGTCATTCACCAATTCTAAATGCAAAGTTTGTAACACACAGTTGACCCCTGAACAAGTTTTAACTGCCTCGGTCCATTTACCCACGAATTTTTTTTTGATAAATACAGTACAATATTGTAAATGTATTTCTCTTCGCTTCCCCATGATTTTCTTAATAGCATTTTTTCTGCAGCTTATTTTACTGTAACAATACAGAATATAATATATATAACATACAAAATACGTATTAATTGACAGTTATATTATCAGTAAGGCTTCCAGTCAACAGCAACCTATGAGTAAAGTTCTTGTGGAGTCAAAAGTTATATGCGGATTTCCAACTGCCCTGGTCGGCGCGCCTGCCGCCTATTCTTTAGGGGTCATCTAAACATATAAATTTTTTTTTTCTTTTTTATTTACCTGAGTTTCTCCGTGCCGGTGGCCCCTCGTCCCAGACTCATCCTTGAGGAGTCCCGTTCACGCCAACTATCAAGTAAACCTCAGGCCTCACGGTCCCCTTCCCCTCACAAACTCAGCGTCACAGTGCACAGGAAGCTCAGCCCAGGGACCTCTAGGTATGGCGGATCTAGCTTAGCCCCAAATGCCTTGCAGCTGCAAGACCGCCTGAGGCACGCACGGGGGCTGAACTGCGCATGCGCTCACCGCGGCGCGCCTTCTGGAAAGCTCCAATTCCCGCTCAGGGAATGACGCTGTCTTCTGGCATGGAACCCTGCTGCCAGAATCCCTCCTCTGCCAATGTCCCAGGCCTAGGCAACTCAACAGTGCCGCTCCAGTCTGAGGTGTACATCCTCCAGGTCAGTTTATACATTTATAAAATTGTTACAAATTGCTGGCTGGGGAAAAAATAACGTGCTGTCCTTACAAAGTGGTAACAATCACTAATAACATTGAGAAGTTATATTTTTTCAATTGTGAGGCATTTACACTAATGACAAGAATCTCCTTACATGGAGAAAAGGGAAGAAAAATGTGTCAACTTTGATTTTTGTCTGGAAAGGTGAATTTTTATTTCTCAAACCAAAACATGGAATACAGTTCTGGGATGATGCTTGACTATCATCCTTTGTAAACTATTTCTAATGTTCCTTGAAGTTTCCTGTGTATCTCCTTGCAAATGGGTCAGCCTCAAATTCTTTTACATAGTTTCAGAAGGAAATCTAAAGACTGAATTTTCTAGTATAAGGAAGAAATTTAGTGACATTATAAAGGAGTATGAAAATTAACAGGAAATATATAGCAGACCAGCAATGGTTAGGATTTTTCAGTGGAAGGAAGAGTATTCATGGAAAAGTACTTTGATTTGAAAGGAGGAACAAAAGTTAGAATAGAAGTCGCTGTTTTGTACACACTCCCATGCTTATTATTAAGTTTGCTTTCTTTTTTAATCTAAATAGATCAAATACTCAATATGGCCTTACACAGGGGGGAAAAAAAGGCACCATAATTTTGCGCTTTATTTTCAACAAAATTCAGTATTACGTAATTTGAGCTGGGATAGGACTTGATTATTTTAAAAGAATATTTTATTTATTTATTTAAGAGAACACAAGCAGGGAGAGGGGCAGAGAGAGGGGGAGAAGCAGCCTCCTTGCTGAGCAGGGAGCCTGATAGGAACACAATCCCAGGACACTGGGATCATGATCTGAGCAGAAGGCAGACCCCTTAATTGACTAAGCCACCCAGGTGCCCAGGATTTGCAATTTTTGTTGAGTTAGGATTGAAGCAAGATTTTAATCTAGTCTGTTGCTCTGAATTTGTGATACAAGAGTTCAGAATCAGGTTTAGATTAGCAAGAATAAAATGAGCAAGCCCTATATGCTTTGACCAAATTTTTGGCATGATTCGTAGAATATATCTGTAATGGCAGGTTGAGTGAGACTTGTTGCCAAAACTACCTAAAGGGGTCCAGAACTGGAATCAAAGAGATTTTGACATTTGATAGAGACAATATAATTATTGGGTCCAGAGCCAGTTTAGAGCCACTCAGAAATGGAATATCCACTATCAACAATCAGATCACACTCAGTTTTCAGTTCCTTTGAAGAGAGGTTTGGAGCTCTTTATTCATATCAACTGCCTATTCCAGGGGGCAAAATATTTGAGCCCCTGCTCCAGAGCTGAAAAAGACAATGTCTTCCTCCTCCTTAAAGGATATGCTTCCTTTATGAAAGTGTGGGGTGGCTGTAGAGCCTCTAGTCTTCTCAGCTTGCCTCTTCAGATATTTAACTTTTGCCTTGCAAATGATTTGGGGCAAGGGAAGTACGGGCCTGAAAATTTTTAGCCTGGGGCAGATCCTCTGCTCTGTGGGAGGTGGATTGAGGAAGGGAGCCCCCAAGCTCTTGACCACTCTTACCAAGCGTTTAGCTTATGCAACTTGTAACTGTGGGAGGTGGTCAAGAGAAATTCTGGTAGCTTGCCCATAATATTGAAATAGCGTATCTTTTGTCTGGGAGTTCAGGAGGTGGGAGCTAGACTTTTTTGATCCCAGTGCCTAGATTGGAGCTCTGTCATCACACTTTTTTTTTTTTTTTTTTATTTCACAAACAAGCTGTATTACTTTGTATTACTAAACAATCATATCAAGGGTCAGGGCATGGAGGGGAGGGAGAAGTAGAGCCAGCTCCTGGGCTCAGGAGGAACCTGGAAAGTCTGTTGGTAAAAGAAATTTTATGCAGAGGGACCAAGCATGGTGGGGGCTGTGCTTATTGTCCAGGGGGAAAGAGAACAAGGGAGTGAGGGAGCACATCATGGTTAAAGTGCTATAGATGCTCACTGTTCTTATCAAGAATTAGCAGATTTTCTAAAATAATATTTCTTAATTTTCTCTCTATGTTTTTAGAACCATTTTCACAAAGTTTAAATGGTTATCTATCATACTTTTCACTATTTATCACCAGTGTTTCCTTGGAACTGGGTCTGCAGAGCTCTTCAAGCTGCCATCCCAAATATCTAAATTTGATAAGGACATTCTTAATAAAGGTAGTGGAGCAGATTCCAAATTTTGAGGAATAGTTGAGACAGCAGGTATATCAAACAACATGTATTGAGCAAACCAACTCAGAGTGATTTATTTTATAGGTTCTCAAAAACTTCAAAAATAATCCTATTCCAGCAACTTCTTGTGAGTCAGTCTTGAACATTGCCAAGTATGTATTTGGTCTGAAATTGTTGATGTTAATCTTGTCCTGCCCCAAATGCTAATGTACCTTAATAAATTATGGTCTGTAATTTATAAATTTAATCTAAATCTATATCTGTCTGTGTTTAAGGTGACACAAAAGGTAGTGGTGCTGTATTACAAAATACCTAGGGACTGAAAAATAGTGTTAGTCGGTATTAGTCTTTGTCCTACCCCTGTGATCTGAGTGACTGCGCTTGGTTATTCTTTCAAATTTTACCCTTATCTGAAACTTGAGATTTGACTAGATGATCTTCAGGTCAGTTGGAACTCAAACACCATTCAATTCTATGAGATAATAGCCTGACATCCAAGTAAAAATATTGAGAGAGCTGGAGATAAGGGATTAGAAGCTGACTCAGAGTTCAGAAATAGAGATTTATATTAAGGCTGATTATTATTGATTTTGTATTTAAAAAAAAAAAAAAGGATAGGTTGGCTTCTTGTAGAAGGACAAATGAAAGAAGAGAATACCCAGAAAGACAGATGTACAATGAAAATAGAGACATTTTAACTCTTGGGACTTAAAGGTAGAGAATTTCAACAAGAAAAACTGATCAGTAATGTCAAAAAGCAAAAATACCCATAGCAGAGGACAAAAGGACTTTTGACCTAACAATTTTATAAAGTGTGTGATAACAGTTTTTAAGAATGAGGAGGATAGTTTGTGGAAAGTAAAGGGAAAACTGAATAAAGGAGAAATTAAAACACTGATTATAAGAAAGAGGAGTGGTAAAACTAGGTTTCGAAGTTTTGATTACACACGTTTTTAGGTAACTGATATCCATACCACTTGAAATAAGTTTAATAGTCCTTCTCTTGAACCGTAAATAGAATGTACTTTTATTATGCTGAATTAGCCTCTTTTGTATGTTAGAGGGAACCTATTATTTATATCATTCTTAGAATTAGTGTATAATTGGGGGACCTGGATGCCTCAGTCATTAAGCCTCTGCCTTTGGCTCAGGTCATGATCCCAGGATCCTGGGATCCAGGCCAGCATTAAGCTCCCAGCTGGGAGGGAAGCCTGCTTCTCTCTCTCCCACTCCCCCTGCTTGTATTCTCTCTCTCACTGTCTCTCTATCTCTCAAATAAATAAATCTTTAAAAAAAAAAAAGAAAAAGGTGTATAATTAATTTTTACTTTGATAGTGTTTACATGTTTTCTTTTTTCTTTTTTTAGAGATGGGGTCAGAGGGAGGGAGAGAGAGAGAGAATGAGAATCTTAAGCAGGCTTCCTTCCCAAAGCAGAGCCTTGGATGGGGCTTGATCTCATGATAACTGGGATCATGACCTGAGCTGAAACCAAGAGTAAGATACTTAACCAGCTGAGCCACCCAGGTACCCATGTTTTCAAGGAAGCTTCTATCATACTTCCTTTATCCTCTGTTTTTTAGACTGCATCTTATTTTTTTAAGTAATTAATCATGTAGCATATATGAATGCAGTTATATTTGAATGACTATAGAAAAAATTATCTGGACATTTATTTGATTAATTTTTCCTTGATAGAAACAGGCTACCCAAATTACTGTAATAATTTTAAAAATATGTGCTACAGCCTACACAGTTTAATTTTAAAAGTTATTCAAATGTGTGTAACTGTTATTGTTTTTTTCTTTTCCATCTTCCATTCCTCACTTTGGAAACTGCCACACCCCATATGTTGGTAGGCTGTAACACTCCTACAGTTTTCCTCAGCCTTCTTCTTGGCAAGATTTCCTCTAACTGCAACTATTGATACAAGACTCCAGATTACTTCACTGATTTTTCTTCCTTTCTACTGAAACAACATCTTATTGATTCTGAGAGTTTGTTCCATTTTAAGTGGCTTATCAAGAAAAAAAAATATTTTTTATGGCTATACTCTTTACACCTTTTTTTGACTGGAAAATGAATTATGTAGGAAAGATGCAAGATCAGTTTTTAAATATTTGAAGGGCAGAGAGCAGGGGAATGTATATTTTCAGCGGGTAAAACTCAGTCAGATGAGTGGAAGTTGCACTTTTGGCTCAGCATAGAGGGCGTCAGAACAATGGGACAAATAACCTCCAGAGAGAGCCAAGATCTGTCTGAGGGATGCTGGGAATCATTTGTCAAGCATTCTGTAGAAAAACCCCTGAATTAGGCAAGGGACTGTATCAGAAACGTAAAATTTGTGGACAAATGTCACTTAAAAAGTCATCTCATGTGAGTCTCTTATGATTCAGATGAGGTTGAGTGAAGTGTCCATGAGGATTTGACTTAATGAGCCCCCAGCTTAGCTGATTATTAGAGCTACCTGCAACATTGTGTGTGTCTGTATGTTCATGCTGGGGTTGGGGAGTCGTGGCTGGTTAACAATTTACTGAGTTACCCCAAGACTACTCAGTTGGTATTTCTGACTGGATATAAAATGTGATTTTGAAGATCCACTAAGTTTGGGAACCACTGATGTTGCCGCAGACACCAGTTTCCTAGTCCTGTGTTCTTTTAACATGTGGCCTTGCTTAAGTCCCTTTCACATAAAATCTATGGCTTTTTTTCTTCCAAACAGTAGATCTCTAGTCAGTGAAATTTGTGATCTCCTTATTTTAAAATGATTAATTTAGGTTGTCCACTTAGGTTTCATCCAGTTTTAATAAGAAACTCTTCTATGAAATAATGATATTAACAAGAAACCATTTTAATGTGGGAACTGAAGAATAAGTCCAACAAACCATATTCAAAGCTGTAAATAAATCAATGCAATAAAATGGATACAAGCATCTTTTAATCAAAGAGCTGTCAACACACTAAGAAGTAGATTACTGAATTTTTTCTATTTTTTGTCAGGTCCTACAATTTCACTTGTTCTTCCCTTTGACTTAAACAAATAGCTGCTGGTTTCTGCTCTTTTCTAAGACTTGTTTTTTGGGGGGTGCCTGGGTGGCTCAGTGGGTTAAAGCCTCTGCCTTTGGCTCAGGTCATGGTCCCAGGGTCCTGGGATCGAGCCCCACGTGGGGTTCTCTGCTCAGCGGGGAGACTGCTTCCTCCTTCTCTCTCTCTGCCTGCCTCTCTGCCTACTTGTGATCTCTATCTGTCAAATAAATAAATAAAATCTTAAAAAAAAAAAAGACTTGTTTTTTTGTTTTGTTTTGTTTTCTTTTATCATAATTAACTCTCAAGTATTCTTTACCAATAATACCTCCTTGTCTTTTAAGCCATGGACTCCTTCAGGAGAGGGATTCTAGTTTACTTGAGCCCTGCTTGAGAGATCATGCTAGAAACTGGATAAGATATAATGCAGGTCATTTGATAATGCTGAATTCAGAGGAAGTCTCATAAACTATACAGTCTTATGTACTATAAAGGTATAATTCTTCTATATTTATGTTTCATTCAGTTATTTGATGATCACATCATAATGCTCTTTTAATGGAACTTGTTATTTGATACCAGCAAAAACACTTTGCTTTTAAGGCTGTATCTTATTCTGTTTATGTTTAACTAGTTTATTTAAGCATAAATGCTTACATAAATCTCTTAGTTCTCGTGCAGCCTTAGAAGCCTGGATAAGTTACATTGATCTTCAGTTTCCTCATCTGTAAAATGATTGGATTTTCCTTCTCTTTGTCTGGGGAGCCTCATTATTGCTAATAAGGCATTCCCTTGAAAGACCTTACTCAAGCAGGGCTGTTAGCTTACAGTTCTAATTCATCAATTGGCAAGTGCCTAAATCAGGAATAAAACATAGCACATTCTCCCCAAGTCCCCAAAGGATAGAAAGTCTTTAATTCAATATTCTAATGTCATTCATTCACATCTTTCCACCTGTTTAGTCTTACCTACCTGCCATATGCATTATGTACTGTTAACAATTTCCTTAGTGCTTTAGGACAATGATATATATAAGAGCCTTCCCTCCATATAACTACAGTGAATCAGTCTTCTGGAACATATGGGGCTGCTGCAATGTTATCCTGTTAATTTCTAATTATGTAGATTTTCAATTTTTGGTCCAGAATCTTGAAGTGGTGCTCATTCTTTCCAGTACATTTAATTTTTTTTAATATTTATTTATTTATTTGAGAGAGAGAGAGAGAGCTAGTGTGTGCAGTGGGGAGGGGCAAAGGTAAGGGATAAAGGAATAGAGAGAAAGAATCTGAAGCATACTCTGCACTGAGTGTGGAGCCCAGCATGGGACTCATTCTCATGACCCTGAGATCACTACGTGGGCCAAAACCAGTAGTCAGACACTTAACAAATTACACCACTCAGGTGCCCTTTCCGGTACATTTTAAACATATTTTTAGTTTTGTATATTACTGCTCTATGACACGAGTTTTAACTGATTGTCAGTTTTCATAACATGTCAAAGAGAGCCATTTACACATTCTACACTGCCTGTCAGTCAGTCCTTATGAAGCTGCAAGTCGTGTGAAAAATGTCATTGTTCAGGTGAGTTGAAAAAGCAGCTGTTAAATTGTGTATCACATTTTTTAGAGCAACAATAACTAACAGAGTCAAAGTGTATAATGCACATACCTGTACATGTTATGTATTTTTATTTATTTTACTTAAGAATAGCAGTAACTTTTCTATTGTCTGTGTATAGATGAAGTCATCAAAATGTTAAAAATTGGAGATAAATGAGTACTCTCTTTATTTAAAATATAAAATCAACCTGTAATAAAGTAGAACAGTCATATGGAGAGTACCTTAAGAAACTTAATAGTTCTAATTCCTATTCTCCCGAAACTGTCCAAAAAATAGAAATGGAGGGAAAACTTCCAAACTCATTTTATGAGGCCACCATCACCTTGATCCCAAAACCAGACGAGGATCCCATCAAAAAAGAGAACTACAGACCAATATCCTTGATGAACACAGATGCGAAAATTCTCACCAAAATACTAGCCAATAGGATTAAACAGTACATTAAAAGGATTATTCACCACAACCAAGTGGGATTTATTCCAGGGCTGCAAGGTTGGTTCAACATCCGCAAATCAATCAATGTGATACAACACATTAATAAAAGAAAGAACAAGAACCATATGATACTCTCAATAGATGCTGAAAAGGCATTTGACAAAGTACAGCATCCCTTCCTGATCAAAACTCTTCAACGTGTAGAGATAGAGGGCACATACCTCAATATTATCAAAGCCATCTATGAAAAACCCACTGCAAATATCATTCTCAATGGAGAAAAACTGAAAGCTTTTCCGCTAAGGTCAGGAACACGGCAGGGATGTCCATTATCACCACTGCTATTCAACATAGTACTAGAAGTCCTAGCCCCAGCAATCAGACAACAAAAGGAAATTAAAGGCATCCAAATTGGCAAAGAAGAAGTCAAACTATCACTCTTCACAGATGATATGATACTATATGTGGAAAACCCAAAAGACTCCACTCCAAAACTGCTAGAACTTGTACAGGAATTCAGTAAAGTGTCAGGATATAAAATCAATGCACAGAAATCAGTTGCATTTCTCTACACCAACAGCAAGACAGAAGAAAGAGAAATTAAGGAGTCAATCCCATTTACAGTTGCACCCAAAACTATGAGATACCTAGGAATAAACCTAACCAAAGAGGCTAAGAATCTATACTCAGAAACTATACTCAGAAAACTATAAAGTACTCATGAAAGAAATTGAGGAAGACACAAAGAAATGGAAAAATGTTCCATGCTCCTGTATTGGAAGAAAAATATTGTGAAAATGTCTATGCTACTTAAAGCAATCTACACATTTAATGCAATTCCTATCAAAGTACCATCCATTTTTTTCAAAGAAAGGGAACAAATAATCCTAAAATTTATATGGAACCAGAAAAGACCTCGAATAGCCAAAGGAATATTGAAAAAGAAAGCCATAGTTGGTGGCATCACAATTCCGGACTTCAAGCTCTATTACAAAGCTGTCATCATCAAGACAGCATGGTACTGGCACAAAAACAGACACACAGATCGATGGAACAGAATAGAGAGCCCAGAAATAGACCCTCAACTCTATGGTCAACTAATCTTCAACAAAGCAGGAAAGAATGTCTAATGGAAAAAAGACAGCCTCTTCAATAAATGGTGTTGGGAAAATTGGACAGCCACATGCAGAAAAATGAAACTCGACCATTTCCTTCCACCACACATGAAAATAGACTCAAAATGGATGAAGGACCTCAATGTGAGAAAGGAATCCATCAAAATCCTTGAGGAGAACACAGGCAGCAACCTCTTCTACCTCAGCCGCAGCAACATCTTCCTAGCAACATCGCCAAAGGCAAGGGAAGCAAGGGCAAAAATGAACTATTGGGATTTTATCAAGAATCAAAAGCTTTTGCACAGCAAAGAAATAGTTAACAAAACCAAAAGACAACTGACAGAATGGGAGAAGATATTTGCAAATGACATATCAGATAAAGGGCTAGTGTCCAAAATCTATAAAGAACTTAACAAACTCAACACCCAAAGAACAAATAATCCAATCAAGAAATGGGCAGAAGACATGAACAGACATTTCTGCAAAGAAGACATCCAGATGGCCAACAGACACATGAAAAAGTGCTCCATATCACTCGGCATCAGGGAAATACAAATCAAAACCACAATGAGATACCACCTCACACCAGTCAGAATGGCTAAAATTAACAAGTCAGGAAATGAGAGATGCTGGCGAGGATGCGGAGAAAGGGGAACCCTCCTACACTGTTGGTGGGAATGCAATCTGGTGCAGCCACTCTGGAAAACAGCATGGAGGTTTTCAAAATGTTGAAAATAGAACTACCCTATGACCCAGCAATTGCACTGCTGGGTATTTACCCTAAAGATACAAACGTAGTGATCCGAAGGGGCACGTGCACCCAAATGTTTATAGCAGCAATGTCTACAATAGCCAAACTATGGAAAGAACCTCGATGTCCATCAACAGATGGATGGATAAAGAAGATGTGGTATATATACACAATGGAATACTATGCAGCCATCAAAAGAAATGAAATCTTGCCATTTGCGACAACGTGGATGGAACTAGAGGGTATCATGCTTAGCAAAATAAGTCAATCGGAGAAAGACAACTATCATATCCTCTCCCTGATATGAGGAAGTGGAGATGCAACATGGGGGGTAAAGAGGGTGGGAGAAGAATAAATGAAACAAGATGGGATTTGGAGGAAGACAAACCATAAGTGACTCTTAATCTCACAAAACAAACTGAGGGTTGCTCGGGGGAGGGGGGTTGGGAGAAGGGAGGTGGGGTTTTGGACATTGGGGAGGGTATGTGCTAGGGTGAGTGCTGTGAAGTGTGTAAACCTGGCGATTCACAGACCTGTACCCCTGGGGATAAAAATATATGTTTATAAAAAATAAAAAGTTAAAAAAAAAAAAAGAAACTCAATAGTTCTAGTGTTGGCTTGACCATATTAACTTATTCAAATATAGACATGTCTGGGAGGGACATGACCAGTGTTTATTATCCATGGATGGATCAAAAAACCATATTCATAGATATGCCAATGGTGACCTAACTTAACAGACTGGAGGTGATATGGACCTTTGGCAAAGAGTTCATTTTATGAGATGTTTGTGTATAGCCTGAATCTGAAATGTAGTCATATTCCAAATAGTTTTGTCTAAAGACAAGTCTGTCTTTATGGTGATAATTCTCACAGAAAAATAATACAATAGGATGGAGAAAATAGGATTGTCATATGGGCGTTAATATTTTAAGTATTGTGAGAAGTATGCATATAATTTAATAATTTGGCTTTATGAACTTATACATTAGTCTTGCAATCTCAGTGAATAGGAGTCTTCCCTTTAGAGAAAAATGTGTTGTCATTTTACAAGCAAAAATGAAGCTTCTAATAAGATCTTGTCATTTGTAACAACATGAATGGACCTAGAGGGTATTATACTAAGTGAAGGAAGTGAGAGAATGACAAATGCCATATGATTTGATTTGTGGAATCTAAAATACAAAACTCTTAAATACAGAGAGCAAACTGGTTGTTGCCAGGGGGTAGTTGGGTGGAGGATGAGTAAAATATATACAGGATGAAGAGGTGCAAACTTCCATTTATAAATAAGTGGTGGAGGTGAAAAGTACAGCATAGGGAATATGATCAATAATATTGTAATAATGCTCTAGAGTGGCAGACGGTGACTATATTTATCATGGTAAGCATTAAGTAATGTCTAGAATTGTTGAATCAATAGGTCATACACCTGAAACTAATATAACATTGTATGTCAATTATATCTCAATAATAATAATAAAGGAGCCTCCTGGAAGAGAATATTCAACTCGCCCATTGGGCTTCAAGTAAATGAACTAATTCGATAAACAGTTAAAGCTAATAAGTAGTTTTCTAGTTTAAAAAAAAAAATCAGGCTTCTGAATATTTAAGACTGACTGGGAAAGTGGTAAATCCCAAGTCTATGAGACTTCTTGATATTATTATTGCTTTCTGCAATAAATATCTATTTTAATTTCTTTGTCATTCCGTCTCCATGTTATGACTAGTATTTGGGATCATTTTCTTTACACCTGATGCATTAGTATTTCCTTAAATGCACGTCTGACAAGTTCTCTCCTATTTGGACAAGTTCTCTCCTATTTTTCTTGGCCTAAAATTTCTTTCTTTTACACTCACTGTGAAAAAAATTTGGTTGGATAAAGACCTTAAAAAGAATACCTCTCATTCCACTTCCAAAATTTGAAGATATTTCATTGTCTTCTAAGACAGAAGACTATTTCATTGAGAAGCTGGTTCATTGTTGCACTGAGAAGTCAATAACTGTTCAATAGGTGTTGCTAGGAAAGTTGGAAAATCACATGGAGAAAGATTAAATTGGACTCCAATTTAAACCACTCACAAAAATTAACTAAAAATGGATTAAAAACTTTAACATAAGACCTAAAACTATAAAAGTCCTGGAGAAAACCACAGGGAAAAATCTCCTTAACATTAATCTCGGCAATAGACTTTTGCAAATGACACCAGAAGATTGACAACAAAAGCAAAAATAAAGTGGGACTGCATCAACCATAAAAGCTTCTGCAGAGCAAAAGATATAATCAACAAAGTAAAAAGACACCTTATGGAATGGGAGATTCTATTTACAAACCATTTATCTGATTAGAGGTTAATATCTAAACTATATAACTATTTCATACATCTCAATTGCAAAAAAAATACAAGCTATCCAGTTGAAAAATGGGCAGAGGACCTAAATACACATTTTTCCAAAGAAGACATACAAATGGCCAATAGGTACATGAAAAGATGCTCAGGATCACTAATCATCAGGGAGATGTAAATCAGAACCACAATGAGATTATCATCTCATACTTTAGAATGGCTACTAAAAAAAGACAAGACATAACAAGTTTTGGTGAGAATGTGGGGAGAAAAAAGGACCCTTGTGTCTTCTTGCTTGGAAGGTAAATGTACATAACCACTATGAAAAACAGTGTGAACAGTGCAGAGTTTCTTCAAAAAATTAAAAATAGAACTAACTTTTGTTTATATATCCAAAGGAAATGAAATCAGGATCTCAAAATGATATTTGTATCATGATGTTGATTGCAACATTATTCACAATAACCAAGATCTAGAAACAACTAGTGTCCATTTATGGATAAAGAAAGAAGATAGTGTGTAAGTAGGCATTGTGTGTATATATATATATATATATATATACACACATATATAATATTGTTTAGCCATGAAAAAGAAGGAAATCCTGACATGTGCAACTACATGAATGGACATTTAGTGCATTATACTATGTGAAATAAATTAGAGAAAAATAATATGTATGAACTTATTTATATGTGGAATGTATAAAAGCCTAACACATGGGAACAGAAAGCAGCATGGAGGTTGCCAGGGGCTGGGGATGGGTGAAATGGGGAGATGGTGGTCAAAGAATGCAAACTTCCAATTATAAAATGAATAAATTCCGGGGATCTAACATATAGCTAGGTGACTATAGCCAATGGTAGTGTATTATATACTTGAAAGTTGCTAAAAGAATACATCTTAAATATTGTCATCACAAAAAATAAATAATTATGCGAGGTGATGGAAGTGCTAACTAATCCTACTGCAATAATCATACAAGTGTATGATATCATCATGTTTTATGCCTTAATCTTACATGGCATTATATGTCAGTTATATCTCAGTAAAACTGGAAAAAACCTGGGCTTTGATCCTTTAGAGAACAATTCTATTTCTGATTCACCCTCATATTTAAAGGACAATACTTTGTGATTCTAGATGAAAACCTAGGAGATTCATCTGCTTCTTTTCTCACATTGGTAGACTCTGAACTCCAATGTTTATCACCCACTCCAATATTTGGCATGAGTCTCTCAGAACTGTTCAGCTTCTCAGGTCTCTGAAGACTATCCTCCAGTACTGGCACATATGTTTAGAGGAATAACGCCCCCTTCACTCCCAATTTGCTCTCACATTTTCTGTTCTCTCATGTCATATCTATTCTCTCTGGAACTTGCCCTAATAATTATTCAGCACTATTGAAGCTCTGATAATTTCAAATAGATTTTTAAATTTCTCTTTCATATTTTCTAATTATTGTTATCAGGAGAATTGGCCTGAATGTTCTATCTCTAGAGCAGAGCATTCTTTTTTTTGTAGTTTTTATTTACATTTCTGTTAGTTAACATACGGTGTAGTATTAGTTTCAAGTATACAATATAATGATTCAGCACTTACATACAGTACTTAGTGCTCATCACAAGTGCCCTCCTTAATCCCCATCACCTATTTAATCCTCCCCTCACTCACAATTCATGTCTGTATCGCATAACTTAGACCAGTTTAAATATGTAGCAAATACACACGTTTGTTAAACAAATTGATGTTTTACAAATAATGTGACCATTGTATAAAACAAAAAGTGTAAGTGACTTTTCCAAATAACATGCTAGTTAACCTCAATACTAAGATCAGGACTGGAGTATTTTTCTCATGTTAACTATTTTTTTTTTTTGTACTATATCATCTAGTCCTCTTTAAAGACACTCAAGAGTGTCCTCTTTCAGGACTAAGTCTTTGTCATTCTTGTTATTGCTAAGTTTTTGTCATTCTTGTTATTGCTACCACACCAAAACAAAGCAAAAACAAAACAAACAAACAAACAAAAAACAAAATACCCATAAGCGGCATTTTTTTATTTGTGCTCTACTATATGTTAGTACTGTTATGTAATTAAAATAAATTTTCAATGTCAGCAATATTGCAGTAAAACTGATATAGTATTACATTTTTCAGTGGTGCCTGTACTTTTGGAAACAATTTTGGCAATATCTATAAAAATGAAGCAGTTATATATCTCTAGAGACCTGTGGCTCTCAGAGGTATTCTTAGTACCCTACCCATTAGTCCCCAGTTTGTCTCGGCATTATATGGGAATTTAGAAAACTTACAATATGGCAAGATATTCTAAGCATTGACATAGATGTAATGTACATTCCTGAGAAGAGGGAATTTACACATCGTGTAAAGTAGGATTGCTAAAACAATAAAAAGGAAAAAACAAAAAAAAGCATCTAGTGGAGAAATTCATGTTTATTTTTACCAAGTTTCCTTAAGTTCCAAGATCTAAAAACTCACTCAAATCTATCCATATGAAATGGGTGATATATTGGAAAGTTGTGGACATGTAATGGAAATTACATGGAAAAGTAATTTGGGTGCAACTGTACAGCCAGACCTCACAAGAGACCCAGAAATGTTGGAACCAGAATTATTTACGTAACCCAGAAAAGCTACAAAGTCTGTCTCTTTCTCTCTCTGTTATCTTTCCTTCCCAATGTGAGTCTTCTTTTTCCAGCTCACTTTTTTCTCAGTCATCTCCTACATATTCTTGCTTTCCCGTATAGTTAGCTTCCTTGTGAACTAAGGATGCCTTTACAACTCAAGTTTACTCTATATTATCATTCTGCTTGAATGCTCAGCAAAGTTCAACTGCAGTCTCTGCCTTTAGTTCACATTTTCAGAGGAAAGAAGCAGAATCTCAACTAGAGAAATGATGGCCTGATCCCATGTTAGGTGTTATCTTTAGTCTGTCAGTCTTGCCTAGGAGTGGTAAACATTGGGAAATTACAAAAATATCTCTATGGCTACATGCTAAAGGTTGTGGGCACTTTGCACCAGATGAGGTTATCCTTTAGGATGAGCTAGAGCAGGATATAACAGCTCTCTGATTCTGGATTCTACGTCAAGCTAATAGGGGTCTGGCTTTGCCCTCAGCATGTAGGTCAGGTTCACAAATTATTGCCCCCAAACTTAGTATGGTCAGAAAATGCGTTTATCCTTGAACAGCTGGGTTTTGTTTTATTTTTAATTTAATACCCCTACCTGTGGCATGCACTGTCCAATTCTCCATAAGGCCTATAAGCCCCACCAGCAGGTTGCTGTTATTGACCTGCCTATAATGAGGCATTGAAATTCACAACCCCAAGGTTAGAAGATTGAAATAGAATTGTATATGGATGGAACTGGCCAAGATTTTTGTTATAAAGCTATCGAAATCTTTGCCTATGGAGATATCCTTATAACTAGACTGGAAGGAGCCTTTCTCTTAACATAAAATGTGAACTGAACCTTTTGATGGGCAGTTTTAATACACTATATTATTTAATAATCACAGAAATTACAATATATTTATTATTATCTGCATTTGGGGATTAGGAATAGTGATTCTGGGCTTGACTCCAAATTCTCCTGCTCACCATCCATGCTTCCTTGGAAAGATATTTAAAGACCATTAGTCTCAATTTCCTCTTCTATAAAATGGTGGTGATAGTACCTATTATATAGGTTTAATGTCAAGATTAAATGATAAAAGTTTTTAAATTTACTTACATATGATAGATAATTAAACATTCCCTTGCCTTTTGCTCAATGATTTTAAATAATACCAGTATAATTATTTAATGAATCATCTGTTACCATCTCTTTTCTTGAACTGTTGTGGCTACTACTTTAGCTGGGAAAAGATTTCTGTGATTTTTTTTTCATGTGTCTTTATACTTGAGACCATTGATACCAATTTGAGTACTAATTATATTAACCTGTTTGCTATATTAAAGAAGCTGTTTAATCAAAGGAGTAGTGAAGTCCTTAAAATCATTTGGGTAAAGGGGTTATGATTCTGCAGCATCATTTTTTTCAATCTTTTACTATTCATAAAGGTCAGTACCATTTTCTCTGAATTTATCACTAGCTCTGAAGGTGTTAGTTTGGTCACACCCTAATTAAACTACTACAGTGTTGTAGATCCAGAATAATTTAGGGACCTTTAGATTATTTAAAACTTCTAAACTTCTTTGTCCAATCATTTTGCTGCCACAGAAAACACATCAAATCATTGTCTTACTATGGCACATGTAAATATGATTGCTAGAAGCCATGTGTCAGTGATTTATTTTCTTGAGTATGCTTCATCTTCTCTGGGAAATTCATTCCAGTTTAGGTTTATATGGGAAACAGGTTCTTGCTTCAAGCTTCCATACTGCCTTCAGATCTTATTTCTTCCTGATAACCTTTTCTGAAAAATGTATTCATTTTTGTATTTGACACAGAGACATGTGAGATTTGGTTCTTCTGGGAAATTATGATTTTCATAATCTGGAGCATTAGGTGCTTGGACAATATCAGGAGAAAAACCTTCTGAGGCAGATCAGGCTAAATGGCCCATAGGTGGATCTAAAAGGTTTACATTTTAACCTGAAGGTGATGGGAGGCATTGAAGGACTTTGAGTAGGTTAGTAACATGACTTTTTGAACAATTCATATTTCCTAATAACCTCACACATAGTCTTTTTAAAAGGTTTCCTGACCCTGTATAAAAGATAAAGCGGAGCAAGATTTGGGGCTATTGCTATAACTCTAATGGGCTTTCTGTAAGGTCTGGAATAATACCATGACAGACAGAGTATCAAGGAAGAGAAGGAACTGGGATACTTGGGTGTCTCAGCTTAGGTTCAGGTCATGATCCTTAGGTCCTAGGATTGAGTTCTGTATGGGACTCCTTGATCAGAAGGCAGCTTGCTTCTCCCTCTGCCTGCTGCTCCCCCTGTTTGTGCTCATTCTGTCAAAAAGAGAGAGAGAGAGAGAGAGAAGGAATTAAGAATAGGGAAAGTAAGAAAAAGAGACTCAAAGTCAGATTCATACCATAAAATCAATAGAAACAAAAGAATCATTTGCTCTCAGGGCCAGGTTTGTTAGAAGGTGAGTTTGGGTTTATGGAATAGTTCTCTGATCATATTCCTCTTTTTGTCTGTACTCTACTTCAACTCATTTATCTTTTTTCATATTTTCTAAAGCAGCTCTAATTATATGGTAAAACTTATACCAAAATTAAATATCAAGCGTTTTTAGAATACATATACCTATCTAGCAAAATTAATGTTCTTATGTGAATGAGTCTCAATCAAAAAGTAGATTTTTACAACAGAGACACCCAGAATGGATGCTGGTATGGTGCAGAGGTGGATATTTGCTTTAGAAAAGTCAGAGTGGGATGGGGTGCCTGAGTGGCTCCGTGGGTTAGGCCTCTGCCTTCAGCTCCAGTCATGATTTCGGGGTCCTGGGATCGAGCCCTGCATCGGGCCTCTCTGCTCAGCAAGGAGTCGGCTTCCCCCTCTCTCTCTGCCTGCCTCTCTGCCTACTTGTGATCTCCCTCTCTCTCTCAAATAAAAAAAATAAAGTCTTAAAAATAAAAAAAGAAAGAAAAGTCAGTGTGGGGAAACTGGTTAGCTGTTGCAAGTTAGAAGCAAGTAGGAGGGAAGGAATCAAGAAAGCAGACAGGAGGCCCAAATCACTGGTTCATTTACTTCTATCAGTCATAGCTCATTGAAGATTATTGTCCACCCTCTGGCAATACTGTTATCAGTTCAGGAATTCTGAAGAAAGATTCCTGTTAAAATTTTTTCTCCCCCAACCTTCAGTCACGGTCTTATATTCCTATTCAAAATAGAGCCCATCGAGTTAAAGTATTGTTTTTCAGAATTCAGAAGATATTTTGTTAAAAGAGGCCAAAAGATAGGGACCAGAAAATATAGGGCTCCTTGGACATGATAGGAGATTTGATTTTTAAGAGCAAAATAAAGCATCTGAAGAATTATAAGCAGGGAAATAAAGCTACTGAGGAACATTATTTGATTAATATTTTATTATGGTTGTTGTCTGACTGGAAAGAAGAATAGAAGGGAGATCAAAGAGAAGACCAGAGAAATTCCAAGAGAAAGATAATGATAATTTTACTAGGGCAGTTGTACAGATGGAGAAAATTGGAGGGATTTGGGTAATGTTTTAGAATTAGAGACCACAAGACCTTAAAATGGTTTGAGTATGGCTTATGAGAAAAGGAGTAAGTAAGCATAGCTTTCATTGCCATTGATGGCTTTGAAAAGCCACTCACTGAAGTGACAAAGAGAAGCCCAGGAGAAGCAGATTGAGGGGAGAATTAGATATTGGGAAATAAAGACAATAAGTAAATGTTGAGGAGTTTTAATGTGAAAAGAGAAAGCTGGGGTGGTTGCTGGAAAAAAATAAGGGGTCTTGAGCAGATTTTTTAAAATTTGAGAGCTAATTTTTGAATACTCATATAATATTCATGGCAACAGTAGAGACGAAGGTAGCTGAGAATTTTGGGAAAAGATGGAAGAATTTTAAACTGGGTAACAAAGTATTATTGAAAGAATTAAAAAAATGTTTTGGTGTTTATTTTTTAAAATTTACTATTGACAAATTTTATGATGTTTCAAAGAAAATTGTCCTGGTATATGGAAATTCTCTTGTGACAAAGTCAGTCTTGCTTTTTTAAATCATGAAGAAAGCAGGTTAGAAAGTCATTTGTAGATCATGTCTTTCTATTCCCATCCATCTACCTCAATATTTTTAATTTTTTTTTACCTCTGTTATTTTAGAAGAATTTTGAAGGAAACCTCCTCCTCCTCCTCCTCTACTTACCTTCTTCAGTATTACCAATATTCAAGTTTGTATATATAATAATAAAGTTACTCATCATTTTGTATTATCTGTGGAAAAAAGAAAAGAAATAGAATGCATTGTTATAAAGCAGGATTTGGTAATTGTTTTGGTTTTTTTGTGGGTTTTGTTGTTGTTGTTGTTGTTTTGGCTTTTACAGTCTGAGAAAGAGAATTATCTCAGGACATAGCTTTGCAGAGAGCAGTCCTGATCCAGACATAACCATAGTTGGAGAAATCATAGTATTTGCACTTAATAATTTGGTGTTCTTTATAGTATATAATCACAGTGTTTGAGTGGGATTAAACTGAATTCATCGCTGACACTTCAGGCAGTAATACAGAATTGCCTGAGGGGATATATGCAGCTGGTTTCAAGAGCATTATGAACTCTGGATACACTATTACCATAAGCAGATCTTGAAGGTCTCAATATTGGGATATAGTTGTGTTAAAATCAAAATGATAAATGCTGTCTGGGTTATACATCCTTCATCATTAACCAGTGAGGATTTCTCTTGGGTGTGTTTAGGGTATAATTCCCTGATGCGTGCACTCATGGTAGAATAGGGTTATAGTCATCTGCAGCTGTTGGAGAGGACTTTGTAGATGCACTGCACATTTTAAATGTTCTCGCCTTAAATTTGTAATTCTGTATGCTTTGACTCTGAGGCAGTTTTAGCTTTTAAATCCAGACACTAGATCTATGTATTTAACCTGTGTGTTTAATTAGAAGTTTTATTTGACCTTCTAATTTCACTGTGTTTGGTGCTAGGTAGATAGAATGCAACGTTTAACAAAAGGGCTCTTTTATTTGAATTGAAGAATATATTTGTGGCATAAAGATTTAGAAGCTAACTAAAGACTAGATTTCTCTTTTGGATATAAACCAAAGCCAAAAATGTATCCTTTCTTATTTGAATAGAATTACAAAAAATGTAAAATATCATTTATAACAACAACAAAATAAAATTTACAGGATTTTTTTTTAAATGCCACAACTCTTGGATATTTTAGCCTCATTAGACATAGCCCTGGATTGCCAACCATCTTAGACACAATTCTGAAATAGTAAAAACACTTTAAATCTCACTTCCTTTTACAATAAGTGATTTAATCTTTAGAGATTTTTTTTCCAACTCCTAATTTCATTGATGAAAATATTTGCTTGGCTCTAAAGCAATCATTAGCCACTAGCCATATATACAAATAAACAGCTTCTCTGTAAACTTAGTGGATTGTGTGCTATTGAGGGTTAAGTTTTGGGCAAGCTAGTATTCTATTATTTGTGTTTCTTGTGACTCTCAGAAGATGACCTTTGGGAAACACATAAAAAGATGGTTAAAATCTTTATAAATAACCGGAGGAGTCTAAATCTAGCCTCTAGTCAAAAAGACTGTATTATATAGAGTTGTCCATGGAAAACATTCTGGAGGACAGTAAAATGACTGGGATTTATTCATCCCTTTACTCAGCATACATACATTGATTCATGACTCTTAGGTGTCAAATGTGCTTCTAGGCAAGGGTAATACTGAGGTAAATAGGATAGACAGCTTCTTTGCCATCTAGGTACTTACATCATAATGGGAAGATAGACAGTAAACAAATATATACTATGTTAAGCAGAGCTGTGGGTAAATGAAAACACAGTAGAGGGCATAAGGGATTTGGGAAAAGAGTGTTGTTACTTTATAAGATTATTTTAAAAGAATTAATTGATAAATAGCTGTTTTATTTAATCAGTTTACTTAACTGATAATTAAAGAAGCAAGAAATTCATGCAACTTCATGCAGCTATTTGAGAGAAAAACAATTAAGACAGAGATAAAAAATCAGGTGCAAAAGCCCTGAATTTGCAGTGTTTAGCAGATTTGAAAAGTGAAACAAGGCCTGTATGACTGGACTGAAGTGAAAGAAGAAAGAAGACGCAGTATATAAGGTTATAAAGATACAAAGAGGCCTGAATATCTAGGTTTTATAGGTGACTATAAGTACTCTGGCTCTTACTCTGAGCCAAATGATCCATTATCAGATGTTTTTGAAAGAAGAAAAACACAATATGACTTGTATTCCAAAAGAATCAGTCTGGTTGCTATGTGAAAAGTAAATGTTTAAAGGACAAAGAATGGACAGAAAGAAAGAGTTTAAGAAGTTATTCCAGTAATTCAGAAAAGAGGTGATGTTGACAGTAGAGTAAAAAGAAGAGTGCATATTGTATGTATCTATTGAGGATTCCACTAAGGGATTTAAACAGGAGGTACATGAGGTATGAGAGAAGGAGTAGACAGAGGTGATAAGACAGTTTAATCTACCTATGAGGAAAACTAAGAGAAAGCAGGCTGTACGGGAAAAGCATTTGTTTCTGGATATGTTGAGTTTGAGATGTTTATTAGACATTGGAATTGGAAATATTGATGGGAAACTGGAGATAGAGGAGTGTGGAATACAAGGCAGAGCTCCAGTTTGTAGATACTAATTTGGGACTTATCAGCATATAATGGTAAGTGTTTAATGTTTAAAGACTAAGGTTTTATCATGGAGCTACTTCCAGAGAGTAGTTAAGGACTGAGCCAGGGGACATTTCAACTTTTGGACATGAGATTTCTTTAAAAGCAGCTAGCAAAAAGATGTATAAAGTGGCTAGTGAGGTGAAGCAATTGTCTGTGAAGAACATACCAATGATCTATCATGTCTAACTCAGCTGATAGGCTAATGAAAATGAATATTGAGTATTTATCATCCAAGATGGCCAAACTTAAGCTATTAGAAACTTTGACAGGAAGTTAGTAGAGAGATTCTCCCCCCACCCTGCAGGGAGACTACTAGTTATAAATAACTACTTTATTAATTTATGTGTATACATAGAGTAGAAAGACTTTACACAGTAATTGTACTTGTAATCACTATATGATAATCTGACAGAATAACCTCTGCATTGTGTTTACAGGACACAATACAGAGATTAATATATTATTTACCAAGGTAGTTTTGCAACATGATTATTAAATCTTTCCTCCAGTCTTTCTTATTCCACTTGTTTTCTAGCTAAGATGTTACCATTATTTAACAAAATTGACATATCATTTTTGTGAATATTTTTTTAAAAAATAGTTCATTATCCCAATACCCAACTTCATAGTGCTTTCCAAAGTTGAATCTTTATCAGAACATTAAGAGATGCTCCCCTCTGCTATGCTTCTTACCTCCATGCTAGCACATATTTAATAAAAATAACAGTGTGATACAGCCCTCCCCATAAACATAAGGTACCATTAGAGATAATTAAAGCCTGTGATGGAATGGGGTGACCATAGCAACTAAAATCTTCACACCTAGTCCAACTGCTTACTATAATAACACAACCTCCTATACCAAAACCTTTTCAGAAGTAAAGATGTTTTCGTCTCCAAGCATAAACAAAATTGACCTCAGTATCTATGATCCAGTACAGCATGTCTAGCTTTCAAGAAATAATTACAAAGATAAAACACAGTCTGAAAAGGTAAAGAAATCTACAATAACTAGACTCACATATGACTTAAATGTTGTAACTATGAGGAGCTTTAAAATAACTATGATTATTGGGGCATCTGGGTGGCTCAGTTGGTTAAGCATCTGACTCTTGATTTCAGCTTGGGTCATGATCCCAGGGTTGTGAGATTGAGCCCTTCATCAGGCTCCTTGCTCAACACAGAGTCTGCTTGAGGTTCTCTTTCTCCCTCTGCCTCTCCCCCACTTGTACAATGTCTTTTTCTTTCAATTATAAATAAATAAATAAATAAAATCTTTAAAACAACTATGATTATTAAGTGAGAGGTCCTTATGAAAAAAGTAGATAACACATAAAAAAGGTTCATTTAGCAAAAAAAAAAAAAAAATTAAAAACTATAATAAAGAATCAAATGGAAATACTAGAAATCAAAACCATGGTAACAGAAACGAAGAATGCCTTTCTCAAGCATATCATAAGACTCAAAATAACCAAGAAATCAGTGATAGCAGGACAATACGAATTATATGTACATATGTTTCTGTATGCATTTGTTTGGGGGAAGGAGCTAATTGGAGCATAAAAATGCTCAGCTAGACCAAGGGAAGACAAAAAAAGAAAACAAGAAACAGAAAACAAATGGTCCAAGTAGAAAACAGCTAAAAACAGGGTACATTTTAATCTGACCATATTCATGTATCAGTAGTCACTTGAAATTTGAGCTATCTAAATATACCATTTAAAAGATAAAGATCATCAGGGTGGATAGAAAAATCAAATCCCAACTCTGTGCTGTCCACAAGAAACCCACTTTAAATATAAAGGTACAGAAATGCTGAAGGAGGGGCACCTGGGTGGCTCAGTGGGTTAAGCCTCTGCCTTCGGCTCCAGGTCATGATCTCAGGGTCCTGGGATCGAGCCCCACATTGGGCTTTCTGCTCAACAGGGAGCCTGCTTCCCCCCTCTTTCTCTGCTTGCCTCTCCGCCCACTTGATATCTGTCTGTCAAATAAATGGATGAAATATTTAAAAAAAAAAAGAAAAGCTGAAGTAAAAAGATGCTCTAAAAACAATATTATGAGGACATGATCAAGGAGATTGAAATAGACCTGGAGGAGGTCCGAGTAGCAAAAGCTGTAATAGTTCAAGAAAAATAAATAAATAATGTGCTAACGGATTACAATGCAAAAATCAAAAATAAATACTCATACTGATATGAATAAATTCTTAGATAAATAAATGAACAATTGAGTGAAAAAGAGCAGGCAAACCATTCTGACAGAATTTCCGTTAATATATATAGATACTCTTCCTACAGGATGTGAAGTTTAACCCACCCTGCTACAACCTTGAGTATAGGCTGAATTTAGTGACTTATTTCTAAAGAACAGAATATGAAAAATGGAAAAGTATTAACTCTATAGTAGAGAAACCTATCAAACATTGCCTTATCCAAATGATCAAGATTATTATCACCAGTGACATGTTTATATCATGTATTCCCTGATATGATAGGATGAGAAGAACACTTTGTCTCTGCAGTTTTCTTGCCTAAAGCCTATTATACCAGTCTAGTAAAGAAGAAAACATTAAACAAACCCAAATTAAGAAACAGTCTACAAAAAAAAAAAAAAAAGAAATAATCCACAAATATTTCAGTTACAGTGGAAATAAGGAAAAATTACAAAACCATCCTAGACCAGAAGAGAAGAAGGAGAGACATGGTGACTAGATAAATGTTGTATCCTGGATTGAATCCTGGAACAGAAAAATAATGTTACTTGAAAAGTAATAATGTTGGTGTCGAAGTTTTAAAAAGTGAGCCATGGTAATATAAAATGTTACTGGGTTTGAGTGAGAGATATGAGAATTATTTATATGATGTTTGCAACTCTATGTAAATATCAAATCATTCTGAAAGGTTTATTTTATTAAAGTAAAATAACTAGAAAAGATAGCCATGTAGACACTACCAAAAGAAAAATGTGTTACCTGTATTAATATCAAACAGAGTGGATTTCAGAATAAGGAAAATTATCAGGGATAAACAGGGATAGTACATAATGATAAAGAGGACAATTATCCAAGAAGACATAAAAATCCTAAATGTGAATATATTCAACAATAGGGCTTAAAAATGCATTTGAAAAAACCAATTGCTCTGAAAGGTGAAATAGACAAATCCACAATCACCATTAGGAGAAATCACCACATTTCTTTCATTAATTGTCAGAATGAGTACACAGAAAAACAGAATAGTGGGTGGGGAGGGAATCAATCAGTCAGCTTGATCATTAAACTCCAGTCAACAACCATAGCACACATTCTTCCCAAGTACAAATTACAAATTATAGGAGATAAATCTTAAACAAATTTATAATAGAAATTATTCAAAACATATTCTCAAACTCTAATGAAAATAACCTAAAAATCCATAAAAGGTATCTTTCTTTTATCCCCAAATACTTGAAATTAAATAATGTATTCCTAAATAACAAAGAGAAAGAGGAAGTCTGAATGAAAATTTTAAAATACTGTGAACTGAGCAAAACTGGAAGATAAAACTTATTAAACTGGTGAGATGGAGTTAAAGCAATGCTTAGAAATTTATAACATGAAAGGCTTCTAATAGAAAAAAGAAAAAAAGGATCTAAAGTCAATAACCAAAGCTCCCACTTGGGAGCTAAAGAAGAAAAAGGAAGCATCTGAAGGGAAGCAGAAAAAGTATATAATAAAGATTAGAGCATAAATCAATGAAATTAAAAACCACAACAAGAAATAGAGAAAATCTATTCAATCAAAAGTAATTATGTTAAAAAAATGATATATTTTCTGACAGGTACATCAAGGGAATGAAAAGAGGGAGGGCAAGGAAATAAATACCTAAATCAAGACCAAAAATAAAGTGGACATCACAACTGACATTAAAGGATAGTGAGAGAATACTATGAGAAATCCTACACCTACAAATTCAGACACTACCAACAAATCACTAAAGAAAAGATAGAATACCAGAATGGTAAGAGAGAGTATCATATATTACTAGTGAGAATACGCACACACACAGCTATTCAAAGAGAGATTTATATATTATATATAGTATCTATATATAACCTATTTATATACATACAGACATATAGATAGATAACTATATAATATCTATAAAAACCTATTTATATATATATACACACACATATAGATAAATACATAAGTAATTGAAGGTATTTTTAATCCCCCCACACCCAACAAAGAAAACTCTGGGTACAAATGATTTCACTGGTAAATCTACCAAACACTTAAGAAAGAAATAATACTAATTCTATAAAATCTCTTGCAGAAAACAGAAAGAAGGGGTACTTCCTAGCTCATTTTAAGAAGCCAGTATTACTGGTGTGAATGTAAAATAATAAAGCCATTTTGAGAAAGATACCTTTATTACAAAGTTAAATACACTCAAAATGTGTATTCCAAAGTATTCTACTCCTAGAAAATACCAAAATAAAAGAAAGTTTATGTCCATACATAGACATTTTAATGATTGTTTTAAAGAACATTTATAATTCACAATTGTCCCAAATTGGAAATAACCACATGCCCATCAACAAGTGAATGGATAAATAAATTTATAAGTATACACAAACACACATAAACAAACACACACACACACACACACACACACACAGAATTCATCATAAAATAAATTCTTGATACATGCTACAAAATAGATGAACACCAAAAACATTCTGCTAAGTGAAATAAGTAAAACAAAACAAAGCACAGTATTATGTAGTATATAATTCCAGCTATATGAAATTCTAGAAATAACAATATTTTTGTGACAAGAGGCAAATTAATGGTTGCCTGAGTCTAGGGTACCGGAAGAAATTCATTACCCGTGGTCAAGAGGAAACTTCTTAGGATAGTCAAACTGTTCTACATCTTCATTGTGATGATTGTTACATGACTCTGTACATTTGCTAAAATTCTGTGAACTATATGTTTAAAAGGGATAAATTTCATTTTAGAAAAATTATATAACCATACCTCTGGGGAAAAAAAGTTCATTGTCAGATACAAGAATAATTATATCGTGAAGGTAACGTTGCTCCACTTTGGACATTTCAGCCATATTTTCATAACAATAAAAAGAAAATATAATTATTTCCAGGAAGTTGAATTCTATAGAAGTTCTAATTAAATCATTTGAACTGCGAAGACAAATAAGTCTCATTGAAATTAATTATCTTCCTCATACTACATGGAACCTTCTTCATATGTTTGTTTTCCTTTGTTTAACAAACTAAGATGAATGTGTCTTTGTAAAGATTACTTCAGTATCTTTGCAATTGCTCCTTCTTATGACAATCATATAATTTTTTAAAAGTGCAAAGACAAGAATTATTTATAGGACAGGATTCCTCTCCCATTTCACCTTCCTCCTCTATGACTCTTAATTTTCCTTTTATGAGATGGTATTTGGGTAGTCTATATTTTTTCCTCTCATGGCAATTTCCAGAGAAAATATTCTAAATCTGATTTTTCAAAAACAGATCAACTATCATCTCCCCATTGCCCATAACGAAAATCTTTGCCAAGTCAGCCATACTTTTTTGAAACAATGAATGATTCTTTGCCTCAGCTGAAGCTGTATTCACAAAAACCTGTTTAATGAAAGGAACATAAAGAGTGTTTGTGGGAGTCTTTAGTCCATTCCTTACTGAAGCAAAGAAGCCTCTTTCATTTCCATTTATTTAAATTTCTGGCTATATATACATTCAGAAAAAAAGTTTTGTTACATAATATCATGTTGGTGTTCACTGTGTAAAGAAGCAGGGAAGGGAAGAAATTTGAGTTCAAGAGTAAATATATGTTGTAAGGCCAAAAAATATTTTGTGATTTATTATCGAAGCTTTTATGTTAAAACTTAGTAATCAGACTTAGAAAGACATGTCCACATACTATCAGACCTGCCTGCTTTGTGATGATGTCAACATTATATTTAGGAGATAGTGAAGTGCAAGAGGTGCAATGAATACATTCATCTCCACAAGTGTTTTGTATGAATCACATGTATTACTTTTTATATTACTTTTTTTAAGATTTTTATTTATTTGAGAGAAAAAGAATGAGCAAGGGGGAGGGGCAGAGGGTGAGGGATAAACATACTCCCCTAGGAACAGGGAGCCCATCTTGGGAGCAGGGAGCCCATCGTGGGGCTCGATCCCAGGACCCTGAGATCATGACCTGAGCTGAAGGCAGATGCTTAACAACTGAACCACCCAGGTACCCATGTAATACTTTTAAGTATGTTTTATAAGTATTTCTTTAATTTAAAATTGAATTTGTGGGCGCCTGGGTGGCTCAGTTGGTTAAGCGACTGCGTTCACCTCCAGGTCATGATCCCAGGGTCCTGGGATGGAGTCCCGCATCAGGCTCCCTGCTCCATGGGGAGTCTGCTTCTCCCTCTGACCTTCTCCCCTCTCATGCTCTCTCTCACTGTCTCTCTCTCTCAAATAAATAAATAAAATATTAAAAAAATAAAATAAGATAAAATAAAACTGAATTTGTATCTTCACCCAGCAAATATTTATTGGGCATCTTCTATATGTCAGACACTGTCTTAGGATCTGACCATGTAACAGAGAACAAAAGAAACACAACACACTATTTATGAGATCTTTTATTCTAGTGGTGATGGCAGATTCTTACAAATAAATGCAAAGCAAATGTATAAGTATGATATGGAGTAAGTTCTAGGAAGTCAAAGTGTGCTGTGTGAGACATGAGAGCCAGTAGCTTTGGAAAATGAGCAGAATACCTTCTGTAGTATGGTAGCTGAGTTTGGTGTCATGTGTGGCTGTTGACAAAGGAAAGAGAATATGGTATTGGTGAAGGCTATGAACCAAGAATGGCCTTAGTTGTTTATAAGTACCTGAAGAACTTTCTGTGGCTGAAACATAGCGCAAAAAAGAGATTGGCTGAAGATGACTTAGTAAGATAGAAGGTAATACCTCTGGTCAGGCCTTTAAAAGGGCAATAAGAAGAAGGGTCTAAAAGAAAGTAGGCAACATGTCACACACATTTAACCCCATAGACCAAATCTTTATTCAACTTTTCCTCATTACCTCGAAACGGTGTATAATTATACCTTGCTTGCTTGAATTAGGGCTTTTGATGATGTGCTTTGGCTTCTTCCCTCAGCCCCTGCCTTTTTTTTTTTTTTTTTTTTTTTTTAGTATTATGGACATATGTGGTTTTATATATCCTGTATGTCTTAATCATTTGCAAAAATCGTTCTTGTTTACTATTCAAGTTGCCCCACCTTTGGCCAATAAGAAGCTCCTTAAATTTGGCTCTTGTGTTACATTGGCATGGCTCTGCTTAGTCTCACATAGCTTACTTGCTTTCTGGAATAACAAGGTGCCCAAATCAGGAATTTCCCATTCCTTCAAGAAACACTGGTTTTTGAGACTAGTCCTGAGTGGATTCATTGTTACTGTATTGTTAGTGTTTCTAAGCCTTTTTAATGATACTGCTATAAAATATATATGCATATTTGCTATTGGCATTTCCAACTCATTTAGCATTATAGAGATTTTATTTAACTTTCTTAATTTTATATTTCTAACTCTTTTTTCTAATACTGAAAATGTAGGCTCCAAATAATGTACTAAGTTCTTAAAAACTACTCAAGCTATTGATACATGTTTAGAAATTCATCCTAGGGGTGATAGTTTCTCCTCTCCCAGGCCGCATTTGGAAAAGGAGGACATCTTTTATGGTAAATGATTGGGAGGGGGTGATGTTGGTATCTTACTTCAAGAAGGATGATAAGAGCCCTGGAAAGCACCATATGATTTATACAAGAAGGAATTTCTCAGTCTAAAAAGCTAATAACATACCTGTAAAGACACATAGAGGCAGAGGAGGATTTACCAGAACGCTAAAGAGACTAAGCTTCAGCACCTCTCACCTGCCAAGTCTGGAACTAGAAGGATCCTAGCGTTCCAGAAATAAAATCACATGATCACATTTCCCTTTTTACATTAGCTATAATAAACCATCTTAACTGTAATTGATGAAGACTTCCTGGATTTCCAGTCTGACTTTCCACTTTTACTTTCCCTTCACACTTCCCCTTATCTTTGGTGACACTGAAGTGGCTTGTGGGCATTTTGAGGATCCAGCTAAGGGGAGTTTATAATGTGGGTGCAGTTGACTTGTGGGATATATGTATGTGGTGTGGGATATATGTATGTAGTGTGTCATCATTGCCAAGTAAAGTTAGCCTGTTTCTACCAATCCAAAACAGAGACAGCTTCCTATAGCTCTCCTTAATATTCGCTCTGCCAGCTCATCTGCATCTTGAAGAAAAGGTGCAAGGTCATGGTCCTATTGTGAGTAAATATGCCCTTTGGTCCCTACCTGCAGACTTACATAGATGGAGAAGATTCAAAGCTTGCAATGTTTAAAGCTCATCTATGGAAAAGTCTTCCAATCATGATATAATTAAAATTATAAGTGAAATTTTGGTTTTTATAGATTCTGAGTTGAAAAACAACATTTCTGTCCTGGGAGGAATATTCCTGATAACGCATCACACACAGTTTTAAGGACTGTGTGTGTTTTTCTTTTGTGATGGTATTTGTGCAAACTAAAAGGTATCAAAATTCATGTGTTTGAAGGACCCAATATTATGGTATTTAAATATCCAGTATATTTGGGTGTGAAATGATATGCTTTATGCATCAAAACTCTCAATAGTAAAAAAGCAAAACAAAACAAACAAACAAAAAAACGTTTTTCTCAACCATGACAGAAGGAAATTAAATGATCTTTCTGTCATCTTTATGGAAAACTATTACCAAATTCTTGTCCAATGAAGAGAGGGAAAATATTATAAAGACATATCAGGTATTTCATTGATTAAAATAAAAAAATTTTTGTGGTATTTGTCAATGTGTTAAAATTTGTGTTTTGTAGATTCATACTTCATTGTTAATAAATATCTTCATTTCATAATTTTATGCTTTATTTAAAGATCTACTCTCAATTGTATAATCTCAGGTTCTACAAAACCTGGATCTTTCCTTATAGGAAAGAAATAAGGAAACATGACACAGTGGTCTAGTGACAGATGATGGTGATTTGGACTGGTCTGGCAAGTAGAGATAAAGTCACAAAAATATGTTTTAAAGAAAAGTTTGTATTGAGCCCAAAGCTCCCATTTTTTTTTCCACACCATTTTTCCTCATGAGATTGGCAAAAATTTTTATATGTTCTGTTTTGTTTTGTTTTTTAATCTCTAACAATCTTTATAAATCATTTTGGTTAGACATCATTGTCCTTGAATTATAAGTAATGACCAAGAAAGTTTAAGAGACTCTTAATCTCAGGAAACAAACTGAGGGTTGCTGGGGGGAAGGGGGGAGGGATAAGGTGGCAGGGTTATGGATATTGGGGAGGGTATGTGCTATGGTGAATGCTGTGAATTGTGTAAGATGGAGGATTCACAGACCTATTCCTCTGAAGCAAATAATATATTATATGATAATGAAATTTAAAAAAAAAACAAACTTCCTGCAAAAGCAAAAAGATGAATTGCTGAGACTAGGAATTATGTAGAGTGAACTCTGAACCAGAGTAGAGAGGTACATCTCTCACTGTGTGTGGGGGCGGGGGGGGGGGGGGAG